>NC_053492.1:31526476-31887726 GCF_905171775.1 Rana temporaria | reverse complement strand
GTGTATCATTATAACCATATTTCATGCAATGAAAAAAACATAATATACCGTATATACTCGAGTATAAGCTGAGTTTTTCAGCACATTTTTTGTGCTGAAAATGCCCCCCTATACTCAAATCACCTTTTTGCGTCTGATATCCCGGAATTTGGGGAGCCAGTACCGGCCGGCCCTAGGTCTACTGAACCCCAAACTTGGCACAGATGTAGCACCATTATTCTTCTACAAGTGTGTAAAGTTTGTTGTCCAGGGGACATACAGCCGGGGAGCACCCCTTCCATAGACTTCCATGTTAAACAGTAATTTCTCCGGTGACTTTGGGGACCCTTTACTGGCTGATCGTAGGTCCCCTGGACCCCGAACTTGGCACACATGTAGCTCCTCTACAAGTGTGCAATGTTTGTTGTCTGGGGGACCTACAGCTGGGGAGCACCAATTTTTCAAATCCGGGCACCCCTTCCATAGACTCCCATGTTAAACGTCAGTCTAGTCATGGACACAGTGAGGCATGGGCACAGTGAGGCATGGGCACAGAGAGGCATGGGCACTGTGAGGCATGGAGACAGTGAGGCATGCACATGAACACAGTGAGGCAAAATGAGGCACAGTGAGGCATGCAGATGGACACCCTAGGCTTATACTCAAGTCAATAAGTTTTCCCATTTTTTTGTGGTAAAATTAGGTGCCTCGGCTTATATTTGGGTCGACTTATACTCGAGTCAATACGGTAATGTGGAAATTAAAAGTCTCTCTTTAAACTCTCAGTGTTGTTGAGATTAATGACAGTTTAACCACTAGCTGTCATAACCATATTATATGCAATCAAAAAACATAATATAATGGAGGTTATTTACTAAAGGCAAATCCACGTTGCACTACAAGTGCAAACTACAAATGCAAAGTGCACTTGAAATTGCACTGAAAGTGATTTTGAAAGTGCATTTGTTGTAGATCCGAAGGGGACATGCAAGGAAAATAAAAAACAGCATCTTAGCTTGCACATGATTGGATAATAAAATCAGCAGAGCTTCTCTTCATTTCAGATCTACCCCTTAGATTTACAGCGACTGCACTTCAGTGCAATTTCAAGTGCACTTTGCACTTGTAGTTTGCACTTGTAGTGCAAAGTGGATTTGCCTTTTGTAAATAACCCCCATTGTGTCTCTCTTTAAGCTCTCAATCTCGTTGAGTTCAATGACAGTGATTATCTTCAGCGTTGCTAAATCCCCATACCGAGGATAATAGCTAAACTTATGCGACTATAGATACAATCCATGCCACCTCCGTGCTCACAGAACTCTCACCTCCAGAGCGATAGTAAATCGAGGTATTCCAACTTCTTCGATCGGACACACCTAGGTCTCCTGACCACTAGGGTTCCCCCTTGGTGAGATCAATAATGGCTCCAGGGAATAAATGGTGCGGTCCTTTTAAATATCGTACATAGTCATGCAGCCCATTGCCTTGCCTGATTTTAGTGGCTGAATTCTATGACAACAATTCAGCTGTTGCCAGCGATTGCTAAAACAGCATTTCGAAAATGAATACGTTGCAAATAAGGACATTCTGCCTGGGGAAATATACGGCACTTCACTGATACTGTGGCTGGTTAATAATTTGTTATCTTCTATGTCTGTCTATCTGTATGTCTTATAAAACATAAGCTGCCTGCACCTTTCTTGCTTCCTTTCTTGTTTTATAAGCTACATAAATACCAAAAAACAAATCATTAACCAGCTGCAGTATCAGTGAAGTGGCATATATTTCCCTAGGCAGAATTTCCTTCAAAAATTAATTTTTGAAAAGCTATTTTATCTTCCTGCGGTCAGCTATCTGCGATTACTTGCAATAGAGTGCAGAGACCGCCCTGTCTCTGCTCCGCTCTCCCCTATGGGGGATCGGATGCAGACGGACCGTCTGTCTGTCCGTCTGCATCCGATCCGTTCCGCCGAACGGAAGAAAAATAGGGTTTCTTCCGTTCGGAAAACCGGATCCCGACTGACGCGGACGCTAGCGGATGCTCCATCCGCTAACGGACGCGATCCCATAGGGATTCATTACAAGTCCGCTAACGGACTTGTAATGAGCGGACGAACGGTCCGCTAGTGTGAAAGGACCCTTACTTTTTGTCTCTTGCAGTCAGCTGTTTTCAGTTAACTGTGATAGCTGATGGGAGGATCTTGCTATAAATACAGAGCACTCATACCTTTAGGCCCCGTACACACGACCAGTTTCCTCGGCAGAATTCAGCTTCCGACCGAGTTTCTGGCTGAATTCTGCCGAGAAACCCGGCCGTGTGTACACTTTCGGCCGAGGAAGCCGACGAGGAGCTCGGCGAGGAAATAGAGAACATGTTCTCTATTTCCTCGTTGTTCTATGGGAGCTCTCGCCCCGCCGAGCTCCTCGCGGCTTCAGTGCTGAACTGGCCGAGGAACTCGATGTGTTTGGCACGTCGAGTTCCTCGGCCGTGTGTACGAGGCCTCACACCAGCATTCTTTGCTGGGTTAGCAAGCTGTGATGTTGCTCCTGTCAAGTAAGGCTATATTACCTGCTTTAATGATATTATGCAACAGTATTCTATAGCTCAGGGGTCTCAAACTCAAATTACCTGAGGGCCACAAGACAAGTTTTCGTATGCCATGGGGGGCCGCATGCAAACTTTCAAACTTCAAAAACAACAGTACTGGTGTCAGCGAGCGCATTATTACCACCAGCACTGGTGTAAGGCAGGGTTTGACAAATTTGCTTGGAGTCTCGGAGCCAGCTAAAAAAGTTAGGAGCCAGAAAACGCACCCCGTCCCGACGAGCTTGCGCGCAGAAGCGAACACATACATGAGCAGCGCCCGCATATGTAAACGGTGTTCAAACCACACATGTGAGGTATCGCTGCGATTGGTAGAGCGAGAGCAATAATTCTAGCACTAGACCTCCTCTGTAACTCAAAACATGCAACCTGTAGATTTTTTTTAAACATCACCTATGAAGATTTTAAAGGGTAAAAAAGTTTGTCGGCATTCCACAAGCGGACGCAATTTTGAAGCGTGACATGTTGGGTATGAATTTACTCGGCGTAACATTATCTTTCATAATATTAAAAAAAAATGGGGATAACTTTACTGTTGTCTTATTTTTTAATAAAAAATGTGTAATTTTTTCCCAAAAAAGTGCGCTTGTAAGACCGCTGCGCAAATACGGCGTATCAGAAAGTATTGCAACGATCGCCATTTTATTCTCTAGGGTGTTAGGATAAAAAATATATATAATGTTTGGGGGTTCTAATTAGAGGGAAGAAGATGGCAGTGAAAATAGTGTAAAATGACATTAGAATTGCTGTTTAACTTGTAATGCTTAACTTGTAATACCAACGGCCACCACCAGATGGCGCCAGCTCACATCTGGTGGTAATAACTTGTAATACCAACGGCTCACCAGCAGATAGCACCAGCTCACAAAAAAAACAAAAAAAAAAAAAAATTTTTTTTTTTTTTTTTTTTTTACTCTTTGCTCCCCCCACTTCCACCCTGCCTGCGGGCCATTTATAACTGGTCCGCGGGCCGCAAATGGCCCGCGGGCCGGTACTTTGAGACCACTGCTATAGCTCTTATGTTTACTAAACCAACACCTCTATGCTCAGATACTCCCTAGTTTGGATTTAGTTATTTAAACGTATTTGTTTATGTTATCCTCTATGAACAAATATAAAACAGAAAATATCATTATATAGTACATATATTTGATTTAGCACCCTCCCTTTTTTTCCTTTTGTATATAATATTAATTTAAATAGCTCTATAAATACTTTTCTTTTAAAAATAGAGGTTAAAATTAAGGCTAGATAAATCCCTATAGTAATGTCATATCTTTTTCTATCCCTGTAGTAATTCAGTGTACTCTTTGACAGCGGACATTATTAGGTTTGCTGCGGATCTCATATAATCAGGTACATATAATATAACTTTTCATTAACATATGAACTGCTATTTTACCAAATTATTACTCTATCTATACTGTATAATATGTACTATTTAGCCTTATTTGGGTACAATCTATCATTGGTATTATCTTATATAATTTTAGGGACCTCCAATCCAGTCCCAGTATATCCCTTCTGGCTGATCCACCGGCATCTTGATCTTTGGAATAATTTCTGGATGAACATCCAAAACTTGCATTAATTGTACATCCTGATACCTTTTTTGACTGGCAACCCCATTGCTTGAACCCAGCGTGCTGTATATTTTCAATTCTTTTAAAACGTATCCAATGAAATATTCACCACTATCTATATATATAAAACTCAACGTGTGTGTGTGTGTGTATGTATGTATGTATGTTCCAGCATCACGTCCAAACGGCTAAAGATATTAACATGAAACTTGGCACACATGTTACTTATATGTCAGCAACAAACATAGGATAGGTGGTTTAACCCTTACTCACCCCCATTTGCCATAGTCGGGGTTTTTCTTTAAAGTCCCATTCAACTCTATGGGAAATACATGTTACTTCATAACTTCCAAACGGCTGGTCATATTTCGATAACACTTGGTCACATGTTACTTATATGTCCACTTAAACTATAGGATAGTTAATTTATCCCTTAACTACCCCCATTTGTGAGGGTCGGGGTTTTTGTTTTAAGTCCCATGCAAATCAATGGGAAATGTATGTTCCCACATAACTTCTGTACGCCTGGAGATATTTCAATAATACCTGCTACACATATTACTTATATGCCAAATAAAAATATATGACTGTTAAATTAACCCTTACCTACACCCTTATATAAAAGATGGGTATATTTATATTACTATGATTTTCCTCCCCAAAAGGTTAAGATAGGAAGACCGGGCAACGCCGGGTATTCAGCTAGTATATATATATATATATATATATATATATATATATATATATATACATAAGAACTTTTTGTATATATTTAATAATGCTATAAATGCATGTAATTAACTCTATGTATTCTTACGCTCCAGATGAACCAATTGTCCTTCTCTACACACCCCTGAAGAAGGTTATTCCGAAACGCGTCGGGTGTAAAGAAGGTTCTTCTTGTATTTACCTATATGGTGACAATCTTTGGAACTCTGTATTTTTATTTAATATTTAATTTTTTTTTGATGAATATGTACAATTGTGAATAGAGCCTTTTTTACTCTCAATATCCTGTATATTTTGAAATATTATTAGTGCCTTAAAAGTCCACCCAGGAAAATCCCCCTTTTTCTTTTCTCATCCCAGCCACTACTCCACTTGTATGCTGAAAAGATCCACTTGCAAGGAAATGGAGTGTTGCCAGTACCTTGACCAGTGGCTGCACTGCATGTGAGCGTTGTGTCTGGCTGGTGATGTCATCATGCAGGGTTGTGGCTAGTTCCTGGATGGCTTCAGGGCCGAATCTGAAGATGCGATACACTTCCAAATCACCCATGCCAAAGATGTTCATACGCGTTCGGTATATCCTCTCCCATGCCCTCCTCCGTGCCCTCCTACGTGGCGGTGGACCCATTAGTAGTGCTAGGACCACGGCTGCCATGTGTTGTCCTGCAAGTGTGGTTGCTCAGCTCGTCCGTAATGGTGCTGCTGAAGCTGCTCTCCAGCTGACTTATGCAAGTCTGGTGCCAGTCGCGCGTATGTTCGTGAATCGGCGGATCTCCCTCATTAGTATATAAAATCAATGGGTGCGCCAAAGATACATTCGGCGTAAATATGCGCCCGTGCTCCGCCGGCGGAGAAAAGTTACGTCGGTCGGGAGAAGCCTATTTTCACATATACATATCTAGTTCTGTGGGTATGGCGCAAAGATACGACGGCACACATTTACATTTACCTCTACCCCACTGTATATATTGAAATATAGTGAATTCAAGTATAGTGCTATGTAAACTGTTGGCTCTTTAAAATAATAAATTCACAAAAATACAACAAATTTTTACTTTTTCGTATTAAAAAATAATTGAGCAACACTGCAATAAGATGAAGCATATATTATATAGGTAAAACATGTTTAAAAATGATTGCTGCCTAAACATTCAGTTATATTTACATTTACATGATAATTATTCAAATACATAAATGAATAGGAATGAACAAAATGCAAAATGTGAATTAAATGAACACCACAATATTGTTTTCAGACAGACACAACAAATTGTAAAAAATTATGTATTTTATTGGGTTGAGCTTTTATTGCTGCTCATTTATTATATATATATATATATATATATATATATATATATATATATATATATATATATATATATATATATATATATATATATATTGTGAGGGATTAGCTCGTGGGGATCACCTTTTCTGAAATCACAGTCTGTAAGCAGGCACTTTCTTTTAAGTCTGGCGGATGCCAGATTTTATTTATAAACGGTTTGCAGATTAAAATAAACAAAACAATAAATTAAATCCTTGCCGTCCGGCGCTAAACTAAACAAACAGGTTCTCCTCTCTATACAGTGTGGGGCTAGTCCCTGACACCCACAAAACATGTAGTAAAGCAAACCTTTTCAGTCCAGCACTCAGCGCTCCCCTCACTCAGGTCCCTTCCTGAGTTTCAAGCCAGAGCCCTGTTGTGCTCTCTTCCTGGACATTTAAAGTCCAGCTGATTGTGGACTCCAGTGGACCCAAACATCCGGACCGGAATCCTAGCCAGGCACAGAGGCTGTAAAACCCGGAATGGATTCCGGTTCAGTCTCTCATGACAGAACGTATGCGAGGTGAAATGTACCTATGATCATGTATCGCACCTCGCATAGCGTCACATATCCTCCCCCTCTGCTCAAGCCCCTGCGGCTGAGCACTTGACCCAACCATACAGTGCACACGGGAGAGGGCATCTGCATTATTTTGGAGTTTCCCTGGCCTGTGCTCCACCGCAAATTTAAAAGGCTGTAGAGCCAGGAACCACCTTGTCACACGAGCATTTTTCTCCCTGTTATCACACATCCACTTCAAGGGAGCATGGTCTGTGACCAGCTTAAATGACCTCCCCAGTAGGTAATACCTCAGGGAGTCTAAGGCCCACTTAATGGCGAGACACTCCTTTTCTACGATGGCATAATTTTTCTCGTGCTTGTTCAGCTTCCTGCTCAGGTATACCACTGGGTGCTCCTCACCATCCCTGATCTGTGACAGTACGGCCCCTAGTCCCACCTCAGAGGCATCCGTCTGTATAACAAACTCCTGGCTAAAATCCGGGGTTACTAGTACGGGTACCATACAAAGAGCCTGTTTTAACTTCTGAAATGCCCCCTCGGCTTCGGGGTTCCATTTGACCATGACCGACCCCTTACCCTTCGTTAGATCGGTCAAGGGGGCGGCAATGGTGGCAAAATTGGGTATAAAACGCCTGTAATACCCCGTAATGCCCAGGAAGGCCCTCACTTGTTTTTTATTGACTGGTTGGGGCCATTTTTGAATTGCCTCAATCTTATTGGTCTGCGGCTTGACCATTCCCCGGCCAATAATGTACCCAAGGTATTTGGCCTCCTCCAGGCCTATGGCACATTTCTTTGGATTGGCCGTGAGATGTGCTTCCCTAAGGGAATCTACGACCGCTTGTACACGGAGCAGGTGCGATTCCCAATCTGGGCTGTGGATGACCACATCGTCCAAGTACACCGCTGCATACGAGCGATGTGGTCTCAAAATTTTGTCCATCATTCGCTGGAATGATGCAGGGGCTCCGTGCAGACCAAACGGCATCCGCTTATACTGAAACGAGCCCTCAGGAGTGGAAAAGGCAGTCTTCTCCTTGGCCGATTCAGTAAGCGGTATCTGCCAATAACCTTTCGTTAGGTCTAGGGTCGTTATGTAGCGAGCCTGTCCCAACCTGTCCACAAGTTCGTCGACCCGGGGCATCGGGTAGGCGTCAAATTTGGACACACTGTTAAGTTTTCTAAAATCATTACAAAACCTAATACTGCCATCAGGTTTTGGGACCAGCACTATGGGACTTGACCACTCACTGTGAGACTCCTCGATCACATCCAACTCTAACATATTTTTTATTTCTTCCGCAACTGCCTCTCGCCGGGCCTCTGGAATTCTATATGGTTTTACATTTACCCGAACCCCTGGTTCCGTCACTATGTCATGTTGGATCGTGTTGGTCAGTCCGGGTAGGGGGAAGAAAAGTCTCTGTTTTTCTGCACGAATGCCCTAATGTCACTTTGCTGTGCTACAGACAGGGAATCCGTGATGGGAACGTCAGGTATCACGGGTATCCGGTCTGTTGGAAGTGGGGACGTGGCCAGTAAAGTCTCTCGGTCCTTCCAGGGCTTTAAGAGATTTACATGGTAAATTTGGTGTGGTTTCCTTTTCCCTGGCTGGTAGACTTTGTAGTTTACCTCCCCCACCCTTTGGACAACCTCAAAGGGACCCTGCCACTTGGCTAAAAACTTGCTTTCTACCGTGGGAACCAGTACCAACACTCTGTCCCCCGGGTTGAAAGTACGGACCTTGGCACCCCGGTTATAGACCCTCCTTTGGGCCTCCTGGGCTCGCTCCATATGTTCCCGTACTAGGGGCAGAACGGCTGCGATTCGGTCCTGCATCAAGGAGACATGCTCTATGATGCTCCTATATGGGCTGACCTCTCCTTCCCACGTTTCTTTAGCAATATCTAGCAGGCCCCTGGGATGCCTACCATACAAGAGCTCAAAGGGGGAATAGCCTGTGGAACCTCTCGTATGGCAAACATGAGATATGGTAGCAAAAAATCCCAGTCTCTCCCATCCTTGTCAACCACCTTTTTCAACATACTCTTCAAGGTTTTATTAAACCTTTCGACCAGACCATCTGTCTGGGGGTGGTAGACAGAAGTACGGAGATGGGAGATTTTGTACAATCTACACAATTCCTTGGTAACCCTTGACATAAAAGGGGTGCCTTGATCGGTCAAGATCTCTTTTGGGATCCCTACTCGACTAAACACCTGGACTAATTCCTTGGCAATAACCTTGGCGGAGGTGTTACGCAAGGGTATGGCCTCAGGATAGCGAGTCGCATAGTCCAGGATCACCAGAATATGCTGGTGACCTCGGGCAGATTTCACGACCTGCCCCACCAGGTCCATGCCAATCCTTTCAAAGGGGACCTCAATTATTGGTAGAGGAACAAGGGGGCTGCGAAAATGGGGCGATGGTGCTGACATTTGGCACTCGGGGCACGATTCACAGTACTCCTTGACCTCTGCATGCAAACCGGGCCAGAAGAATCTTTGGGTGATTCTCTCCCTGGTTTTTTCGACCCCGAGATGTCCCCCCATTACGTGACCATGAGCCAGGTCTAGCACCACCCTGCGAAAGGGTTTGGGAACCAGTAGCTGTTCTACCTCTTCCTCTCCATGTTTTATCACCCGATATAACAAATGGTTTTTAATTGCCATGTAGGGAAAGGACACCACCCAATTAGGATCCACCGGTTCCCCATCCAACACCTTAACATTTTCCCTGGCATTCATGAGGGTGGGCTCTCGCAGCTGCTCGGTACAGAAATCCTCCCTCCTGACCTCCAAGTCGGGTACCACATTTTGGCTACTCTCCATGTCAGGGTCAGGCGAGGTTTCCTGTTCGTTACCCTCAGGCTGGGTGCTAGCTTCTAAGTCCTCCGGTTCCCAAGCCATGGCAGGGAATGGTGGAGGATCTCCGGCCTCCTCGATCCCACCAACAGCATGCCCTTCCCTTTGGCAAAACGGGTCTGGTGAGAGTTCTCGAGTTTCCCCAGGAGGGGGAGCGCTATCTACGGGCCTCCCTTCACTCTCCCATAACTTCCAAAAATGAGGAAAGTCCCTTCCCACTAAGGCTTCATGGAGCAGTGAAGGTACCACCCCCACTGAATGTGTTACACAGCCCCAGGGGGTATCAACCTCAACCACCGCTGTCTGGTAGTCCCGAGTGTCCCCATGGATGCATATTACCCCAATACAACTGGGGTGTAGTTTTGCGGGGTCTACACACACACTCCTGACTAAGGTCACCACACTACCAGAGTCTAGCAGGGCTGTAAGAGACTTGCCATCTACTGAAATAACGCACATTTGTTTTTCCAGGCGACGCTGACCTGTCGCAACACATGCGACCTGTGCAAACAGAGAAAGGCGTCTTACCCTATCAACATAATCACATTGCATAGGTTCATCATTTAGAGGGCAGTTTGCAGCAATATGGCCTAATGCATGGCAACGAAAACACCGTATTTGCCCTACCCCCAGTCCTCTTACCGGTCCCAAAAACCTTCCTGGCTTCTTTGGCCAGTCTCCAGGTCTAGGACCTACAGTCTCATCTGCTGTAACAACAGTCTTATCCACTCTCCCCAAACTCTTGAACCCCGGAACAGTCTTACCCGAACCGTTGGGAGATCTTGCACCCCGAGACACTCCGAAGTGGGGCGTGGGTGGGTTTATTAAGTCCTCGGTAGCACTGTACCTCTCCACTAGGTCCACCATTTGGGCTGCAGTGTTGGGGTCCCCCTGTCCGACCCACTTTCTCAGGGTAGCAGGGAGCGCACGCAGGTACCGGTCCATTACCACACGCTCCACAATCTGAGGGCTGGTCAGAGTCTCTGGCTGCAACCACTTCCTGGTGAGGTGGACCAGGTCAAACATTTGTGACCGGGGTGGCTGGTTGCTGGAATAGGACCACTGATGCACGCGCTGGGCCCGGACTGCCATGGTGACACCCAAGCGTGCGAGTATTTCTGTCTTTAGAGTCTCATAGTCCTGGGCCTTATCTGGTTCTAGGTCAAAATAGGCCTTTTGGGGTTCTCCTGTTAGGAATGGGGCCAATAGTCCCGCCCACTGCTCTTTTGGCCATCCTTCGCGGTCAGCGACTCTCTCGAAAGTCGCCATGTACGCCTCAACATCATCCGCCGGTGTCATCTTTTGCAGGTGGTAGGAAGCACGTACAATCTTTGGTTCCGCTAACACCGGAGGTGCGGACCCCTTTTTCAGTTCCACCAGAGCTTCGGCAAACTGTCGGTTCATCTCCTGCTGGGCAGCGTGTTGTGCTGCAACGGCCTCTGCGACTTGGCGGTGTTGTGCTGCAGCGGCCTCTGCGACTTGGCGGTTTATCTCCTGCTGGGCAGCCTGTTGTGCTGCAGCGGCCTCTGCGACTTGGCGGTTGGTTTCCCGCTGGGCTGCATTGGCCTGTAGCAGGGCCTTTAACATTTCTTCCATTTTCAGAAAAGTGCCCGCTGAATCCACCACGTGTGAGGGATTAGCTCGTGGGGATCACCTTTTCTGAAATCACAGTCTGTAAGCAGGCACTTTCTTTTAAGTCTGGCGGATGCCAGATTTTATTTATAAACGGTTTGCAGATTAAAATAAACAAAACAATAAATTAAATCCTTGCCGTCCGGCGCTAAACTAAACAAACAGGTTCTCCTCTCTATACAGTGTGGGGCTAGTCCCTGACACCCACAAAACATGTAGTAAAGCAAACCTTTTCAGTCCAGCACTCAGCGCTCCCCTCACTCAGGTCCCTTCCTGAGTTTCAAGCCAGAGCCCTGTTGTGCTCTCTTCCTGGACATTTAAAGTCCAGCTGATTGTGGACTCCAGTGGACCCAAACATCCGGACCGGAATCCTAGCCAGGCACAGAGGCTGTAAAACCCGGAATGGATTCCGGTTCAGTCTCTCATGACAGAACGTATGCGAGGTGAAATGTACCTATGATCATGTATCGCACCTCGCATAGCGCCACAATATATATATATATATATATATATATATATATATATATATATATATATATATATATATATATATATATATATATATATATCAGGGGTCTTCAAACTATGGCCCTCCAGTTGTTCAGGAACTACAATTCCCATCATGCCTGGTCATGTATATATATATATATATATATATATATATATATATAATTACACACACATTTATTTATTTTATTTATTTTACAAATTAAATGTATCATATAAGATATAAAAGCAAGTGATGTTTTCTAAAAAATTAGAACAAAAATCAAATTTACAGATGCCACTTATACTTTTTAACTCCTATAGGAAAATAAAGTACTTTTTTTTTTTAACATTAATAGGTAGATTCAGGTACCTGGGTGCAAACTTGCGGCGGCGTAGCTTAGCCTGTTTAGGCTACGCCGCCGTAAGTTAGCTAGGCAAGTACATGATTCTCAATGTACTTGCCTGCTAATATACGGCAGCGTAGCCTAAAGCGGGCGGGCGTAAGGGCGCCAAATTCAAATGTCTTGGAGGGGGGCGTGTTTTATGGTAATGAGGCTTGACCTCACGTTTTTGCCTTTTTTTTTTTTTTTACTGCGCATGTGCTTGGGGACTACATTTCCCAGTGTGCATTGCGGCTAAGTACGCCACACGGGCCTATTGATTTCGACGTGAACGTAAATCCCGATTCGCGGACGACTTACGCAAACGACGTAAAAAATTTGAATCTCGCGGCGGGAATGGCGGCCATACTTTAACATTGTTATTCCACCTAATAGATGGAATAACTTTAGGCCTGCTAATGCCTTACGGAAACCGCGTAAATCGACTGCGGCGGCCGGGCGTACGTTCGTGAATCGGCGTTTTAACTCATTTACATATTCTACGCCGACCACAATGGAAGCGCCACCTAGCGGCCATCCAAAATATTGCAATCTAAGATAGGACGGCGCAAGCCGTCCTATCTTAGATATGTTTAAGCGTATCTCTGTTTGAGCATACGCTTAAACATAAGATTCTGAGTTAGGTCGACTTATCTACTGATAGGTCGGCCTAACTCTACCTGAATCTACCTATTAGTTGTGAAATTTGTGATATGATCCCTGGGAATCAGACCTTGCTGGGAGAATTTTGCTGGTTGGCTTTTCTCAAAACATTCAGCTTTGCGGATTATTTTTCATTTCCTTATTTCTTATATATATAATAACCATTGTGGGAAACGGTTTTCTGATCTGTGCTGTTTTCATTGCTTCTAAATTGCACACACCAATGTACTTCTTTCTATGCAATCTGTCAGTTCTAGACTTATGTTACTCGTCCATCTCTGTCCCGCACATATTACTTATTGTCCTTTCTCAGAAAAAAACTATTTCTTTTTTAAGCTGCATGGGACAAATGAACATTGGGCATTTTCTAGGGAGTACAGGCAGCCTATTGTTGGCAGTTATGACATATGAGCGCTACATGGCTATATGTTTCCCCTTGCATTGTACCATAATTATGAACTGGAAAGTGTGTAAAAACATTACAGTCATTGTGTGGTTAGGGGGGTTCTTTACATCAATTGTCCCCAATATATCAAAACCTCTGATCTTCTGTACTGAAAACAAACTAGATCATTTTGCCTGTGAGATATTAGCACTGCTTAAGATCGCATGTGGGAATCTTGACATCTTTAATCTAAGACTATTAATTGTAAGTATATTTGTCCTCCTAGCACCATTTGTTTTTATTGTGGTGTCTTATGTTCTCATCATTTCAAAAATATTAAAAATTCAGTCTAATGATGAACGATCCAAAGCTTTTTTCACTTGTGCTTCTCACCTGACAGTTGCCTCTGTGTTTTTTGGGACAACTATCACTATGTACATGGGACAGTCTAAGCACCTATCTTCTATGCTAAAATATATCACTTTAATTTATGGTGTTATTACTCCTGTATTAAACCCTTTGATATACAGTCTAAAAAAATAATGAAGTTAAAAATGCATTTCTGAACATTATTAAAAGCTTTCATCTGCTGGGGCCATGTAGTTGTCTAAAAATGCGCACAATCTAATGATAAGGTTAGATGTGAAAGGTTTTTATTTTATTCAATACTAAACAAAATAAATTTCGAGTTGACCTTGAAGAACATGTCTTTTTCAGCCTAGTCAACCCAGTGACATGTCTAAAAGGGTACAATTAATTAATATTTTTTCATGTTTTAAATGTACTTGGCTCCATTTGTTTCAAACTAAAGGACAAACATGAGGACAATACAACCAGAATTATCCTAAAATTTTCAAATGAGCACAAGGATGTCAGGAAAAAAATCACTAAATATTGGTCCATTCTAAAGGATGACCCCAACCTAAGGGAATTTATCCCTGATGTACCAGCCATTACTTTTAAAAGAGCAACTTCATTAAAATACTATTTGACACAAGGTGAGTACAAAAGTGACAAATCAGGAGACTCATGCACAATCTGGGGTACCTATCCCTCTTGGAATTGGCCCCATTGTCAATTTGTACCCAAAAAAAAAAAATCAGACTACCAGATGGAAATTGGTTTGTTTCCAAACACTGTGTAAACTGTAACAAGAAAGGCATTGTCTATCTGCCCCAGTGTAAAAGCAGGGCCTACTATATAGCCAAATCCTGGAGTTCTGGAGACGAATATCCAAAGACATCTACTCCATGCATATTGACAATTTATATCTCCCAGTGGGGAGGCATGTGACCAAGAATCATGGGTATAAAATGCCTAAAGTGACATTTGTGGTCCTAGATACAGTACACATACCCTTTAGGGGTAGTGATTGGGACAAAACCTTGTTGCAGAAAGAATTACAGTGGATTTATGCCCTGGGACCTACAATACCCCAGGGCTTAATAAATAAAAAAGTGTTAGACACTTCCTTGAATGGTTTATTTTAAACAAGAATGACTGAGATTAGACAGAAAGGACAAATGAGAAGATGCCTTTCCCCTATAGGTATACCATCTAATCGAAAACAGGTTGGCCCGGATTCACATACATTGGCTCATAGTTAAAGCGGCTTAGCGTATCGAATATAAGCTACGCCGACGTGAGGCGTGACCCCATGTAAATGATGGGCCGAGCGCCATCAAGATACGAATAACGAGCGGTGCATGCGCTGGCTCATGGAGGTATCCCAGTGCGCATGCTCAGAATCACGTCGGAACGAACGCCTAAGATACGTCAAATCACTGCCTACGATGTGAAGGTAACCTACGCCCATCCCTATTCACGTACTACTACGTAAACTACGTAAAATACGACGGCTGTTCCCTGGTCCATACTTTGCATGAGTTGGGCCTCATAGATGGGGAATAGCTATACACCGCACGTAAGCTTTACGTAAACCGCGTATCTTAATGCGCCGGGCGCAAGTACGTTTGTGAATCGGCGTATCTCACTCATTTGCATATTCGAATCGTAAATCAATGGGAGCGCCCCTTGCGGCCAGCGTAAATATGCGCCTACGATACGACGGCGTAGGAAAGTTACGTTGGTCGAAGGAAGCCTATTTTCAGGCGTATCTAGTTCTGTGGGCACGGCACACAGATACGACGGCGCACATTTACACTTACGCGGCGTATCTCGAGATACGTCGGCGTAAGTGCTAAGTGAATCCGGGCCGTTGAATTTAAAACAAATCATGTGAGGGTTGGAGTTTTCTAACATAATAGTATAAAAATGTAATAATTTTTGAGGGGGAGCTGCTGCAGGACTTTGTGTCGGTGGTTGTCCAGATACATCTCCGGTATCTAGGTAGTGTCACTCAGAACCGGAAGTATGTGGTCATGCCGGAGCACATGCATGGCAGAACATGGGGATAGAGGCACCTGCTATTCATTATTGGAGGTAGGTGAGGGATATGTGTACCCCCACACTGATGGAGAGGCTCATACACAGCCTCAAACCACCAAGCAGGAACATACTAGCAAAAACAACATTTGTCTAAAGAGGGATGGTGAGTAGAGATGGACTGAACACCCCCCCTGTTCAGGAGTTCTCCTCAAACCGCTAACTCCATTGAAGTCTACTGGAGTCGAACATGAAAAATCCAAAGTCCCCATTTTGAAGGCTTATATGCAAGTTATTGATGATAAAAGGATATGGGGGTCCAGGGACTGACATGTATCAATGCAAAAAAATATTAAAAAAATTATTGTTTTTAACAGATAAGTTATTTTATAGATGCTTGCTTGCAGTTAAACAATACAAATCTAAAATTCCTTTACATATAGTGCCTGGGGTCCCCTTAGTCTGACTGTAAAGGGGTGTACCTGTAGCATGTATAGAACATTCTGCAGAAAAAAAAAATTGTAAAGGAAAAAAAGAGTCAAATCACATTTAAATTTACTTGTGATTGCAATTGCCAACACCCGGCTATTTAAAAGAAAAAGAGAAAAAAACGGCATGGGGTCCATAAAATCCATACCAGACCCTTATCTGAGCCTGACAGAATAGGAAAGGGGGGGGATGAGCGAGTGCCCCCCTCTTGATCCACGCCACATGCCCTTAACATGGAGGGGGTGAGGGCCTTGGGGAGGGGACTCCAAACCACGATGCCCGCCACACAGTTGGACCCCAAAAACAAAAAGCAATTTGCACTTGTTGAAAGCAAACTGCCAAATGCCTTCTCTGTTGTGTCAAATAGATAAAGGGCAGGGCCCCTTGATGACATCACATGGTGCCCCCCGTGACAGTCACAGGGGGCACGATAAGTTATTTTAATGATGCTTGCTTGCAGTTAAACAATACAAATCTAAAATTCCTTTACATATAGTGCCTGGGGTCCCCTTAGTCTGACTGTAAAGGGGTGTACCTGTAGCATGTATAGAACATTCTGCAGAAAAAAAAAATTGTAAAGGAAATAAAGAGTCAAATCACATTTAAATTTACTTGTGATTGCAATTGCCAACACCCGGCTATTTAAAAAAAAAAAGAGAAAAAAACGGCATGGGGTCCATAAAATCCATACCAGACCCTTATCTGAGCCTGACAGAATAGGAAAGGGGGGGGATGAGCGAGTGCCCCCCTCTTGATCCACGCCACATGCCCTTAACATGGAGGGGGTGAGGGCCTTGGGGAGGGGACTCCAAACCACGATGCCCGCCACACAGTTGGACCCCAAAAACAAAAAGCAATTTGCACTTGTTGAAAGCAAACTGCCAAATGCCTTCTCTGTTGTGTCAAATAGATAAAGGGCAGGGCCCCTTGATGACATCACATGGTGCCCCCCGTGACAGTCACGGGGGGCACGAGGGGTGGTGGTGAAGTCACGAGGGGTGGGGCAACCAGGTAACTTCACCAGGTGGCTCCGCCTCTTACCTATTTAACCACTTCCATACCAGGAACTTACGCACCTTCCCGCCCAAGCCAATTTTCAGCTTTCAGCGCTGTCGCACTTTGAATGACAATTGCGTGGTCATGCTACACTGTACCCAAACAAAATTGGCGTCCTTTTTTCCCCACAAAGAGAGATTTATTTTGGTGGTATTTGATCACCTCTATGATTTTTTTTTTTGCGCAACAACTAAAAAAAGACAGAAAATTTTGAAAAAAAATACATTTTATTTGTTTCTGTTAATTTTTTTGTAAATTAGTAAGTTTTCTCTTTCAATTATGGGCACTGATATGGCGGCACTGATGGGCACTGATGAGGTGGCACTGATGGACACCGATGAGGTAGTACTGATGGGCACCGATGAGGTGGCACTGATGGGCACTGATAGGCGGCGCTGGTATGCGGCACTGATGGCTACTCATAGGTGGCACTGATGGGCACTCATAGGCGGCACTGATGGGCACTCATGGGCGGCACTGATGGGCACTCATAGACGGCACTGGGCACTCATAGGCGGCACAGATGGGCACTCATGGGTGGCACAGATGGGCACTGATAGGTGGACACTGGGCATGGATGGACACTGAGGGGTGGCACTGATGGACACTGTGGGGTGGCACTGATGGACACTGAGGGGTGGCACTGATGGATCCATGTTGCCAGTCAGTGCCCATTTGTGGGCACTGATTGGCATCTTCTTTTTTTACTGCCCTTTTTTTTTACTGCCTTTTTTTTTATTGCCCCTTATTTATTTATTGTTTGCCCTTCCCTGGTGGTCCAGTGTGGGCTTCCCTGGTGGTCCAGTGTGGGCATATGAGGGGGGGCTGCACTGATAAACAATCAGCGTGAACCCCCCCTGTCAGGAGAGCCACCGATCGGCTCTCCTGTACTCGCGTCTGTCAGACGCAAGTGAGGAGGAGCCATCAACGGCTCTTCCTGTTTACATCGTGATCAGCCGTGATTGAACACGGCTGATCACGTGGTAAAGAGCCTCCGCCGGAGGCTCTTTACCGAGATCGGAGATGCAGGGTGTCAGACTGACACCCCGCATCATCGATCACCCACGGGCGCGCGCCAGTATGAAATCCTGCAGGACGTCAATAGACGTCCAGTTAGGATTTCAGAACCACTTCCCGGACGTCAATCTGCTATTGACCGGGCGGGAAGTGGTTAAGGACTGTCAGATGGCGGAGGAAGCATTTGGCGGCTCCCTTGCCTCAAAGCACCCCCCTGTTAAAGGCATGTAGCCTGTTATGGTTCAGAAGAGGGGATGCTCGCTCACCCCTCCTTTCATGGCCTGCCAGACTGCATGCTCGAATAAGGGTCTGGTATGGATTTTGAGGGGGGCCCTATGCAATTTTTTATCATTTTGGTCTGGGGTTTCCCTTAAAATTCATACCAGACCAGAAGGGCCTGGTATGGATTGGGTGGACCCCAATCCATGCTGTTTCTTATTCACTTTTCTATAGCCGGCATTGTTTTTTTTTTTTTATTCAACTGTGAGTGGGGAATCCCATTGACAGCTGATGACAGCTGATAACCTTAACAAGAAGCTAATACACTGTGCAGCAAGCCAAACGAGTGAACAGGCGATGTTCGGGCCAAACTTTTGCTAGGCCCAAACTGTTCACCCAACTCTAATGGTGAGTATTCTGAGTAGGCCCTAACTTTGACTGATACAATTGTCATGGCACTTTAGAGATGGCCTGAGCTGCTTGGTGGGATTATATCTCATCAAAACAGGAATAAGGCCATTCTGGGTTTTTTCCCCTTTTTCTTCCAGCCATTTACTGTTCATTAAAGAGCCCGTGTACCCACTTGTACCAATATACATATACAGTACATCTTTTGTAGGTTTAATATCTCAGTTCCACTGCCTGGAGATGTGTCCTGTTCTCCCCATCTCTTTGCCTGTGGTCTGTGCACAATTCTGGGGGTCATAGATTAAAGCGGTTTTCCACCCCCCTCCAAATATTTAAGTCAGCAGCTACTATAGATACCCTAGCTGCTGACTTTTAATATTAGGACACTCTCCTGTCCTAGAATCCAGCGATGTCGGCACCCCAGCTGATGTTTCCATGGGCTGTCGGGTGCTGCTGCCACCATTGGCGGTAAGGAAACCCGACAGTAAAGCCTTGCGGCTTTATAGCCGGGTCCCTTTTGCGCATGTGTGAACCACGCTACGCTCTCTTACTGGCCTGGCAGCAGGGGATAGGGGAGGGGGCCGAACTTGTGACGTACCTCGCAGCAGCAAGGTCTGACGAAAGTGGGGACAGGGTACCTGTCAAGAACAGGTACCCGCTCCCCCCTCCCTCCCAAAAGGTGTCAAATGTGGCACTGGAGGAATCAGATAAGTGGAAGTTCCACTAGGTGGAACTCCGCTTTTAATTCTTATGATTCTTATGATGTAAGCCAGGGGACTCAAACTGGTGCCCTGTCAGCTGTTGCAAAACTACAAGTCCCATCATACCTCTGCCTGTGGGAGTCATACTTGTAACTCTCAGCCATGCAATGTCTCATGGGACTTGTAGTTTCTCAGCAGCTGTAGGGCCGCTAGTTTGAGACCAAGGAGTTTACACATTTCACACTTACATTGTGCTTTATCAAAACCAAACTGTCAAACCCTTTGACTCACATATACAGATATACAGGTCCATAAATATTGGGACATCGACACAATTCTAATATTTTTGGCTCTATATACCACCACAGAGGATTTGAAATGAAACCAACAAGATGTGCTTTAACTGTAGACTTTCAGCTTTAATTTGAGGGTATTTACATCCAAATCAGGCGAACGGTTTGTATCCGTGCCTCCCACTTTTTAAGGGACCAAATGTAATGGGACAATTGGCTGCTCAGCTGTTCCATGGCCAGATGTATGTTATTCCCTCATTATCCCATTTACAAGGAGCAGATAAAAGGTCCAGAGTTCCAGTCCTCGCTCTGAAGTTACTCCACCGCGGTCAGCTTTCTTTCCTCCATCAGCGGTGTATGATGATCTCCAGCAGCACAGCGCCCCATCAGGACTAGGATCTGATTGACTGACCTGATGATCCCCTTTCACATTTGGAATTCATACCATGCCTACTTTTACCTTGCTAAATGTGAGTTGCCTGTACTAAAACCTCTGTATTAAATAGTTTTAAACGTCTACACTGAGAGGCGCCTCTTCCCTTGCTTCCACTTCTCATAAGCCCCACCCCTTATGTAATAGAAGTATATACTACTAAGAGTATACAGCTCAGTCTCATTGCAGATCAGGGCATACCGCCTGGGTATACAGTCAAGGGTATACAGCTCAGCACCCCAGGGCTCGCCTCAAGAACAGGGCTTGCCTCTGAGAGCAGCAACCACCCCACCGCGGGTCTCGCAGCTATGACAGCACCCCCTGCAGATCTTGCGGCTCTGACCTGACAGCAGCCACCCCAAGGCTTGTGGCTCTGACGGCACCCCCCCCTTCCCCGTGGGTGGTCAGGCACTTACCACCAGGCTGTGCTATCATTTCCAGGTGCTCGTGCTATGTCTCCACCAGAGCAGCAGCGGTGGCGGACAGAGTTATCCTTCCTCCTTCCTCCAGTCCAGCGTGCGTCTCTTCTGCTGGTGCCTCTTCTTTCTGGCGCTTTGACCAATCGGAAACGGGTCTCACTGACCTGCCTCCTGATTGGCGGGAGGAATTCGCTATCATTACACAATTGAGTGCAATCGGGGCACACTCTCTGCACCCCAAGCCCACCCTATTTTGAAGCCTATCAGGTTCTAAAAAAAAAAAAACTGCCCGCCATAGGAGTTCATAGGTCCGGTGTCCAGAAAGGGGCCGGGCGCATGGATAGGAGGGGCGCAGCCAATGCACGGGCCGACACTGGTCTCTTATGTTATGGCAGCTGTGTACAGTATATGTGTTTTTGTCTTCAACATTGTTTCTTGCAGTGTCAAAATTACAAAACAATAAAAACTATTTTAAAATATACAGTCAGGTGGCTGATAACAATCGTTATTGTTGCATTAAAGCTTTGTGAATTGGGACAATGTATCTTGAGTCCATTTATGTGTGTATTTTATTGCCAAAAGGGAGACAATTTGTAGCAGCCAATCACAATGTGATGTGCTATATCACAGTGTACTGCATTTGGTAGAACTGCTTATATATACTGACAATTTAAATAAACAGAAGGCAATTTCTTATAATATTGTGTCACTTAGAAATTTCATTTGATGCTTTCTTCTTTTGACTATAGGCATATTGATTTTTTTATTTTATTTCTAAAAGCAATATAAAAAAGTTTCCAGATTAATAATCATTTTATTATTTGGTAGCTTTAATTGGATTTCATTAGCTGCAAGAATTACTGACATCTCAGGCAACCTATGAAATTATGTGTGTCACTGTAGCAAAAAATGTAATCTTATTTCAAGACCAAAAAAATTGTGTGCTGTTAAAATACTGATAACATTGACAATTTACAAGGTGAGACTACCAAAGATAACCTACTTTGTCACAATTCTATCAATATATTAATATATTGTTCCAGGAAATACTCTCATTGTCATAAATATCCATATGAAAGATGTGAAGTTTTTCACTGGTTATTATAGTCACTATTATATAGGAGCCTATTGTGTAATCTACTCCATACACTTTTCAGCAATAATAGATAATTATGCTCAACGGTTCTCTTCATGCATATCACCAAAAAAAAAGAAAAAAGATGCCTTAGACATTACTGCCCTTTCTATATAACACAGCTGCAATTAGATCTATATGGTGTCATTTTGTAAATTCAGGCCTACACTATATTGCCAAAAGTTTTGGGACACACATGAACTTTAACCACATTTCAGTCTTATAGCTGGATTCATAAAGGCCGCTGCATATTTAAGGCAGCGTAGCGTATCGTATTTACGCTACGCCGCCTTAAGTCAGAGAGGCAACTACTGTATTCACAAAGGGCCAGATTCACGTAGAAGTGCGGCGGGCGTAAAGTATCGTAGATACGTTACACCGCCGCAAGTTTTCATCGCAAGTGCCTGATTCACAAAGCACTTGCAATGAAAACCTACGCCGGCGGCCTCCTGCGTAAGCCCGCGTAATTCAAAGGGGCGTGTGCCATTTAAATTAAGCGCGCTCCCGCGCCGGACCTACTGCGCATGCTCCCTTTTGAATTTCCCGCCGTGCTTTGCGCGAAGTGACGTCATTTTTTCGAACGGCGACGTGCGTGGCGTACTTCCGTATTCCCGGACGTCTTACGCAAGAAGGAAAAATGTTTACATTTCGAGGCGGGAACGACGGCCATACTTTATACAGCACATACGTGTGCTGTGTAATGTTGGGGCACCAAAAACGACGACTAACTTTGCAACGGGAAACTAGACTAGCAGCGACGTAGCGAACGCGAAAAACTGTTGTGGATCGCCGTAACTCCTAATTTGCATACCTGACGCTGGTTTACGACGCAAACTCCCCCCAGCGGCGGCCGCGGTATTGCATCCTAAGATCCGACAGTGTAAAACAATTACACCTGTCAGATCTAAGGGCTATCTATGCGTAACTGATTCTATGAATCATGAATCAGTCGCATAGATACTCTGAGAGATACGACGGAGTATCTCTTTTGTGAATCTGGGCCAAAGTACTTGCCTCCTAACTTACGGCGGCGTAGAGTAAATGTGGCCGGCGTAAGCGCGCCTAATTCAAATGAGGATGGGGGGCGTGTTTTATGTTAATTATTCGTGACCCGACGTGATTGACGTTTTTTACGAACGGCGCATCTGCCGTCCGTGTACATATCCCAGTGTGCATTGCTTCAAAGTACGCCGCAAGGACGTATTGGTTTCGACGTGAACGTAAATTACGACCAGCCCTATTCACGGACGAATTACGCAAACGACGTAAAATTTTCAAATTTCGACGCGGGAACGACGGCCATACTTAACATTGACTACGCCTCCTAGGGGGCAGCTTTATCTTTACGCGGTGTATCTCTTACGGAAACGGCATATCTTTACTGCGACGGGCACATGTACGTTCGTGAATCGGCGTATCTATGCATTTACATATTCTACACCAAACTCAACGGAAGCACCACCTAGCGGACAGCCTAAATATTGCACCCTAATAGGTAGATTCACAAAGAGTTAGGCCGGCTTATCAGTAGATAAGCCGACCTAACTCAGAATCTACGCCGACTTATGTTTAAGTGTATGCTCAAACAGAGATACGCTTAAACATATCTAAGATAGGACGGCTTGGGCCGTCCTATCTTAGATTGCAATATTTTGGATGGCCGCTAGGTGGCGCTTCCATTGCGGTCGGCGTAGGATATGTAAATGAGTAGATACACCGATTCACGAACGTACGCCCGGCCGACGCATTACTTTTACTCCGTTTACGTTAGGCATTATCAGGCCTAAAGTTATTCCATCTATTAGATGGAATAATAATGTTAAAGTATGGCCACCGTTCCCGCTTCGAGATTCGAAATTTTTACGTTGTTTGCGTAAGTTGTCCGCGAATATCAATAGGCCTGTGCGGCGGACGTAGCCGCAATGCACACTGGGAAATGTAGGCGCCCGGCGCATGCGCAGTAGAGACAAAGTAAAAAACGTAAAGTCAAGCCTTATTAACATACAACACGCCCCCCTTACACACATTTAAATTTGGCGCCCTTACGCCCGCCCACTTTAGGCTATGCCGCCGTAACATAGCAGGCAAGTACATTGTGAATCATGTACTTGCCTAGTTAACTTACGGCGGCGTAGCCTAAACACGCTAAGCTATGCCACCGCAAGTTTAGGCAAATGTGTGTGAATCGACCTATAAGATACGACGGCGCAAGCCGTCGTATCTTAGATAGGTTTAAGTGTATCTCAGTTTGAGAATACACTTAAAGGGGTTGTAAAGACAAAAATATTTTCCTCTTAAATTTAAGTCTAACAGTAGCTGATAAAGTAAAAAGTAATGTTTTGCATTATAACTAGTTTGATACCTGTTGAAATCAAGCTGTTTTATTCACCTCCGTCACTCCTGAATCGTTATTCTCACTGACTTCCTGGTTTGCGGTGCGCATTCATTCTTGCTACATCGCGGCCTAATGGGAACTACAGTTCCTACTAGGCTTAGCCTCCATGCCTGTGAGGGATAAGAGAGCATCTTCACGCAGGGCTGTAGTCATAGGGAGGGGGTGAGCACATTCTGCTTTCCACCATGCAAAACGGCTCAGATGCTGGTGGAAAGCAAGAAGAGGACAGACAGGAAATGTCATTTTCAAACCTGGATTACTGTATTTTGGAGGTCAAAAGGAAAAACGAGGTAAGTGATATTTACATTCTCTAGCTTACAGCAATCAATTGATCTAATAAAAAACGAACCTTTAGTGTTCCTTTAAACTTACGACGGCGCAGATTCAGAGTTGCGTCGGCGTATCTACTGATACGCCAACGTAAATCTTTCTGAATCTAGCTATGAGTCTCAATATTGAGTTTGCCCATCCTTTGCAACGATACCAGCTTCAACTCTTCTGGGAAGGCTGTCCACATGGTTTAGTAGTGTATCTATGGGAATGTTTGGTAATTCTTCAATTTGTTATGTCAGGCACTGATGTATGACGAGAAGGCCTGGCTCGCAGTCTTCGCTCTAATTCATTCCAAAGGTGTTCTATTGGTTTGAGGTCAGGACTGTGTGCAGGCCAGTCAAGCTCCTCCACCCCAAACTTGCTCATCCATGTCTTTATGGACCTTGCTTTGTGCACTGATCCAAATCATTTGGTAGAGGGAGGATTATGGTGCGGGGTTGTTTACAGGGGTTGGAGTTGGGCTTGGCCCCTTAGTTCCAGTGAAGGTAACTTTTGTGGCATCAGCATACCAAGACATTTTGGATAATTTCATGCTCCCAACTTTGTGGGAACAGTTTGGGGATGGCCCCTTCCTCTTCCAACATGACTGTGCACCAGTGCACAAAGCAAAGCAAGGTCCATAAAGACATGAATAAGCGAGTTTGGGGTGAAGGAACTTGACTGGCCTGCACAGAGTCCTGACCTCAACCTGATAGAACACAGTTCGGATGAATTAGATAAGAGTCTGTGAGCCGGGCCTTCTCATCGTACATCAGTGCCTGACCTCACAGATGCGCTTCTGTAAGAATGGTAAAACATTTCCATAGACACACTCCTAAACATTGTGGACTGCCTTGCCAG
This sequence comes from Rana temporaria, assembly GCF_905171775.1. NCBI lineage: Eukaryota > Metazoa > Chordata > Amphibia > Anura > Ranidae > Rana > Rana temporaria. Next base: position 31,862,444 of record NC_053492.1, on the reverse strand, counting down.
AAGAGTTAAAGCTGTTATAGCAGCAAAGGGAGGGCCAACTCAATATTGAACCCTACGGACTAAGACTGGGATGCCATTAACGTCCCTGGCGGTATGATTATTTCTGATTTTAAGTGCTGAAAGCGGTACCATTATTTGCAATTAAATTTGGCTTTTATACTGTAGGCCTGTAATTCTTAGGAATAACTCACTTAAATCTGACCAAACAAGAGTCTAGTAGGCATCCCGGGTATGACATTTTTTTAAAAACAAAATTATAAATTATAATATAATAAATAAGTATAAATAATTATAACAAATAATAATATAATTATAATAAAAATTATTCAATAATGTAATCAACTAAAAATCACTGAAATTTGATCAGTTGCAGAATTGTCGCTGTCATTACTTTTATTTTTTATGACGAATTTCCCCAAAAATCGCTATCGCACAATTCTGCAAGTGATTATAATTTATTATCACTGTTTTCTAGCTGCTCTAATACCATTTTTGACATAAAGGGACACTTTTGGTTGCTATGGACAATCTACAGTTTACAGGGAGAAAGAACAGTTTTTATTATATAAAAGTACATGTAGGGTACTGGGGAGACCACTAGGGACAAGGGGGTGTGTATTTTTTAAATACAGTACTGTAATCTATAAGATTACAGTAAACTGTATGTAATGTGTTTGTTTACTTTTTTGAATTTGGCGCCGTTTTCCACCCCCGTGCGTCGTAACGTCGCAGGGAAAGGAGATTTGCGGCACACAGAGGCACTGTGTGAATCGAGCGAGCACCCGCTCGCTCACACAGCGCGGGGGCATCGCTGGATCCAGGGACAAGGTAAGTAAACCACGCCTGTGGATGCTGCGACGCGAGCCCGAGTCAGACTCGGGAATACCGCCAGGGGGGTTAAAGTTCATTTGTGTGTAAAGGCAGGTGTCCCAATACTTTTGGTAATATAGTGTATATGGCTTTCTATAGCAAACAAAGGTTACCTATAGCTGAGCTCACTTAAAACAAGCCTTGGTCACAAGCATTCCAAATTTAGTATAGTATATTCTTGGGCATATGAACTGTTTGGTCCAACAAGTAATGGGGGCAACTGGATCAATAACTGTTCATAGGTCATTCAGATAGACATTCAGATAACACATACTGTATGTAGGGCCTGGCTACTTTCAGAGCCGGTGCTATCTTAAATTTAGGGGAAGGATTCAGAGAAATAGTTAGCTCTGAGTTCATCTGATCATTTAAATTTGGGTCCTTGCTCGCTAGCTTGGCTGTACTGTGGGCTGTCCTTTTGTCCGGGGACTCCCGTTACCCCCGGGTGGTAGGTGGCAGCAGTGTGGTCAAGTGCTCTGAGTGCCACTCCTTAGCGGGCAGTCGGGGGTTGGCTGACTCATTGTGCATGCTGGGGAAGGGTATAAAGGGGGCAGACCCCATTGCCTTGAGCCTCTTCCTCGTGTGGCGCCCACCATTGGGGTAGTCATTCCACGACACCCCCGCATATGGCCCTCCTGGCCGGGGTGTGCGTGGGCAGCAGTGTTCCTGGTTCCGGGACCACGTTAGCCCGGATGCAATTGATCCACTGTGTGGGCCAAGTAGTCGACTGGGTTCCCAATCTAGAGAGGGTCCCGAGCTGTCCATCCAATTGGAGGAAGCTGACCGATGAGGAGTCTGTCCGAAGAATACCAAGCACGAGGCTGGTGTTCCAGGAGGCGCCTGTCCATTCATCGGGGACCACCTGAGTTCTGACAGGCTGGATGTTGGTCGTACTCTGGCTGCCAAGCTGGTGAGAGAGGCCTGTCCAGGTGCGCTTTACCCACCCGAGTGGCGAAGTAAAGTGTTGTTGGGAGCAGGACTGTTTCCCGTATTCAGTTAAACCTGGATTTACTGTCTCCTATTTGCTATCCATTCACCTTTTTACTGTTTAATCGATTTTACCCGGCTGGGTAGTATAAGCACAGAAAAGACACCTGTGGACATTCCCTTTACTACAGCTCTCATCAAGTACCCTAGACGGTGGAGATACAGAGGTAACATGCCACCCAAAACAATCCAGCAGCTCCTTTGGGGGTAGTGCTACATGTGGGGGCTCGTCCGGGATTGGCTGTTACCTCTGGCAACGAAATTGAGCAATTTATTCTGCCTTTGAGAGCCTGGAATTGTCGTGGTGTTGGACTGTGTTGGTGAAGAAGGGGTTAACTTCAGGTACTAAAAGTCTAGGCGCACGTGCAGTGGAGTGACGTGTGCCTGCAACGTGCCCAGAAAAGAACTCAACGTGGGAGGAGCTACCCACCCCTGCGTGAGACGTAGGGCGAGTTTGGCGCCAAAGGACAGAGTGATTGCCCGCCCACGAGAGAAGATCATACAAGCATGTCTGTGCCCCTGATGCCGTTCGAGAGATTGAGGCCTCCAATGCCCTCTGTGGGAGTCAGCCCGACTCCTGTTGCCACCAGAGCTCCCCTGACCGATACCGGAATCTGGATGGGGACGCGAGGGCGGTTTGTGCTGTTCACCAGCGGTAGCGTGGAGGCCCTTGGCTTGTCTTGTCAACGATGTGCAGAGCTAGCCATCAGAATTCTGCCTTTTGCTCGATGTTAAATATGTGGAGAATACGTACGCTGCCAAAGTTAGCCCGTCTTCAGCGGATCGTCATGAAGAAGATGGCCCTGGATTATAGGTGGGAGTTCCCGTATGTACCCGCAGATCTCATGCAGGAGATCTAGTCAATATGGGAAGAACGGTGGGCAGATGCTATTTGGGACTACTTAAAGGGAGATAAGCCTTTGATTAGCACCGATTGTGCCTTTATAAGTGCTCACCGCCAGCTGGAAAGTTGCCTGGAGGACTAGAGTTATGGTCGGCACATTTACCATGACAGATTGGTCCTCAAGAGTCCAAGTAAAGTTGATCAAGTTTATTCGGTTACCACGCTGAATGAAAAGGGGGACATTATCACTTTGCCTGACCGTAGGTTTTATCTATAGGCCCACACCTATAGTGTTTGTATCTCATTCACCCTTAGTGACTGTAAATAATGTAATATTTGTGTGTGTGTTCTTTTTGTTTCTGTTTTTCAGGTCCATCTGTCAAGGCTGTCAGAGAATGGGCAGACTAGATAGTTAGACACATTAATATCAGGTGTATTATAATGTGAATCTAAAAAAGTTTTATATTTTTGTATAATTTTATCTTCTCTTTTCTTCTACTTTACTTTATTGTTAATCAGATCCAGGTAGGTGTTCAGAATTGAACACTGTTTTTTTTTTTCTGACACTGAGGATAGTGTCTACTTGACAGGGGGGAGTGTGTAGCGCCTGACTACTTTCAGAGCGAGTGCTATGTTAAATTTAGGGGAACACTATGTTCAGTGTTCCGCCAATCACGGATGTCTTTTCATCCCCGGACAAGAGAACATCCATGATAGGCGGAACACTGAACACAGGGCTTGCTGGGAAACGGAGTCCGAGAATGAGAGGACCTCGGTGATAGGCGGAACACTCACTTTCTGGAAATGCCTATCACGGAACGGGACCAGGAGGAAGCCGCGATATTTAAACAATGGATGCCGCCTGCAGTCTAAGAAGATTTTCAGGTACACTGACTCGAGTATAAGCCGAGGGGTGTATTTTCAGCCCTAAAAAAGGGCTGAAAAACTTGGCTTATACTCGAGTATATACGGTACATTATGTAGGTAAAACTGAAAAAAGAGTGCTGCTTAAACATTCAGTTATATTTAAAAATGTGCATTTATATGATAATTATTTGAATACATAAATAAATAAGAATGAACAAAATGTAAATGTGCATTGAATGAATACCAAAGCAATGTTTTCAGATAGACACCAGAATATAACTTTATTTATAACTTTATTTTTTTTTTTAAAGATTTTTATTTTTTTCGGGTTTAGCTTTTATTATTGCTAGGAATTTCATTCATTTATTCATTCTTTATTTATTTTCTCCTTTATTTCTTATTGTATCTGTTTGCTTACTCATTCATGCATTACTCTTGTTTTTTGTGTGTATAACCACTTGACCTCTGAAAGATTTACCCCCCTTCATGACCAGGCCATTTGTTGCTATAAGACACTGGGCCAGATTCACAAAGAGATACGACGGTGTATCTACAGATACACCATCGTATCTCTGACTTACACTGGTCCTATCTATGCGCCTGATTCATAGAATCAGATACGCATAGATAGGACTAAGATCTGACAGTGTTACACTGTGTTACACTGTCGGATCTATTTTTCAATTTAAAAATGGCGCCGGGGGCGTTCCCGCTGATTTACGATAAATAATATGTAAATCAGCGAGATACGCAAATTCACGAACGTACGCGGACCCGACGCAGTCTTCTTACGACGTTTCCGTAGCGGCGTACCCGTCGTATACTTACCCCTTCTTTTATCAGGTGCAGCCAATGTTAAGTATAGCCGGCGTTCCCGCGTCGAATTTGAATTTTTTAACGTCGTTTGCGTAAGTCGTTCTCGAATACGGACGGACGTCGTTTACGTAAGCGTCGAAACCACTGACGTCCTAGCGACGTCAGTGGGAGCAATGCACGCCGGGAAATTTCGCAGACGGTGCATGCGCATTTAAATCGGCGCGGGCACGCGCCTGATTTAAATAGTACACTCCCCTAGCCACGGAATTTGAATTCCGCCGGGGGATTTAGGATCCGCCGTCGCAAGTTTGGAGGTAAGTTGTTTGTGAATTAGCCACTTGCCTCCTAAACTTGCGGAAGCGGATCTTAATTCACGTAGATCGAGCGGATCTATAGATCCGCTGAGCTACGTGAATCTGGCCCATTGTGTTACTTTATAGGACGGTTGTGCAGTCATGCAACACTGAATAAATTAAATAAAATTAAATATATGCCATTTTTCCCACGAATAGAGCTTTGTTTTGGTGCTATTTGGTCACCACTGAGTATTCTATTTTATGTGCTATAAAAAAAAAAAAAATGTTGAAAACATTTAAAAAAATATATATATTTTTTTACTTTCTGCTATAAAACATATCCAACAAAAATGTAAACAAATCAAATTTCTTTGTGAATTTAGGCCAATATGTATTCTGCTATATATGTTTGGTAAAAAACCCCAACAAACGTATTGATTGGTTTGCACTAATGTACTAATGACACTGGCTGGGAAGGGGTTAAACATCTAGCACAATAAAAATGTGTGTCTAACCAGTGTTTTTGTGCTTACAGTGTGCTACTTTCACTCAGGGATGTGCTGGATTTTATTCCCTACATTGCAGAGTAGCACATACCCACTAACAGGGCAGAGCTATGCATTGTTTACATATGCAGAGCCCCATCTAGTCCATCCCCTCACCGATCAGTGGGTGCCGGTGTCCTGTCGATAAATGCCCCCCTGACGAATAATGCCTGCCGGGTACAGCGCTTGTGCAGTACTGAGCTGCCGAAAGCCTCAGAACACCTGAATTGACGAATAGCTGTAGACGGCGCCTTTGCACTATAGCCGACATCGTGCCACGCGCTCCTCCCGATGCTCGTGCAAGTCTGCAAGGGGAGGATTTGTTCACGATGGTCGCGAATAAGGAGTGGATGGCAACAGAAGGGGGTGTATTTTGTAATGATGGGCAGTGCTGTTAACAAGGGGGCAGAATTTGTCATGAAACTCAAACACATCACCTAAACAAATATATCTCTGCTATTCTTCCTACGTGTGTTGCCCTTAACAACTGTAGGAAGAATAGCAGAGATATATTTGTTTAGGAGATGTGTTTGAGTTTTGTGACAAATTCCGCCCCCCTCTTAACAGCACTGCCCATAATTACAAAATACACCCCCTTCTGTTGCCATCTGCCCCTCACTCGCACCCATGAGCAACGCAAGCGTATTCCAATGTTTGGCAGCCTTCAGCCGCTCCGTACTGCGCAAGCATGCATGCGCAGTACAGGGTGGGCATTATTCAACAGGGGGAATTTCTCGTCAGAACACCGGTGGTCATCCAGTGGCTGGCACCCGCTGATCAGCTTCTGCTGTGACTAATTACAGCAGACACGGTGCCCCCTACCCTGTATTGAGGAATCATGTATATAAATGTGATTCTACACAGAGTGGCCAACCTGTATCAGTAAAGCTGCTGTAGGGGAGTCGTCAACTGGATAAATTAAATGCATCAAATACAATTTAAAAACAAGTTATGTTTTCACAAATATAATTTACAGATGTCACATATCTATTAACTCCTATAGGAAAATAAAGTACTCTTTTTTTTTCAACATTTAGTTGTGAAATTTGTGATATGATCCCTGGGAATCAGACCTTACCGGGAGAATTTTTGCTGGTTGGCTTTTCTCAAAACGTTCAGCTTTGCAGATTATTTTTCATTTCCTTATTTCTAATTTATATAATGACCATTGTGGGAAACAGTGTTCTGATCTGTGCTGTTTTTATGGGCCCTAAATTGCACACACCAATGTACTTCTTTCTCTGCAATCTGTCAGTTCTAGACTTATGTTACTCATCCATCTTTATCCCACATATATTACTTGTGGTTCTTTCTCAGAAAAAATCGGTTTCTGTTTTAATCTGCATGGTGCAAATGAACATTGGACAGTTTCTGGCAAGTACAGAGAGCCTTCTGTTGGCAGTTATGGCATATGATCGCTACATTGCTATATGTTTCCCTTTGTATTATACCATCATTATGAACTGGAAGGTGTGTCAGAACCTTACAGTCATTGTGTGTTTAGGGGGGTTTTTTACATCAGTTATCCCCAATATATCAAAGCCTCTGATATTCTGTTCTGAAAACAAACTAGATCATTTTGGCTGTGAGATATTAGCGTTGCTTAAGATTGCATGTGGGAACCTTGCCATCTTCAAACTAAGACTATTAATTATGAGTCTATTTGTCCTCCTAGTACCATTTGTGTTTATTGTGGTGTCTTACGTTCTCATCATTTCATCAATATTAAAAATTCAGTCTAATGATGGACGATCCAAAGCTTTTTTCACTTGTGCTTCTCACCTGACAGTTGTCTCTATGTTTTTTGGGACAACTATCACTATGTACATGGGACAGTCCAAGCACCTATCTTCTATGCTAAAATATATTGCTTTAATTTATGGCACGATTACTCCTGTATTAAACCCTTTGATATACAGTTTAAGAAATAATGAAGTTAAAAAAGCAGTTGTGAAACTATTTAAAAGATAGTGGTTGTCTTAAAATATACAAAGTCCAATGATAAGATAAGAAGTGAAGGGTTATTTTGTTACTATATATTCCACACAAAAATAAATATTAGGTTGACCTTTTCAGCTTAGTGAGCCCAGTTACTGTTCATGCTTTAGACAATACAATCCATTTTCATTTTTTAATGCTAAAAATGTACGTAGCTGCATCCATTTCCTGGTGGTTATGTTCTTTAGGCCCCTTTCACACTGGGGCGGGAGGTGCGGTGGCGGTATAGCCCTGCTAAAAATAGCTAAGCTATACCGTCGGAATTGCCGTGGGATTCGGTGTGGTATTACCCCCCGCTAGCGGCCGGAAAAGGGTTAATACCGCCAGCATTGCCGGCAGTATTACCACGGTTTCCAATTGTTTTAAATGGGAAGGAGCGGTATACACACCGCTCCTCTCACCGCTCCAAAGATGCTGCTTGCAGGAGATTTTTTTCTCTCCCGCCATGGCATCGCCTCAGTGTGAAAGCCTTCAGGTTTTCACATTGAGTATTCTGGGCAGGAGTTTTTCAGGCGGTATTTAGGCGGTATTTAGGCGCTATTTTTAGCACTGAACAGTCTGAAAAACTCCTCAGTGTGAAATGGGCCTTAGCAATGTTGACAGAAGTGTGTTGTTTGGTACTAAAAGTTGTGTCCACAATATTGAAATCTGGTCCTGATGAAATGTAAAATTTGCATAAGGGCCTGCCTAGAATTGGCAATATACAGTATCTCAAAAAAGTGAGTACACCCCTTTTTTTGTAAATAATTTACAGTGGGTGACCGCGATATTGTGTCAATCTCGCTCCCTTTCTCGGCGAGATTGAGCACCTACGAGCCCCATCGCCGAGCTGGCTTGCCGCGATGGAGACAAAGCCGTCATAGAAGCGACGGGAGATCCGACTTGGATTCCCGCCAATTCTAGCGTCGGCATTTGGTATGCATTCCCGAGAGGGAGAACTCCCCGCCGGATTTTAAATAAAAATCCGGCATGGGTTCCCCCCTCAGGAGCATACCAGGCCCTTAGGTCTGGCATGGGATGTAAGGAGACCCCCCTACGCCGAAGAAACGGCGTAGGGGTCCCCCTACAATCCATACCAGACCCGTATTCAAAGCACGCTACCCGGCCGGCCAGGAAAGGAGTGGGGACGAGCGAGCGCCCTCCCCTCCTGAGCCGTGCCAGGCTGCATGCCCTCAACATGGGGGGGTCGGGTGCTCTGGGGCAGGGGGGCGCACTGCGTGCCCCCCTCACCCCAGAGCACCCTGTCCCCATGTTGATAAGGACAGGGCCTCTTCCCGACAACCCTGGCCGTTGGTTGTCGGGGTCTGCGGGCGGGGGGCTTATCGGAATCTGGGAGCCTCCTCAAATAAGGGGGCCCCCAGATACCGGCCCCCCACCCTAAGTGAATGAGCATGGGGTACATCGTACCCCCTACCTATTCACCTGCAAGAAAAGTGTTAACACAAATAAAAAACAACACAGGGTATTAAAATATTTTATTAGTCTGATCCGGAGGCTCCCCCTGTCTTCTTTAGCTCTTTTTGCAGGGGGGGCTTCTTCTTCACCGCCGTCTGATTCTCTTCCGCTCTCCGGGGGGGGCTTCTTCTTCTTCCGCTGTCCGGGGGTCTCCTCCGCTCTCTTTCTGCTCTCCGGGGGTCTTCTCCGCTCTCCAGGAGTCTTCTTCTATTTTCGCCGCTCTCCGCTGTTGACTCGGCGCACCCCGGTTCTTCCTCCCGCTGTACGGTGCCTTCTCCTTCAGGGCTGGCTGCCGCTATACTAGCGGCAGCCAGTACGCTCTTCTGTGACGTCATCTTCTTCAGCCTTCTCCCGATGTTGACACGCCGGCTCTTCTCGCTGCAATGACGGGTGCGCGGCTTGCATCCGACTTATATAGGCCTCACAGTCCCATCATGCTCCGGTACCTACCCACGTGGGTAGGTAACATGTGGGTAGGTACCACGTGGGTAGGTACCGGAGCATGATGGGACTGTGACGCCTATATAAGTCGGATGCAAGCCCCCCCCCTGTCATTGCAGCGAGAAGAGCCGGCGTGTCAACATCGGGAGAAGGCTGAAGAAGAGAAGTGAAGAAGATGACATCATAGAAGAGCGGACTGGCTGCCACTAGTATAGCGGCGGCCAGCCCTGAAGGAGAAGGCACCGGACAGCGGGAGGAAGAACTGGGGTGCGCCGAGTCAACAGCGGAGAGCGGTGAAAATAGAAGAAGACTCCTGGAGATCGGAGAAGACCCCCGGAGAGCAGGAGAGCGGAGGAGACCCCCGGACAGCGGAAGAAGAAGAAGCCCCCCCCGGAGAGCGGAAGAGAACCAGACGGCGGTGAAGAAGAAGCCCCCCCTGCAAAAAGAGCTAAAGAAGACAGGGGGAGCCTCCGGAGCAGACTAATAAAATATTTTAATACCCTGTGTTGTTTTTTATTTGTGTTAACACTTTTCTTGCAGGTGAATGGGTAGGGGTACGATGTACCCCATACTCATTCACTTAGGGTGGGGGGCCGGTATCTGGGGGCCCCCTTATTTGAGGGGGCTCCCAGATTCCGATAAGCCCCCCGCCCGCAGACCCCGACAACCAACGGCCAGGGTTGTCTGGAAAAGGCCCTGTCCTTATCAACATGGGGACAGGGTGCTCTGGGGTGGGGGGGGCCCGCAGTGCGCCCCCTGCCCCAGAGCACCCGACCCCACCCATGTTGAGGGCATGCAGCCTGGTACAGCTCAGGAGGGGGGGGAGCGCTCGCTCGTCCCCACTCCTTTCCTGGCTGGCCAGGTAGCGTGCTTTGGATACGGGTCTGGTATGGATTGTAGGGGGACCCCTACACCGTTTTTTCGGCGTAGGGAGGTCTCCTTACATCCCATGCCAGACCTAAGGGCCTGGTATGCTCCTGAGGGGGGAACCCATGCCGGATTTTTATTTAAAATCCGGCGGGGAGTTCTCCCTCTCGGGAATGCATACTAAACGCCGCACACGTGTAGAATTGGCGGGAATCCAAGTCGGATCCCCGTCGCTTCTATGACGCGCTCGCTGGAATGTGCTTTTACTATTCCAGCGAGTGCGAGATGTCGGCACCATGTCGCCGAGAATCAGCGCGATGCTGTCTGCTAAAAACACATTCTCAGCGGCAGGCACTGTATTATATCTTTTCATGTGACAACACTAAAGAAATGACACTTTACTACAGTGTAAAGTAGTGAGTGTGCAGCTTGTATAAGAGTGTCAATTTGCTGCTTCCTCAAAATTACTCAACACACAGCCATTAATGTCTAAACCTTTGGCAACAAAAGTGTGTACAACCCTAGGGAAAATGTCCAAATTGGGCCCAATTAGCCATTTTCCTCCCCGGTGTCATGTGACTCGTTAGTGTTACTAGGTCTCAGGTGTGAATGGGGAGCAGGTGTGTTACATTTGGTGTTTTTGCTCTCACTCTTACTTACTGGTCACTGGAAGTTCAACATGGCACCTCATGGCAAAGGACTCTCTGAGGATCTGAAAAAAAAAGAATTTCTGCTCTACATAATGATGGTCTAGGCTATAAAAAGATTGCCAAGACCCTGAAACTGAGCTGCAGCACATGGCCATACAGTCATACAGCGGTTTAACAGGACAGGTTCCACTCAGAACAGGCCTTGCCATGGTCGACCAAAAAAGTTGAGTGCACGTCCCCAGCGTCATATCCATAGGTTCTCTTTGGGATATAGACCTATGAGTGCTACTAGCATTGCTGCAGAAGTTGAAGGGTTGGGGGGGGGGGGGGGTGATTCCAGAAGAAAGCCTCTTCTAAAGATGATGCAAAAGAAAGCCTGCACACAGTTTGCTGAAGACAAGAAGACTAAGGACCTGAATCACGTCCTGTGGTCTGATGAGACCAATATACACTTATTTGGTTCAGATGGTGTCAATCGTGTGTGGTGGCAACCAGGTGAGGAGTAGTGTTGCTCAAGAATATTCGTATTGCGAATATTCGTTACGAATATTGCATATTCGAGTATTCGCGAATAACTGGAATATCGCGGTCAAAATTCGCTATTACAAATATTCGTATTTTTTCAAATTTATTTTTAAAACAGATCACATCCTAGTGATCTCCATCGACGTCTAAAAGCATTGCTGGTATGATTAGAGACCCTGGGCCGAGTAGCTGAGGCGATCCTTTTATGTTGACGAATATTCGCTTTCGCGAATATTCGTATTGCGAATATTCGCGAATACTTTCTCCGCCCTTCTTTTGCATCAGAGCCAATCAGAGTTCTCCTATCACAGTTGTCAGAGGTCAGCAACCTCCATAGCAACCAATAGGAACCTGCCTGCACGACCAGTATATAAGATCACTCCCAGCAGTATTTCAGTGCAGATTCACAAGGTGGCTAGAGAGAGTGGAGTGTTTCTGTGCGTTTTTCCAGTGTATTGCGATCTTAGAGCTTAGAGCATTGTGCTTCCTATAGTGCTTTCAGTTCTGAGTTTCCTGCTTCTATAACCAACTGCTTTTTTCAAAGCAAAAGACCCAACAGCTTTTCTAAAAGCTCAGATTTGTGTTGTTTTGTCCAGGTTAGTGTAGCTTAGTGTTAGATAGATTTCTGTGTAGTTAGTGTAAGTGTACATTTCTTTAAGGTAGCTTAGTTTAGTGTGTGTTTAGTCTCTGTGTTTTGTGTATAAAAAAAAAAAAAAAATTGCTTTAGTTTAGTCATATACGTTTGTGTAAGTAGAGTTAGTGTTTAGTGCATATTAGTTTATTATTTGTAGTCCTCGTCTTTGTCCTTGTCAGTCAGTGTAAAAAAAAACAAAAAAAAATGTAGCTTTAGTTTAGTCATATAAGTTTGTGTAAGTAGAGTTAGTGTTTAGTGCATATTAGTTTAGTATGTGTAGTCCTCGTCCTTGTCTGCGTCCTTCAGTCTAAAAAAAAAAAAAAAAAAGTTTTAGCAGTAGTATTTTAGTTCCCGTTTAGTAGCTGTCTGTGTCGTAGTCTACGTCTTTGTCCGTGTAAAAAAAAAAAAAAGTTTTAGGTGTAGTAGTTTTATTCTAGTTTAGTAGCTGTCTACGTCTTTGTCTGCGTCTTTGTCTGCGTCTTTGTCTGCGTGCCTGTCTTGCTAAAAAAACAAAAAACACTCCTTTCTCACATTTCCCCCCCCAATAAAGTTTACCCCCCCCCCACATCAGCAAGCTGTCCAGGCATGCTGGGAGTTGTAGTTTTGCAACAGCTGGAGACACACTGTTTGGAAAATACTAATATCTGATCTTATATCCTAACTTTTAAACTAGTCTAAAATGCAGTTAAAGATAATGAAATAACAGTGGTGAAATTACTTACACTAATCAGCAGTTTTTCCTCACTTGATGAAAAGTTACTCCCCACCATCTTCGCTTCACTGGGCAGCACAAAATAGCGATCCGAAAATCGACTGGCAAAGATCCAGGAAATGATCTCCGTTCTCGCGTGTTCTTAGCGCGCATGCGCGGACGAGAATTTCGCAATCAATTTCGCATTCGCATTAGCGAAATTTCGCAAACATTTTTTTTTTATAAAATATCACGAATATTCGATTTTAACGAATATTTCAGGAATATTCGTCTATATATTCGTGATATATCGCAAAATCGAATATGGCGTATTCCGCTCAACACTAGTGAGGAGTACAAAGACAAGTGTGTCTTGCCTCAAGCATGGTGGTGGGAATGTCATGGTCTGTCGCTGCATGAGTGCTGCCGGCACTGGGAAGCTACAGTTCATTGAGGGAACCATGAATGCCAACATGCACTGTGACATACTGAAGCAGAGCATGATCCCCTCCCTTCGGTGACTGGGCTGCAGGGCAGTATTCCAACATAACAACCCCAAACACACCTGCACGACAACCACTGTCTTGCTAAAGAAGCTGATGGTAAAGGTGATAGACTGGCCAAGCATGTCTCTACACCTAAACCCTATTGAGCATCTGTGAGGCATCCTCAAATGGAAGGTGGAGGAGTGCAAGGTCTCTAACATCCACTAGCTCTGTGATGTCATCATGGAGGGTTGGAAGAGTACTCCAGAGGCAACCTGTGAAGCTCTGGTGAACTCCATGCCCAAGAGGGTTAAGGCAGTGCTGAAAAATAATGGTGGCCACACAAAATATTGACACTTTAGGCCCAATTTGGACATTTTTCACCCAGGGTGTACTCACTTTTGTTGCCCGATGTTTAGACATTAATTACTGTTGAGTTATTTTGAGGAGACAGCAAATTTACACTGTTATACAAGCTGTACACTCACTACTTTACATTGCAGCAAAGTGTTATTTCTTCAGTGTTCTCACATGAAAAGATATAATAAAACATTTACTGGGGACTTTCAAAGAAGGTTCCTTCCCTTCTCAACGCTATCGCATACACCGCACATTGTCCTGTTCCTGTATTTGTTTTCTCTAACTACACTTGTACCTATGTACTGTTGATTTTCTTGAGACAACCAATAAAAAATTGTTTTTTGAAAAATTGAACCAGTTTTTAGAAAGTCCCCCCTGCCCCTCTCCCCCTATTCCCTTTCTGTTTTTTAAAATGTCTTTCATATTTACTATTATATAACCTTTTCCTGGGGTCTTCTTGGCTGGTTCCGGGTTTTCCTTCCCCGCTCCCTGTGAGAGCAGTTTTCAGTTTTCAATAATTCACATCACAAAGCAGAGCTTATGTCAATGTAACTTCCTACTGTACCATATTTTACAAACAAACCTATTGATGCTTACTAGACATGTGCATTAGTTTTTGTCCGAATGCATTTTTGTCCGAATTTCAGGTATTTTCGTTATGGTTTTAACAAACGAAAACGAACGTGCAGAATCCGAAATTCGAAAGATCAGACATAAAAAAATGCTTTATTTTCACTTTCGTTGCTACAACAGTTCGATACAGATAGGAGATTTAACATGACGCTGACAATAACAATATGTGTCTATGGAACCAGTGGTCTAATGTGCCTAACCTTAACTTATTAGTCCAAGATTATTCTACATAGAGAGGAAAGATTCGACATAGAGAGAAACGATTCTACATTATATAGACAGTGTTGGGGTAGACCATTCGACATGAACAACAAAGTTTCGTTAAAGCATCGAAAAACATATAAACGTTGAATCTGTCATTGAAGGCTTATGGTGTCGAAAGTTCTAAGAAGATTCGACAAGCACCTAAACTGTACGATGCCGCAATCGTACATTTCCGGGCAAATGCTCCGCCTATAGGCTATAGAAGAATTTGAATGTTGGTTGACTAGTAATAATAATTTATAAATATAATTATTACTAGTGTCATACAACATTAGAATTCTTCTATAGCTTGTAGGCGGAACATTCAACCGTAAATGTTCGATTGCGGTGTTGAATCTTTTAGCTGCTCCGTCGAATCTTCTTAGAACATTCGACAGACTCCATAAGCCTTCAATGACAGATTCAACCTTAATTAATTCAGATTTTCGGACTAATGCATTTTTTAACAAAACAAAATAAATAAAAATGAATTTCGGGAGTAACTAAATACATTTATTTTTTGGAAGAAAATGAAATTCGGACAGGAAATATTTCAGTGTGCACATGTCTAATGCATACACAGGCAGTGGGTAAATTTACTTTGTCCATTATTCAACCTTGCAGAGGAGTTGCAATTCCTTACTTGTTCAGACACAGGGGAAATACATATACTCACTATGCGCTCTATCAGCTGGGTGGAGAGAGAGTGGGCTATTGAGGCTCTCTTTCACAGGGAATCCTTATGTGGAAGTACATTTAAGACAAGGACAATATGGGGTCCCTGAAAATGCTGACTTTGGATGGCTGCCACCTCAAAACAAGCTTGAAGGGACTCTGTGAAATGCAAGAACAAAGAGAGAGCAGCCCCATCTAAGTGCAGCAATAAGATAACTTTTAATACAAAAATGACAAGTGGAAACTCACAGGATAAATGAGATGTCAGCACATAAATTCCACTCCCAGGGAAGATGGACTGCTCACAATTGGAGAGGCAGCTGATGGATCCAGCTGCGTTGGTGGCTCCCAGCACTTCTAGAGACTCAGAACGGTGGACGTCACATAAGGATGGAGGAAGAGTGGGGAGGAGTGCATGTTTGAAGCATGCATGCTCCTTCATCAAGCCTGATCTATCAGCTGCCTCTCCACTTGTGAGCAGTGCATCTTCTTCGGAGGGGATGAACCCAAATACAACTCTATATCCTTTGAGTTCCCACTTGTCATTTTTGGTTTAAAAGTTATCTTACTGCTGCACTTACTGCTGCACTTAGATGGCACTGCTCTCTTATTGTTCTTGCATTCCTTACATAGTTACATAGTAGGTGAGGTTGAAAAAAGACACAAGTGCATCAAATCCAACCTATGTGTGTGATTATATGTCAGTTTTACCTTGTATATCCCTGCATGTAGTGGTCATTCAGGTACTTATCTAAAAGTTTCTTGAAACCATTGATGCCCCCCACTGAGACCACCACCCGTGGAAGGGAATTCCATATCCTTGCCACTCTTACAGTAAAGAACCCTCTACGTGGTTTAAGGTTAAACTTCTTGTCTTCTAATTTTAATAAGTGGCCACGTGTCTTGTTAAACCTTCCGCAAAAAAGTTGTATCCCTATTGTGGGGTCACCAGTACGGTATTTGTAAATTGAAATCATATCCCCTCTCAAGCGTCCCAGAACTGGACATCATACTCTAGGTGCGGCCAGACCAGAGTCTTGCAGAGGGGTTATCGTTTTATCTCTGGAGTTGATCCCCTTTTTAATGCATGGCAATATTCTGTTAGGCAATGCCAAGCTGCTGCTAACAAAGCTATCATCTTCTAGGACCCCCAGGTCCTTTTCCATCCTAGATTGCCCCAGAGGTTCTCCCCCAGTGCATAGATAATTTTTTTTGCCACCCAAATGCATTATTTTACATTTTTCTACATTAAACCTCATTTGCCATGTAGTTGCCCACTCCGTTAAAGACGGGCAAGTGCTGTATTCTCAAAGCACTTGCTCCGTCTAATTAAAATTTTGAAGAGGTGGGCGTGTGTTATGTAAATCAGGCTTGACCCGACGTGATTGACGTTTTTCCCGAACGGCACATGCGTCGTCCGTGGAATTTCCCAGTGTGCATTGCTCCAAAGTACGCCGCAAGGACGTCATTGGTTTGGACGTGAACGTAAATGACGTCCAGCCCCATTCACGGACGAGTTACGCAAACGACGTAAAAAATTCAAAATTTGACGCGGGAACGACGGCCATACTTAACATTGGTACGCCGCACTTACGCCACCATATAGCAGGGTTAACTATATGCCGGGAGAAGCCTAACGTAAACGGCGTAACTTTTGATGTGTCGGCCGGGCGTACATTCGTGAATTTGCGTATCTAACTGATTTACATATTTTGACCCGTAAATCAGCGTACACGTCCCTAGCGGCCAGTGTAAATATGCAGTTACGATCCAACGGCGTAAGAGACTTACGCCTGTCGGATCTAGTAGATATCTATGCGTAACTGATTCTACGCATCACTCCCAGCCAACCTTAACTACACGTATATGCGCCCACCTATTTACCAAAGCATCTCTCTCTTCCCGGAGCTCACCTTTATTCTCGGTATTGGGGAACCCGGCAAATCTACCAGGATTCAACAATGTCGTCTTCCAGAACTTGAGTAACATCGACAGCTTTCAAACCTCCACTTCAAAACTGCGGGGAGGTGGATGTCTATGCCGGAACTTACAGACCCCTTGGGTCCTTTCTAGCTAGATTCCTGGAGAGCGTTTCAGCTACGCCATTTCTTAAAAACGATAGTGCCGCCTGACAATCCTGACCAACCTCTCACAACCCTTGAAAAATATTGCTCGGACACTGGTGTCCTCCCGCACGCACTGTCCCTAAGGCCTTGTACTCACAAGCAGACATGTCTGATGAAACCGGTCCGCAGACCGTTTTCATCGGACATGTCTGCCCGGGGACTTCTGTTCGATGGCTGTACACACCATCGAACAGAAGTCCGCGCGTAAACAATACGCGGGGCATGTCCGCGGTGTCGCCGCGACAATGACGCGGCGACGTGGGCGGCCCTGCCTTTTAAATGCTTCCACAGACGACCCTCCATGTCGGGGGGACAGGTTTCCAGGACTGTTTTAAAGCAAGTCTAGGAAACAGTTGTCCGCTGGAAACCTGTCCGATCCGCCCGAAAATGGTCCGCTCGGGCCTACACACGGCCAAACATGTCTGCTGAAACTGGTCCGCGGACCAGTTTCAGCAGACATGTTTGGTCGTGAGTACGGGGCCTAACATATCACATGCTGATCATTCCGCCGGCAGACTATTAACCACCGAGCCTGCTCAGTTGGGAACGGAATTTGCACCACCAATTTAGCCGGCACTAATGACACCGCATTCTCCGATTCACGCACAGATCCTCCATCTGTGCGAGAATACAGGAAACAAATTATAAGCTACTGACACAGTGGTATCGCACCCCCACGCGACTACACAAATTCTTCCCCTCAACGTCAGAACTATGCTGGCGATGCCAGGAGGAGCGAGGAATGCTCCTGCTGATTTTTTGGTCTTGTCCCAAACTTGTGGATTTTTGGAAAGCGATTAGTCAAATCACACAGAAATTCACAGAACGTCATATCCCAGATGACCTTCTCCTTCTACCACACCGGAGAAAATGTATAAGAAATTGTTGATACGCCACCTCCTTGCGGCAAAAGCATGCATCCCCCTTTTGTGGAAATCCCCACGGGCACCGACCATAGGCCTCTGGATGCATAAGGTTGAGAACATAAACAAAATGGAAGACCTCATCCTCACGTCCACACACCGACAGGATCAATACTCCAAGACTTGGACCTTATGGAACATGTTTAAATACTCTGACGAGGGGCACGCGCTCTTGGGTAATGATACCACTGACTAGTGACGCTGCCTCTTGACTCTCTACCCAAAGGACAATTTCACTGGAAACGGTACCCCCTACCCATTCTACAAACCCATGTGCATTGTCACCCTCCCCCTCCTGGCTCCCCGCTCCCTCCCCCATGTTCCCTCCCCCCCTTTTCTTCTCTTCCTACTACTTTCTGATATCTCTAGCCCTCTGCATTTATATTTTTCTCTTCATCTAATACCGCTATCTTCTCGGGTTTCTAATTATTTGATTGGTCGTGAAAACCGATCGTGTGTATGCTCCATAGCAGTTTTCTCGATGAGAAAAGTGCCCGCAAAAAAATTAGAACCTGCTCTATTTTTTCTCATCGTTTTTTCCTGTCGTTCTTTTTCTCGTCACGAAAACTGCTAGTGTGTATGCTTTTCCGAGGGGAAATAAATGCCCATGCTCAGAATCAAGTATGAGACGGGAGCACTTGTTCTGGTAAAACTAGCATTTGTAATGGAGATAGCACATTCGTCATGCTGTAACAGACTGAAAAGCACGAGGCTGAAAAGCGCGAATCATCTCTCACTAAACTTCTACTAACACGAGATTTGCGCTATACTTTTTTTTTCCTGAACATGTGTATGCAAGGCAGGCTTGAGAGGAATCACGACGAATCACGTCACGAAAATAGATTTTTTTTGCATGACAGGAAAAACCTATACCGCAATAGGAAGCACTGGCATTCAATCAACGTACAGGTGATAGCCGATGCCCAATGCCTCATATGGCACGTCCGTGCCAAACACCCAGGGTCCAGCCATGACAGCTACATATACCGTTGAAGCGACATCCCAACAGATTTTGACCAGAACATGTATGGGGACAACTGGCTGGTTGGTGAGTGACATGGGTGTCAGGTATGACTGCCCCCCCCCCCCCATGATGCAGACATCACGATGGGCACATGCATGACTAACATCCTCCTGCCTTTTCCCTTCAAGGTGACTCTGCATATGCACTTGGACCCCATCTCATGACTCCATTCCGGAATCCCCAAACCCCAGGAGAGAGAAGATACAATGAAGCCCACGCACGTACTTGTGGAGTAGTGGAACGCACCTTTGGCCTCCTGAAGTCCCATTTCCGATGCCTGGTTAAGTCTGGGGGTACCCTGTTGTATTCCCCAAACTTTGTGTGCCAGATCATCGGTGCATGTTGCATTCTGCACAACTACACCATGAGAAAGGGATGAGCTACGTGATGACCTGACCCCTGAACCACACAATCCCCCCATAACTGAGGATAACCCGTCTGCTGTGGGAGCCGCAATCAGAAGACGCCTCACAGAAGACATATTTACACATTAAAAACACACATTAAACATAGCACAAGTAGAATGCACGCATGCACACCAATGTGGTCCCTAGCACAGACACATCTCATCCTCATCTAATTGGATTAGACCCAAGGACACCGGACGGGACTTGGGAGCAGCAACGCCACGCCAAGGCTCCAATTATGTCACTGTACATTCATACCTCTTTCACATGGCAGAGGGTGATACCCCTTTGCCAGCAGGAGTGACACCCCCCCCCATTCACACACCAGTCACACTGAAGCAGCACTCCTCACCGTGTGCTGGAAGAACTCAAATCCAGCGCATGACCTGAGCAAAATAAATCATAATCCAGCTCATGACCTGAGCAAAATAAATCATAATCCAGCTCATGACCTGAGCAAAATAAATCATAATCCAGCTCATGACCTGAGCAAAAAAAAAAAAGAAAATAAGGCTTTTATTTTGCCTTTCTTTGGCTTCGCCTGGTGGCAGCAGATTGGCTCCTCAGCTGCCTGAGCGGAGTCTGGGGTGGTGGGGGGTGGTTGATCAGCAGGAGGCTCATCAGCAGGTGGACCACTCCTGCTAGGTGACGGCTGCCTGGGCGGAGCCTGGGGTGGGGGCGGGGGTGGGAGATCGGGAGGTGGCCCACTCCTGCCAGGTGACGGCTGCCTGGCCTCCAAGGCAGCGGCAATCCTGGTGAGGACCAGGTTAGTTTGGGCCTGCATCCTGAGCTGGCGGGTGAGGTTGGCCCTCTCACTCCGCTGCCTCTGTCTCCCCTCCTCCTGCACCGCGGTGGTGTTGGCCTTAACAGCCTCACAAAGGCAATCCACCTTGGTGGCCAGGTCGACCATACAGGTGGCCACTGCAGAGCTGTTGCAGCTCAAATCCTGCACAGCCTCCCTCAGATGGCCAGCATCCTGTGCGATTTTCTTCATATCCCCAGCTAGATCCCCCATATGCTGGGTCTGGATGGTTTGGTCCTGGGCGATCTGCTCCTGCACGTCACCCACTACACCCCTGGTCTTCTTGGTCGCCTTCCTGTGGCCAGAAGAGGCAACAGAGCGGGTGTAGGGGGAGCCCCTGGTGGTGGTGGCCCTGCTGGTGGGTGAGGGAGAGGGGCTTCTTATAATGGGGGTGGAGGTGGTGGAGGGCCCAACCATCACAATGCACTCCTCTATAATGTGCCCGATCTGGCCTAGGTCCACCGAGTCATCCAACACCACCTCAATAGACCTGGTGTGGACTGTCCCCTCCTCCACAACATCTTGGGGGTCTTCATGTGGCTCCTCGGAAGAGGTGGTGGGACGGCCAACAAGCCCAGATGGGCCCGCCTCATCCTGCACATCTGTGGATGACATAAAGCAGTCACATGTTGGGGGACCCACACACTTGTCACATGTTCCCTTCCCCCACCCACACATGTTACACACCAGATAGGAAATATAAAACACACTTACCTGTCCTCAAGACATCTTCCCGGGAATCAAACCCCTCAATCCCCTCAACCTGCTCCCTGTGCAGACACCGGGCGATCCTCTCCTCCTCCGGGGTCAGCACGACAGGGCAGGGTGGTCCACCCCCAGTGCCAATCCGGTGCTTTCTGATTTTGGCCACCTTCTCCCGCGCCCGAAGCCGCATATCATTATTTTTTTTTAAATATGATGGCCAAGGCGGGGGACATTGCCAAGGGCATTGACCCTGGTGGCAATAGTATCATAAATCTCCTGACGCCTGGCACGCGTCATATTGCGGCTGGAAGGGCCATGGAGGGACTCATAGAACTCCTCCATCCCATCAATAATAATGGCCCTCTCCTGGGGTGTAAAGTTTTTTTTCCTGTGGGTGACAGGAGCTGACACGGGAGCTGCCACTGGAGCAGACATAGTCATTCAGTAATTCAGAAACTGAACGCAAGGGGCAAAATTACCAAGCTCAGGGGGGGTGGAAAGCAGGATGTAATTTTGCAAAGACCAGATGCATGTCTGGCCGTACTTGTACACTCAAGCCTAGCCAATAGGCCGGCCTACAACAGGAAGTTTGGCCGACCTAGATGCGCGCATGCGCACAAGAAAGCTCTCCGGCGAAAACATCACTGCGCATGCTCCGTTGAAGTTAGGCCGGGCGTAAGCCACTGCACCACGCTCAGACAATCATTTACATAAGTTGACACCCACTTCTACCTACACCGGCTTAAGCCTCCAACTTTAGGTTTGGCCGGCGCACATTGGCGCGCAAATGCTTGGTGAATCATCAACTTTGCTCTACAGATTAGGCCAGTGTAGCCTAAACAGGCTAGGCTAGGCCAACCTAAAGTTAATCCAATCTACGTGAATCTACCTATCTGTGCGGCGCGCGTAGCCCGCGTCGGGCGCACGTACGTTCGTGGATCGCCGTATCTCCCTCATTTGAATATTTGAATAGCAAATCAATGGTGCGTCCAGCGTATATATGCGCCCACGATGCGCCGACGCAGAAAAGTTACGTTGGTCGGAAAAAGGTGTATCTAGTTTTGTGGATACGGCGCATAGTTACACTGGCATATATATACACTTACGCCGCGCATATCGAGATACGCCGGCGTAAATGCTTTGTGGATCTGGCCCATTGTGTTTTTTTTCAAAATTTTCTGTCTTTTTTTGTTTATAGCGCAAAAAATTTAAATCGCAGAGATGATCAAATACCACACAAATAAAGATCTATTTGTGGGAAAAAAATATATATATATAATTTGGGTACAGTGTTGTATGACCGCGCAATTGTCATTCAAAATGCATCATAAGAGGTTGATTGATTTTGTCAAAATGTTGCTAAAGGTGAAAGCAAAAACACCTGTTTTGCGGCAAAAGAGATTTGACAAGGCAGTCGTACTTACAATTAACTTCCTTCACTTTGCAATGTAAATTTTGACTTGAACTTAGTCAATGAGGTGAAGCCAGACTGACTTCAATCATCCAATACTTTTTGAGAAATAATCCTGTTCTTTAATGTTCCTTGCGTACTATTGGGTTTTCTTTTCAAATGTTCACTTAGCTTCAACTCATTCATTAAACTGAGTGAATGTTGATTTTGGGATGTGAACATGCTCTACTCCTTTGGTAAAGTATTGCGGACATGAAGCTTTTAAAAATATTCTTTCTATCCTCCATTACAGTACATAAAATAAATCTGAAAAAAAAGTGCAGCTCTATTTAAAAAACTGGCCCAGATTCAGCATAGGTTGCGCTATATTTGCGGGGGAGCAGGGCAACGATTTTGCCCTGCGCCCCCGCAAATATTTTGCGCTGCCCTCGATTCACGGAGCAGTAGCTCCATGAACTGCGAGGGCGCGCCGGCAAATTTGCCAGGCGGAAGCGCCCGCAAGTTAAATGATCCCGCCGGGGGCGGGAATCATTTAAATTAGGCGCGCTCCAGCGCCGAGCGTACAGCGCATGCTCCGTCTGGAAACTTTCCCGACGTGCATTGCGGCTAATGACGTTGCAAGGACGTCATTTGCTTCAAAGTGAACGTGAATGGCGTCCAGCGCCATTCACGAATCACTTACGCAAACGCCGTGAAATTCAAATTTCACGGAGCGGGAAGGCCGGCTATACTTTAGCATTGGCTGCCCCTACTATTAGAAGGGGCAACCTTGCGCTAAAGTTGCCGTAAGAAAACTCCGTACCTGGCTTGCGCGGGGCCCGCGCAAGCTTGTGAATCAGTGGTAGTATGCAATTTGCATACTACACGCTGATCACAATGGGAGCGCCCCCTAGCGGCAAGCACAAGAATGCAGCCTAAAATCTGCGAGGCATAAGTGCCTTATGCCGCGCAGATTTTAGGCTGCAGTCGGTGTAACGAAGTTCCTGAATCAGGAGCACTCGTTACACCGGAGCAAGTAAGCAATTGCGCCGTGTAACTTATGGTTACACGGGCGCAATTGCTTCTTGAATCTGGGCCTGTATGTATATCCAATCCTTATTATTAGGGTTGTCCTGATACCTCTTCTTTAAGACCGAGTACAAGTACCGATACTTTTTTTCCAGGTACTCGCCGATACCGATTGCCGATACTTTTTTTATGTCATGTGTCAGTATTTTTTTTTATGTTACAATTTTTTTTTTTAAATGTTGTTGTTTTCTACAATGCTTTCTGGGGGGGGGGTGGTACATGGTGTCAGTGTGTTTTTTATTTGAATTTGTATTATTTTTTACAATTAATCATTTTTATTATTTATTGCAATATTTTTTTTTTCTTAGCCCTGTTGGGGGGCTTTGGTGAGATATCAGGGGTCTTAACAGACCTCTGACATCTCCCCTTTGAGACAGAGAAAGGGACTAAGTACACAGATTCCCCAGTCAGTTTCTCAACTGCACTGAAAATGAATAGACAGGAGACAGAGGCTCATATCCATTCATAAACTGAAGCATCGTAAACACAGTGATCACTGACTATGTTCATTCGTAAAAGGCTCCTACCTCCGCTCTCCATCCTGACAGAGGGGGCAGAGGAGGATATGGAGGGTGACACGGAGCACAGAGGGGGACACGGAGGGTGACACCAACCACGGAGGGGAAAAAAAGCAGCACGGAGGGGGGACATGGAACATGGAGGGAGAGAGCAGAACGGAGGAGGACAGCAGCGGCACAGAGGAGGGACACTGAGCATGGAGGGGGAGAGCAGAATGGAGGAGAACGGCAGCGGCACGGAGGGGGGACAAGGAGCATGGAGGGGGAGAGCAGAACGGAAGAGGACAGCAGCAGCACGGAGGGGGACACAAAGCTTGGAGGGGGAGAGCAGAACGGTGGAGGACAGCAGCGGCACAGAGGGGGGGCACAGCGCATGGAGGGGAAGAGCAGAACGGAGGAGGACAGCAGTGGCACAGAGGGGGACACAAAGCTTGGAGGAGGATACAGGGACAGTCAGGTATCGGGAGAAGCATCGGAGCAAGTACTCAGGGAAATGCTTGGTATCGGTCCCAATACCGATACTAGTATCGGTATCAGGACAACCCTACTTATTATGAATAATAAAAATAAAATATCAATCCATCATATGTAAAATGATGTGCAAGGTGCCTTTAATAAACAAATCAACAGCATAAAAATTACAACATCAATATATATGACATATATTAATAGACTAAACTAATATTCTATAAGATCAAATAAATGTCCAAAACAAATATGCAAAATAAAAAAATGTTCACCAACAGAGAAGAATTCCCAAGTGTAAAAATTGTAATAGTCAAAATTTTAATAATAATTTTCTTTTTCACACAATCCTTCTAGTCGCTCCTTTATACGGATAGGCAAACGTTCTGAGCCGAGTATAAGTTTAGCCCATGTTTTTAAATTATGGTGGCGGGGGGGTTACTGCATAGGAGCATGTTAGATGTTACATTCTAAATATGGGGGTAACATGTAATATGCTCCTATAGGTGAACATAGCCTTCAAACAAGTCTTAAACATTTCATGCAGCTTGCACCAGTGGTTTTTAGTGCTTACATTTACATAGGAAAAAAGCTTAAAAAGCAACAGCAAATGACTTTGACAGCTATCATTGACAGCTTCTTCGTTTAGAAAATGGGGACACTTAGGGATAAATCCTTTTCTGAAATGCTGCTGGCCCTTTGTGACTCTAAAGCCTAGAAATATGCCACTCCCTCAGTAACTGAGGACAAGATCATGTTATACGAGAAAATAGAGCTAGTATAGCATGTATCAGATGCTAGTGTACTTGGTCTCTGACAAGGTAATTGACCATGACCCTGTCTACCCACCTTCCTGCCTTCATGGCTCCTCTTGTTGTGTATCGCATTCAAACCCTGCATATGTCCCCTATCATTATTTCACAACCCTTTCCCCATCTTTATTTACATTCTTCTTTTTCCCTTCTTTCTTCCATATTCTCTTATCTTATTTCTCCCTTATCTGGATTACATGTGTTGTTAAATAATATTTTTACGGGGGGGGGCATGCGCATGATCGTGGTAGATGACTTGCTCCAGGTTACTGGACCTCTGACTTTCAGCTATCACAGCACTGCCCTCAAACCAGCCAGATCCAGTGAGCTCCCACGGCTGCAGACACCACCAGGCATATGGGGATATGTACCACACATCTAAGTACTAGCAGAAAAACGTTCTCAGATGAAAGCCTCTCCTGCCACAGGAAGAGGCTAGATGGCGCCCAAGCCTCCTGAGCCTGATGACTCCATGAGGCACTTGGTTGTGGGACTGGCTTTCCCAGCAGACAGCTTGCAGCAGTTCCCCACAGACCTGGCAAGCCCTGTAGCAACTAACCCTGAAGCTCTGCTCTGTAAATTCCGTTCTATAGTGCGGGATGAAATATCCACAGACTCCCACAAGCTCTCCTCTGATCTGATGAGGGGCCTTAACCACTTCAGTCCTGGAAAATTTGCCATCTTTTGCGATACGGCACTGCGTCGCTTTAACTGACAATTGTCCAGTCGTGCCATGCTGTACCCAAACAAAATTGACGTCCTTTTTTCCCCACAATTAGAGATTTCTTTTAGTGGTATTTGATCACCTCTGCACTTTTTATTTTTTGCACTATAAACAAAAATAACGACAATAAAAAAAAACAATATTTGGTAATTTTTTGCTATAATAAATATCCATATTTTTTTAAACACATTTCTTCCTCAGTTTGGGCCGATATGTATTCTTCTATATATTTTTGTTACAAAAATTGCAATAAGTGTATATTGATTGGTTTGCGCAAAAGTTATAGCATCTACAAAATGGATAGATTTATGGCATTTTTAGTATTATTATAATTTTTTTTACTAGTAATGGCGGTGATCAGAGATTTTTATCAGGACTACGACATTGCGGAGGACAGATCGGACACTTTTGACACTTTTTTGGTAAAATTTACATTTATAAAGCAATCAGTGCTAAAAATAGCCACTAATTACTGTATAAATGTCACTGGCAGGGAAGGGGTTAACACTGGGGGACGATCAAGGGGTTAAATGTGTGTCCTAGGGAGTGTTTAAAACATTGGGGGATGGGACTGCCTTGGGGGAGGAGACCGATCTCTGTTCCTAAGCAGTAAGAACAACAGATCAGTCTCCTCACCCATGACAGAACGGAGATCTGTCTGTTTACATTGACATACCACAGTTCTGTCTCTCTCAGGAGCGATTGCGGGTGTCCGGCGGACATTGCGACCGACGGCCATGCGCATCGGCTCTGTTTTCGTGTCACAAGCCCCCTAGTGCTCTTAAAGCGTCTGACGTACAGCTACGATGGCTCGCCCAGGGGAGCCAACCTGCCGCAGTATAACTGTAGTGGCTAGTCCTCAAGTGGTTAAAGAGCTAGGCCACCGCACAAATCAATTATAGCAGAGAATAGACTTAGCTACTACAGTACTGGAGGGTTATGAGAATCTAGAATCGACCATATGTTTATGTTATGAAAACATCTTACCTTGGTATGGTTCTTTATTATGTAAGCCCCAGTACCCCTCTTAGGTTATGAATGATTCACTTTTGTCTCTTAAAGATATTCAGGCTGATCTCTTAAAAGCCTCAGCTGAGTACTTCCGCCCCAACTCCCCATCAGTTTCCCCTCCTGTGACGCTTTAGGAGGCATACAAAGCAGTACTTAGTGGACATATCATTCAGCTGGTCATGAAACGTAAGTGAGAACGTGAACAGCTACAACATAAATTAGAATCCCATCTAGAAGCACTTTCTACTACATGTAAGTAATCCCATGCTCCAGCTAACTGTAAACCTTTGGACCAGGCTCACACGAAATTGGATTCATGTCTTACTGATACCGCTGAACGCACTTTGCGCTGGTCCCATCAGACATGTTGCCTAAAGGCAAATAAACCAAATATGATGCTGGCCAACAGGTTACATACTTTTACTCCTGAAATTCACACCCATCACTCTACGCACCCATCATAATGCTCTCACTAGTAACCCAGCCCGGATATTGGACGAATTTTGCCAACGACTTACAACATTATATTTGGCCTATTTAGGTAGTCAGGACATAGATACCTTCCTACAATGTCTTTCATTATCTCTAGCACACACGGCCCTCATGGACCACTTTATCCAGAAATCTGGGGTTCTGCAAAGTATTAAGGAACTCAAAGTTGGTAAAAGACCAGGCCCAGACAGTTTCACATCGCTTCACTATAGAAAGCTGGCAGACTTCTTACCCCACTATCTGACAGCTCAGTCAAAAATGGTCAGAGTTTTTCATCTGAGCTTCTGACTGCTGATATAGTCATGCTACTGAAGCTAGACCGTAATCACTCTTCATGGGCCAACTTTAGGCCCATCTCACTTATCAACATACTGTAGGTATGAATTTTTTTACCAAGATCTTGGCTAATAATCTGAACTCATTCTTCCCTTGCTTAATTAAAAAAGACCAGGTCAGGTTATTTCTGCAATGCCAGGCTGGGGACGCAATTAGTAGAATCATACAGTTGCAACACATCGGCCATACCCGTTCTTTGGCAGCAATGCTTTTATTACTTGATGTGAACAAGGCCTTTGACACTCTGTCATGGCCTTACCTTATGTATATGCTTCATCACTATGGCTTTGGTACCTCATTTTTAAGTTGGTTAGGATGTTATATGAATCCCCTAGGCAAAAATGTAATAATATGGGTTTGAATCCCCCATTTTCCTATTAGGAGAGGTAGTCAAGGCTGCCCACTTTCACCACTCCTATTCATTTTGGCCTTGGAGCCTTTGGCGGAAGCGGTTCGCACCCATCCAGATATAAATGGTATCGAAGTTGCATGCTCCCCTCATAAGATTTCTTTATTCGCCGACGATATCCTGATGACCTTAACATCCCCTAGAGTCTCTTTGCCTAACTTACTGTCACTTCTAGGCATTTTGCATCCCTTTCATGATTGCATGTTAGTCTAAAGCAATGTCAGTTAATCTCTCACCTTCTGAACTGGCCACCCTGAGAACTGATTTTCTGTTTCAATGGCTTTCTTGTTTGCCCTACTTGGGAATCCAGCTTACCCCCAGACAAGAAGGATTATATCAGGCCAACTTCCTACAGTACAGTACCTCTATGAGGAAAGGTTACGAGCACTGAACATGTTCTCTCTGGAGAGGAGGCGCTTGAGAGGGGATATGATTTCATTGTACAAATACCGTACTGGTGACCCCACAATAGGGATAAAACCGCGAAAGGGAATTTAATAAGACACTTAAATTAGAAAAAAAAAAACATTTTAACCTTAAACTGCATAGAAGGGTTCTTTACTGTAAGAGCGGCAAGGATGTGGAATTCTCTTCCACAGGCAGTGGTTTCAGCGGGGAGCATAGATAATTTCAAAAAAATATTAGATAAGCACCTGAGCGACCACAACATACAGGGTTATACAAAGTAATACTGACATAAAAGCACACACATAAGTTGGACTTGATGGACTTGTATCTTTTTTCAACCTCGCCTACTATATAACTATGTAACTATTTAGAAAACTTTGACATCTTCAACTCTCCTCTTGGTACCATTTTCGTTATCCTGGTTTGGCAGGATCGCTGCAGTTCATTTGTTTTACCTCCCAAAACTGCTATACTTTTTTCGATCACAGCCAGTCGACAATACCCTCATACCTTCTAAGTATCCACCAGCATAAGCTCCTGAAATTTATTTGGAGTTTCACTCATCCCAGAATTAGCAAGCAGGTCCTATATGCTCGTAGGATTAATGGCTGCTTACTTGCATGTGTAGCGGACTGCTCCTGTTGGACAGGTGCTGCTTTAAATTTATAGGGGGTCTGAGTGTTAGTTGACTTGGAAATGCGTAATTTTGACCAAATTTAGCCTCTGTTCCAGCCATGGCTATGCTGAGAGTGACCACCATTGTTAGCCTGGGGGTGTTATTACCATTTCAGGCCAAGGGTGGCAGCAGCAGATTTAGAGTGTAATGGGTGTCCTCCTCGGCAGCCAATCAGTGGGGGTGATTGTCCCGCTGTGCATGCTGGGGAGGAGTACTTAAGGAACAGACGCCACTGGACCGAGGTCGTCGGTCGTCAGTCTGTCGTCCCACCACCTCGTGGCCCACCTGGCCAGGGGTGCGTGTCCTTGAAATCCTGGCTCCGGGACCACGTTGGTTCGGGGTTGTGATAAGTAGGCCCAGTAGTCAGACTGGGGCCTGCGTTTTCAAGGTGATCCTGTGCTGTCTGTCCTGGAGGGAAGAAGCCGCTTGATGAAGAAAGCCAGGGGAGGACCTATCCTGGAGAGGACCATGCAAGAGGCTGGTATCTCGGGAGGAGGCCTGGAAACTTCATCAAAGGATGCACCACACACTGAGAGGCTTGATATTGATTGCCTGTCAGATCTGAATTCTACCAAAGTGAATCTGGAGAGATCCGGGTGATGAATCCTGTGCTAAGGGGATTCAGGACCAAAAGTGTCTCATCGTAAAGGAAGGTTTGTGGCAGAGACTGTACTTTATTCTGTGCACCATTATGGCTGCTAGGCCAGTGAGGCCCTGTACACATGACCGGTTCATCCGATGAGAACGGTCTGACTGACCGTTTTCATCGGTCCACCGCTGAAGTGGTCTGATGGTCTGATGTGTGTACACACCATCAGTTTAAATCCGATCGGGTCAGAACGCGATGACGTAAAACACACGACGTGCTGAAAAAAATGAAGTTCAATGCTTCCAAGCATGCGTCGACTTGATTTTGAGCATGCGCGGGTTTTGAACCGATGCTTGGACCCATCAGTTTGGACCTATCGGTCAGCGGGCCATCGGGTCGATTTTAAAGCAAGTTCTATCATTTTTGTCCGACAGACAAAAGACCGATGGGGCGTACACACGGTCGGTTTGGACCGATGAAACTGAACTTAGGTCCGTTTTCATCGGTTTGGTCCGACCGTGTGTATGCGGCCTGAGAGGGCCCTATCCCGGTGAGCAATACCCACTCTGGCTATCCGATACCTTGTTTGACATATCCCTGTAATGACAGATGTGTATATGTGCTTTTGTCCTCAACAAAATGTACAATGTACATTGTTTCTTGCAGTGTCTCAATTACAAAACAATATAAACTATTTAAAAAAATACAGACGGTGCTTAATAACAATTATTATTCTTGCATTAAAGCTTTGTGAATTGGGACAATGTATCTTGAGTCCATTTATGTGTCTGTTTGAATGCCAAAAGGGAGATAATTTGTAGAAGCCAATCACAATGTGATGTGTTATACCACAGTGTAATGCATTTGGTAGAACTGCTTATATATACTGACAATTTAAATAAACCAAAGGCAATTTCTTATAATATTGTGTCACTTTGAAATTTGATGTTTTCTTCTTTTGACGATCTGCATATTGATTGTTTTCATTTCTAAAATCAATATAAAAAAGTTGCCAGATTACTAATCATTTTATTATTTGGGAACTTTAATTGGATTTCATCAGCTGCAAGAATTACCGGCATCCCAAGCAACCTATGAAATTGTGTGTGTGTGTGTGTCACTGTAGCAAAAAAAAAAAAAAATCCAAGACCAAAAAAGAATTGTGTGCTATTAAAATACTGATAACATTGTCAATTTACAAGGTGAGACTACTAAAGATAACCTACTTTGTCAAAGTTCTATCAATATATTAATATAATGTTCCAGGAAATACTCTCATTGTCATAAATAACTATATGAGAGATATGGCGTTTTTCACTGGTTGTTAAAGTTACTCAGGTCAACTGGATCAGTTACTGTTCATAGGTCACTAGATATTCAGATTACATATACTGTATATGTTGCATATGCCCTGAAAACTAATAATATTGCATATTTTCAAGACTTATCATTCCTGAAAATAGGATCACAGTTTTAAGCTATCCAAATAGATTTTTGTCACTAAGATTATTTTGCTAACAGAATACATTTTACATTGTCCTACTGAACTTTTAGTTGCTTTGACTATTCTATCAAGCAAAACCGAAAAAAATGTTTGCCCATTTATCCTCCATACATCTGAGTATAAGATAAAACAAACATTTACTGGGCTAGTACTTTACCAGATACGGTTGAGCAAAGTGAGTTTAGTGAAAATTATTTAGCTTACCAATTTAGTTCATTTAGCTGCTAAGATAAAATTTGCTCAAAAAAGTTATACTTTTAATTTTAGCTAATTTTATTTAGCTATCCTTGCTTTGCCTTCTTTGTGTATGTTTGATTTCAATTTGCATACTGTCAAGTTCTTCTTTTTACATTTTCCTTATTTTTCTGAGATAGGGGCCTTATGCCGCGTACACACGATCAGTCCATCCGATGAGAACGGACCGACGGACCGTTGTCATAGGTTAACCGATGAAGCTGACTGATAGTCCGTCGCGCCTACACACCATCGGTTAAAAAAACGATCGTGTCAGAACGCGGTGACGTAAAACACAACGACGTGCTGAAAAAACGAAGTTCAATGCTTCCAAGCATGCGTCGACTTGATTCTGACCATGCGTGGATTTTTAACCGTTAGCAATCCATCGGTTACATTTTAAAGCAAGTTGGCTTTTTTTTAACCGAAGATTAAATAACCTATGGGGCCCACACACGATTGGTTTGGACCGATGAAAACGGTTCATCAGACCGGTATCCTCTGGTTAACCGATCAGGTGTACAAGGCCTAAGACGGTAAGCTCCTTGAGAGCAAACACTGGCCCAGATTCAGGTAGAATCGCGCAATATTTGCGTGGGCAAAGAGCAAAAATTTTTCTCTGCGCCCACGCAAATATTGCGCTTTGCCCGCGATTCACGGAGCAGTTGCTCCGTAAATTGCGCGGGCGATATGCTAAATAGCCCTGCGTAAGGGCGCCTAATGTAAATGATCCCGCTGGGGGCGGGAATCATTTAAATTAGGCGCGCTCCCGCGCCGAGCGAACAGCGCGTGCTCCGTCGGGAAACTTTCCCGACGTGCATTGCGGCAAATGACGTCGCAAGGACGTCATTTGCTTCTAAGTGAACGTGAATGGCGTCCAGCGCCATTCACGGTTCACTTACGTAAACGACATGAAATTTAAATTTCACGAGCGGGAAGCGCAGCTATACTTTAGCATTGGCTGCGCCTGCTATTAGCAGGAGCAGCCTTATGCTAAAGTGGCCCTACGGAAACTCCGTACCTTGCGTGCGCAGGGCCCGCGCAACTTTTGTGAATCGGTGGTAGTATGCAATTTGCATACTATACGCCGATCACAATGGCCGCGCCCCCTAGCAGCCAACGCAAGAATGCAGCCTGGGATGTGAAGGCATAAGGAGGCTTATGTCTGTCACATCCTAGGCTGCAGTCGGTGTAACGAGGTTCCTGAATCAGGAGCACTCGTTACACCGGAGCAAGTAAGCCCTTGCGCCGCGCAACCTATGGTTGCGCGGGCGCAAGTGCTTCTTGAATCTGGGCCAGTGACTTGAATGTACAGTATATAAAGTGCTGTGTAAACTGTTGGATCTATATAATAATTATTGCACTAAAATGACAACATTTTCAGATTCTTCTTGAAATTTGAGAGAAGGAAAACTTTCAATTCTACGTATTCCTATTAAAAATGTATTTACTAACAATTGTACAGCAATTAAGATGAAACATACATTATTTAGGTAAAACTGAAAATAATAGTGTAGCTTAAACATTCAGTTACAGTTAAAAATGTGCATTTATATGATAATTATTCAAATACATAAATAAATAAGAATGAACAAAATGTAAAACATGAATTAAATGAATTCCAAAGCAATTATTTTAGACAGACACCACAAATTAATTGTATTTTACTGTTATTGTTGAAACAATTATGTTTTGTTGGGTTTAGCTTTTATTGTTGCTAAGGATTAAATTCAATTGTTTGTTCCTTATTTATTTTCTCCTTTAGTTAATATTTTAACTGTTTGCTTACTCAATCATGCATTTATCTTGTTTATTGCTTGTATAACCACTTTACCCCCCTTCATGACCAGACCATTTTTTGCTATACGGCACTGTGTTATTTTATCTGACAATTGCGTGGTCATGAAACACTGTAAATTGATGTAATTTTTTCCTACAAATTTTCCCCCATTTTACCACAAATAGAGCTTTCTTTTGGTTAGTTTATTGGACAATTGCGCAGTCATACAACACTGAATACTGTATTTATTGGCGTATAACACTCACTTTTTTACCCTGAAAATATAGGGTAAACCGTGCCTGTGTGTTATACGCAGGGGGTCGGGGAACGTTTTTTTCCTGAAACTTCCCTCTTAAAGTTAGGGTGCGTGTTATACGCCTGTGCGTGTTATACACCGATAAATACGGGTAAATAAAATTTAATATATGCAATTTTTTCCCACAAATAGAGCTTTGTTTTGGTGCTATTTGATCACCACTGAGTTTTCAATTTGCTGTGCTATAAACAAAACTAAAAGAACATTTTGAAAACATTTTTGGATAAAAAAAAAACAATATTATTTTAATTTCTGCTATAAAACATATCCAATAAAAAAATGTAAACAATCACATTTCTTTATGAATTTAGGGCAACGTGTATTCTGCTATATATTATTGGTAAAAACAATCCCAATAAACATATTGATTGGTTTGCGCAAAAGTTATAGTGTATATAAACTATGGTATATATAATGGATTTTTTTTATACTAGTAATAGTGGCGATCAGCAATATTGCAGCAGACAATCTGACACTAACTGACACTTTTGACACTTTGGGAACCAGTGAAACTATTGCAGTCATCAGTGCTAAAAATATGCACTGGCACTGTACTAATGACACTGGCTGGGAAGGGGTTAAACATTTAGCACAATCAAATGTGTGCCTAACCAGTGTTTTTGTGTTTACAGTGTGCTGCTTTCACTTAGGAATTTGCTGGATTGTATGCCCAAAAGTAAAGTTAGCCCAATTCTTTTGTATAATGTGAAAGATGAAGTTACGCTGAGTAAATAGATACCAAACATGTCATGCTTTATAATTGCACGCACTCGTGGAATGACGACAAACTACGGTACTCCATGGGTGACGCTTTCATTTTTATTTACGGTTACCAGGTTAGAGTTACAGAGGAGGTCTATGGCTAGAATTATTTCTCTCGCTCTGACGATCGCGGTGATACCTCACATGTGTGATTTGAACATCGTTTACATATGCGGGCGCAACTTCCGTATGCGTTTACTTTGCAACGCAAGCTCGCGGAGACGGGGGCGCTTTAAATTTTTTTTCTTATTTATTTATTTTTGTAATATAAAATTGTGATTTTTTTAAAAAAAAATATATCACTTTTATTGCTGTCACAAGGAATGTAAACATCCCTTGTGACAGTAATAGGTGGTGATAGGTACTCTTTATGGAGGGATCGGGGGTCTAAAAGACCCCCTAACCCTCCTTTGCACTTCAAAGTATTCAGTTTGCCGAGACCGACGATTCTGAATACTGTGTATTTTTTTTTAAACCGGCGCCATTGGCAGCCGTGTAAACAGGAAGTGACGTTGTGACGTTGCTTCTGTGTTTACACTGAAGAGACTGGATCAAAGCCATTCGTGGCTTCATTTCAGTCTCTCGCTAGGCACTGGGGGCAGCGGATCATGCATCAGGTCTCCTGGTGGGACAGAAGGCCCAGTAGGAGCGGCAGAGGCGGCGGGAGGGGGATGTCCCCTCCCGCTTCTCCGGGATAACAACCGAGCAGCTTTTAGCGGCATCGGTTGTTATGCCTGGAAAGCCAATCGCCGGCTCTACAAAATTTTACTGGGATATTGCCTGCAACCCCTGAAAGCCAAGGACGCATATGTGCGTACCCTCGGCGGGAAGGGGATATACGTGATTCTGCACAAAGTGGCCACCCTGAAGCAGTAAAGCTGCTGTAGGGGAGTCGGCAACTGGATAAATTAAACGCATCACATAAGATTTTAAAACAAGTTATGTTTTCACAAATATAATTTACAGATGTCACATATCTTTTAACTTCTATAGGAAAATAAAGTACTCTTTATTCAACATTAAGTTGTGAAATTTGTGATATGATCCCTGGGAATCAGACCTTGCCGAGAGAATTTTTGCTGGTTGGCTTTTCTCAAAACGTTCAACTTTGCAGATTGTTTTTCATTTCCTTATTTCTAATTTATATAATGATCATTGTGGGAAACAGTTTTCTGATCTGTGCTGTTTTTATGGGCCCTAAATTGCACACACCAATGTACTTCTTTCTATGCAATCTATCAGTTCTAGACTTATGTTACTCATCCATCTTTATCCCACATATATTACTTGTTGCCCTTTCTCAGAAGAAATCTATTTCTGTTTTAATCTGCATGGTGCAAATGAACATTGGACCTTTTCTGGGAAGTACAGGGAGCCTACTGTTGGCAGTTATGGCATATGATCGCTACATTGCTATATGTTTCCCTTTGTATTATACCATCATTATGAACTGGAAGGTGTGTCAGAATATTACAGTCATTGTGTGGTTAGGGGGGTTCTTTACATCAGTTATCCCCAATATATAAAAGCCTCTGATATTCTGTACTGAAAACAAACTAGATCATTTTGCCTGTGAGATATTAGCGTTGCTTAAGATCGCATGTGGGAACCTTGCCACATTCAAACTAAGACTATTAATTATGAGTCTATTTGTCCTCGTAGCACCATTTGTGTTTATTGTGGTGTCTTACGTGCTCATCATTTCATCAATATTAAAAATTCAGTCTAATGATGGACGATCCAAAGCTTTTTCCACTTGTGCTTCTCACCTGACAGTTGTCTCCATGTTTTTTGGGACAACTATCACTATGTACATGGGACAGTCCAAACACTTATCTTCTATGCTAAAATATATTGCTTTAATTTATGGAGTTATTACTCCTGTATTAAACCCTTTGATATACAGTTTAAGAAATAATGAAGTTAAAAATGCAGTTGTGAAAATATTTAAAAGATAGTGGTTGTCTTAAAGTATACAAAGTCCAATGATAAGATAAGAAGTGAAGGGTTATTTTGTTAATGTATATTCCACACAAAAATAAATATTGGATTGACCTTTTCAGCTTAGTGTCTTAGTGCCCAGTTACTGTTTATGCTTTAGACCAGGGGTCTTCAAACTTTTTACTTTAAATGCCACATCATATATCTTACAGATATTAGTGGGCCGAGAAACAAAAAAGGTATTTGTAAACTAATCCTCAGCCATGGAATAGAATCAAATTTGAAAGGCTGCCATAAGCAAGGTTGGATGGTGCATCTGTATCCTCCGCCTGTATCTAAATACCGGAGCTTCATGCAGCAGGTCCAAACATTTAGTTTGCATAAGGCTTTACACCTGTGGTTCTGTGAAATTAGCCCGCACAATCATGTCCCCATCAGATTCTCCCTGCCCATTTTTGTTCTCATCAGAATCTCCCCATACATCTGTGTCCCTATCAGAGACTCCCTGCACATTTCTGTCCCCATCAGAACCTCCCTGACCATTTGTGTCCCCAGCAAAATATCCCCATACATCTATGTACCTATCAGATTCTCCCTGCCCATTTGTGTCTCCATTAGAATCTCCCTATGCATCTGTGTCCTCATCAGAATCTCCCCTTACATCTGTGTTCCCATCAGAGTCTCCCTGCCCATTTGTGTCCCCAGCAAAATCTCCCTATACATATGTGTCCCATCAGATTCTCACCACACAATTCTGTCCTCATCAGACTCTCCCTGCACATTTGTGTCCCCATTAACACCCCCTTGCACATTTAAGTCCCCGTCAGAGCCACCCCTGCACACCCCCTCCCAATCAGAGCCCCTACTACTCACCTGTGTCCCCTCAGAGTCACCTCCCCACACCCATTAAAACCCCTCCCTGTGTCTCCATCATAGCCCCCACACGTGTGTCCTAAATCAGAGTCCTACCCCCCACATGTGTGTCTCCATCAGCACCCCTCTGCACACCTATGTCCCCATCAGAGTCCTCCCTGCACACTGGTGTCCCCATCAGTCCCCCTGCACAGACTTCTATTTCCTGTTTCAATTCCCTATGTAGTGCTCCTCTGAAGGGCTGGCTTTAGTGCAGACCTACTGCACTTCATGGATCTCCTTTCCTCCTGTTACACAGGCATGCTGTATGTGAAATTACAGTGGTAAAGGTCAGTGAAGCCTGGGAGTTGCAGCAGGTCTGCACTGAAATAACTTGGGCTTTGTTGGGTTTCTCATGTTGCTGACTTGCATTCTTGCTGCTCTCGTGACTCTAGCTGCGGGTCGAAAAAAATGTCCTGGTGGGCTGGATGTGGCCCGCAGGCCATACTTTGGAGACCTATGAATATGGTTGACTGATGAGCGCAAAGATTGGTGAATGGTGAATATACAAACAATAGTAAATATAAATAAGATCCCCAATGAAGGGGAATAAGCCAATTGGTGAATGAATTAGGTTCTAATAAAAGATACCATAATCACTCAAATCACTGTGACAGTGATGAACAAACAATAAAACAAAGTGTCCTGTGTTGTAAAACATGAAGAAGGAAAAATAAATGTCCCAAAGTGATCAACAATAAACGTGTGCATCCAAATAAGAGTGTTTAAACACAATCCCACCGGCAGCTGGGCTCACGGAGCGCTTACCTTCCTGATGTGTAAAAACAGCGTGTGGATACTCAGATGGAGACTTAAAGAACTTCCCTCTGCTCGGATGAGCTAGTACGATCCTCTGTGTTTTTGCCTGGAGAACGTCCACCCTCACTGTGTGTGGTCCGGGGCTACACCAAAATGGAGGCTCCGTACTCGGAGCGTGCACAGGCAATCGACGAGATGTAAAAAGAGGAAAAGAAAGGGGGCTCCAAATGGTGAAATACTTCTCGGCAAACAATTATTTATTGGTCCAAATGGTAAAAAATGCTCAACATGAGCTTAAAAATCAAACGTTAAAACAGCAAGTATCGAATGTGCGGACGGAATGTCACGTCACTTCCGGTCACGTCTAAACAGGGCCTTACGCTTTGCGTTATGTCACGTGACTTCATCAGAGGCTGGGGATTGGCTAGACGGAATCTCTTTATATAGGCCAATAGGCGGAAGTCAATAGCGGCCATTTTTAAAGATGGAATGCCCATCGAATCTATCGCGGCTATCTTGCATGTGGGAAACATATAGATGGCAGGCAAACAGATCAATTAAAACCAAGTGTTGGCAAGCAAAATGATGTGGAGACATCTTAATCCTCATATTGTCATAATGACCTATATAGCAATAATCCTTATTAAAGTATATATTAAAATATTATAAATTTAATGGATATGTTAAAATGGTATAAAACAAGGAATGTATACTAAAATTAATTACTAAGTTAATTGTAAAATTGCATTATAGTTAAAATATGAACCATATAATAGGTTGCACGGATGAAGTGCTTCAACCCCATAGAAAATTGAATTTATATTCACGTGGGGGCTAACTAGATAGCGTCAATGGGAGGGATTTACAGGGAACTAGAAGACTAGACCAACAGTAATGCTAAATCCCATCCTTTACAATAAAATGCATAAAAGTTAAAAATTACTTATAAAACAGTTGACATCAAAGTCCACATTTAATCCATCAGGCACTAATGTATGTAAGGTGTGTATCCATTGAGATTCCTTTTGGCTGATAGTTCTAACTAAATGTGCCCCTCTCCATGGTTTTTTGAACTTATCAATCGCCCAAAAGGATGGAAATTCTCAAAATGTCTACTGACATTGTGTTTGTCAGACCCCTTCAAAATATTCTTGATGTGTTCTTTAATGCGGACCATTAATGGCCTTTTGGTTCTGCCTACATATTGTAAATTACATGTACACTGTAATACGTACACCACACCCTCAGTATGGCAACTAATAAAATCTTTTATAGGATGCATTACATTGGTGTGTGTACCCAAAAATTCCGTTCTCTTTAATTGAGGACCCCTTGCGTGCAAACATGCAAAACATTATTTGCACGGAAAGAAGCCCTTTTTGTTAAAAAACGTGTACCCACTCCTAGGGGGAGGGTCAATCACGTTTTTAACCAGCATGTCTCGGACAGTCGGAGCTCTTTTATAAATGATGTTCGGTTGAGCAGGCAGAATCTTCTTCAGATGTTTGGAGACCTATGCTTTGGACAGTACAATTAATTTAAAAGTTAAAAATTTATTTGGCTCCATCCATTTCCTGGTGGTCACACATTTCAGGAAACTTATTCTTTTATCAGTCCACCTTCTAATTATGGCTGCAATGTTCTTCAGTGATGTTGACAGAAGTGTGTTGTTTGGTACTAAAAGTTGTGTCTAGAGTCCACAATGTTGAAATCTGGTCCTGTTGAAATGTATAATTTTAATAGGGGCCTGTCTCCCCTCACACTCTTTTCATGTGACAACACTAAAGAAATGACACTTTGCTAAAATGTAAAGTAGTGAGTGTACAGCTTGTATAACAGTGACAATTTGCTGTCCCTCCTCAAAATTACTCAAAACACAGCCATTAATTCGTAAACCGCTGGCAACAAAAGTGAATACACAACTAAGTGAAAATGTCCAAATTGGGCCCAATTAGCCATTTTCCTCCCCGGTGTCGTGTGACTCATTAGTGTTACCAGATCTCAGGTGTGAATGGGGAACAGTATATTATAGTACATAGAGTTACAATACAATATAGTACAATACAGTTTGCGCAGTGGCAGTATTGCAGCCAATGAAGTTTAACTTGGTATATAAGTGTAGCGCTTAAACAATACAGTAAAAAATACTTGCATCATAAATAGTGATCACTCACTGTGAACAAAAACAAAGTGTACAATCCAAAATGATCTCTCACTATGGAAAAGCTAATACATATATTAAAAACTTAAAACATGAGTCCATAGAAAATGTGGATTTGATAAATAAATAAATATGTAGTCCACCACGTGTCACACGGATCTCTGGACACAAACAGTAAAGTGCTTCTTAAAGTAACTTCTTGTGTATAACGTGAGGACCCGCCACCAGTAAAAATGCAAGCTTACCAGAGCGTGTGCACTCAAAGAAAAATATCTCTATGAGTCCAACAAACATGGGTGTTGTTAAATGCCTGAAGTATCCTTGTAGAAAATTGATCGAGACATCCAATCATCTACGGAGTTAGGTTAAGCCAAATGGGAGGTGAGCAGTGATGACAATTGCACAAACTTGCCCTCAGTATAAATCAATGGTAAGAGGAGATGGAGAAGGAGAGAAGAGGCCACATAGCGTAATGTCGTTTTAAAAGGATACAATTCAATAGGCAAATGCACTTACATGTGGTTGAAATATGCAGCGCATATATGTATACAGGTAAGGAAGCAGTGGAGTCCTCCCGACGCGTTTCGTGTTAGTACACTTCGTCTGGGTTAATACTCCACTGCAGCCCACTCCAATTTATAAAATAATTGACCCCCGTAATGAGAGCCCAGCTCACTGTGTCACTCTGGAGTCCCGGACAATCACTTCCGGTATCCCGCAAAATGGTGGATCGGCGTGCGTTCCACACCTCGGTGTGGTGACGCCGATTACGTTCCAAGCCTCAATCTGATGCCGGGAGCATGGTAGGGTACACAGTCTCCACGCAGCACCAACTGGCGTCATCCAGGTCTCATTCTGAGGAGAGAATGTAGCCGGAAGTAACCTACGTTCAATCTCCCAAGCTTCATTCTGAGAAAAGGTTTGCAGGAAGTAATGGTAAACCGCGGAGTCAACACCATATGTATCTATCCTCCGTGTGAATGGTAAAACATTAACAAAAGTGACAGCACTGAACTGGAATATGTAAAAACATTAGAATAATATACAAGTCAAAATCTTAATGATTAAAATGCTTCTACCAATAGTATTAAAACTATGAAAGCCACAATGAGATAAACCACCATTTGAATGGCTATAAGAAAATTGTATATATGTATGTAGCCTCATAAAACGAAGGCATAAGTTATACCAAAAAATAGTAGTATAAATGCCTAAAAGGAAAGAGACTGGAATCACAGAAAATATATTATGATATATATGTGAGCATGAACTGGACTCCCATATGGTTATAATACAATCATCGTGAATATACAAATATGCCAAATATAAATTTAAAATTACACAAGAAAGTATAAAATGTGAAAAAGTATAAAAACAGTAGCAAGAAAGTACAAAAAAAAGGGGGGAAAGGGGGATGTGTAGGCTAACGAACACCACAATGTTGTCAGGACTAGAGTTGAGCGAACCCGAACTGTAAAGTTCAGGTTCGGTACAGACTTTGGGTTTTTCCCGGACCCGAACCCGAATAATTGGAAAAAGTTTGGGTCCGGGTTCGGAGTTCGGGAAAAAAAAATGCACGGAGGTCCCCGCAAACGCAATAACCAGACCCTTTAGGTCTGGTATGGACATTAAGGGGAACCCCGCCGTCAATTAAAAAAAAAATGACGTGCGGTTCCCCCTAAATATCCATAACCAGACCCGTTATCCGAGCACGTTGACCTGGCCGGCCACAGAAAAGAGGGGGGGACAGAGTGCGCCCCCTCTCCTGAACCGCAACAGGCCACATGCCCTCAACATTGGGAGGGTGCTTTGGGGTGCCCCCCAAAGCACCTTGTCCCCATGTTGATGGGGACAAGGGTCTCATCCCCACAACCCTTGCCCGGTGGTTGTGGGGGTATGCGGGCGGGAGGCTTATCAGAATCTGGAAGACCCCTTTAACAAAGGGGACCCCCAAATCCTGACCCCCCCCTGTGTGAAATGGTAATGGGGTACACTGTACCCCTACCATTTCATGAAGGAAGTGTAAATTCTTGTAAAAAAAAAACACACACACACACCGTAGAATAAAGTCCTTTATTAATAAAAATAAAAAAATAAAAAAACTCCAGCGGTGATAATCCACTCATTCCCGGCTTCCTGCTCCAACGTTGTCCTGATCCAGCGACGGGTGCGGGTGATCTCCAGCGATGAGAAGATCCATCCATCCAGAGAGCAGCATCGCCGACCTCCTCTCACCGCTGGACACAACCCAGCGAATGACGCGCTGAAGCTGTGACATTACTTATATAGGGGAGGCAGGGCCACCCGTCACGTGACCCTGCACCCTCTGACGCACCCTCTGCTACGTCACTGGGGAAGCCCAGGAAGAGGGAAGACTGGGCTTACCCAGTGACGTAGCAGAGGGTACGTCAGAGGGTGCGGGGTCACGTGACTGGTGGCCCTGCCTCCCCTATATAAGTAATGTCACAGCTTCAGCGCATCATTTGCTGGGCTGTGTCCAGCGGTGAGAGGAGGTCGGCGATGCTGCTCTCTGGATGGATGGATCTTCTCATCGCTGGAGATCACCTGCACCCGTCGCTGGATCAGGACAACGTTGGAGCAGGAAGCCGGGAACGAGTGGATTATTACCGCTGGAGTTTTTTTCTTTTTTTTTTTTTATTAATAAAGGACTTTATTCTATGGTGTGTGTGTGTTTTTTTTTACAAGAATTTACACTTCCTTCGTGAAATGGTAGGGGTACAGTGTACCCCATTACCATTTCACACAGGGGGGGTCAGGATCTGGGGGTCCCCTTTGTTAAAGGGGTCTTCCAGATTCTGATAAGCCTCCCGCCCGCATACCCCCACAACCACCGGGCAAGGGTTGTGGGGATGAGACCCTTGTCCCCATCAACATGGGGACAATGTGCTTTGGGGGGCAACCGCACGTCATTTTTTTTTAATGGACGCCGGGGTTCCCCTTAATATCCATACCAGACCTAAAGGGTCTGGTTATTGAATTTGCGGGGACCTCCGCGCATTTTTTTTCTAAAAGTCCGTGTCCCATTGACTACTTTTTTTTTAAAGTTCGGGTTCGGACCCGAACCCGAACATCCAGGTGTCCACTCAACTCTAGTCAGGACGCATTAATGAAAGAATTGATATGCCATTCTACATTCATTCCTGACGGAGAATGGGATTGGAGCTCGTATATCCAGAAAGTCTCCAAACGAGAGACGCCCCTTGTCATGGCACCACCCCTCCATGGAGGGATAAATCTGTCTATAATGACAAACTGTGTACCTTTAGGATCTCTATTATGATGTTGTCTGTAGTGCCTGGGCACAGTATGCTTTGTGTCACCACCTTTAATTAGAGAAATGTGTTCTCCTACTCTGATAGAAAAAGTGCGGATGGTGCGACCGACATACTGCATCCCACAGGGACAGGTGTTTAGATAGACAACATGTGCAAAATTGTTTGATCTTATATTGCTTATTGGTCACAGTAGATGTAAAATTAGTTGTTTTACGCTTCCCAAGTGCGTTATGCTGGCACACCTTGCACTTCTTACACGGAAAGAAACCTACTAGGTCGTGAAAGAACGAACTGCGAACAGGCGGATTTATAATATTGGGGGCAATCCTACTTTTCAGCGAGGGTGCCCCTCTAAAAATTACTTTAGCCCATTCGGGTAGTAAAGTATTTAGGACATTGTCATTTTTAAGAATGTCCCAGTGCCTGTTCATAATATTCTTAATCTGCCTATGCTAAGTGGAGTATGAAGTCAGCATGGCAAACTTAAAACTTTTGTCTACAGGGCGTTTAGGTTTAACTGAAATCGAAGATCTTCTATCCAACAGCAACGTTTTTTGAAGTTCTAAATCAACGTCTGCAGCTATATAACCTTTATCAATACACTTCTGTTTAAGGATCTCTGCCCGTGCAAGATATGTTTTTGTATCTGTACAGTTCCTCCGCAGTCTGAGGAATTGGCTATGAGGAACAGAATGGAGCCAGGAGTGGTGGTGGCAGCTGTCCATAGGAATGAAACCATTTGTAAGACAAGGAGATACCCCTATCATTCAAATTGAAATTATCAAAAAATGCCTTCAACGAATCTGGGCTGCCATTCCACAGGAGGAGGATGTCGAGGATTTCGAGGATGTATTTTGCCCACAGGACCAAAGATGGGGTGTCCTGCGCATAGACGACATCCTCCTCCCACTTGGCCATAAAAAGATTTGCGAGACTAGGCACGAATTTAGCCCCCATCACTACACCACGTTGTTGGATGTAGTAGCGTTGGTTAAACCAAAAATAGTTGTGTTTAGTTGCAAATTCTAGAAGTTCCATGAGGTACTCACACTGAAAGGGAGCAAGCAACCTTTCGCGAACCAAGAAAACGTTGAACGGCCTCAATTCCCAAATTATGGGGTATACAAGTGTACAGGGAGGCCACATCAGCTGTGGCCATGATATATTCTCCCTGCACATCTATGTTCTCAAGTAAACAAATGGTGTCTCCTGTATCCTTAAGATATGATGGCGTTTGTCTGACAAGTGGTTATAAATAGTGGTCTATATAGCGGCCTATACGTGATGTGACAGAGTCAATTCCACTCATGATAGGCCACCCAGGGGGATGTGTGGAGTGTTTGTGAATTTTGGGCAAATAATAAATGGTG
This sequence comes from Rana temporaria, assembly GCF_905171775.1. Taxonomy (NCBI): domain Eukaryota; kingdom Metazoa; phylum Chordata; class Amphibia; order Anura; family Ranidae; genus Rana; species Rana temporaria. The sequence continues at coordinate 31,817,621 of NC_053492.1, read as the reverse complement.
GGGATTCTGGGGGCTTTAGGTACTAAAAATGCTTTCTCTTTTTTATTTAGGATTCTGAGATCAGAACCTTTATTAACAAGGCCTTGAAGTTGTTTTTTATATACAGAGGTAGGATTGTTAGGAATTTCCATGTATGTGTCGGGTTTGTTAAGAATACGATACATCTCTGTTTCATATTGAGAGTTGTCTAAAATAACAATGCCGCCCCCTTTGTCCGCAGGGCGGATGACCAGGTCCTTCTGCTCACACAAGGACCTGAGACCAGGATCGGACAAAGTTGATTGAAAAGGGCGTTTTTCGGACAATTGAGATAGATCTCTGAGAACTAAATCTTTAAATTATGGTGGCGGGGGGTTACTGCATAGGAGCATGTTACATGTTACATTCTAAATATGGGTGTAACATGTAACATGCTCCTAAAGGTGAACTTAGCCTTCAAAAAAGTCTTAAACATTTCATGCAGATTACAGAAGTGATTTTTAGTGCTTACATTTACTTTGCTTTAAAAGCAACAGCAAATGACTTTGACAGCTATCATTGACAGCTTCTTCATTTAGAAAATGGGGACACTTAAAGATTAATCCTTTTCTGAAATGTTGCTGGCCCTTTGTGAATCTAAAGCCTAGAAATCTCCCACTCCCTCAGTAATAGTGTTGAGCAGAATATGCCATATTCGATTTCGCGATATATCTCGAATATATATTCGAATATTCGAGATATATTCGCTAAATTCGAATATTCGTGATATTTTATCGAAATTAATTGATTGCGATTTTTCGCTATTGCGAATGCGAAAATAATTGCGATTTTTTAATAACTGCGGTAGGAGCGCTCTGATTGGCTTAGAATATTCGTGATATTTTATCGAAATATCGCAACATGCGAATGCGATATTTATTGCGGAATTTCGAGATATGCTGGAGGAGCGCTCTGATTGGCTCAGAATATTCGTGATATTTTATCGAAATATCGCAACATGCGAATGCGATATTTATTGCGGAATTTCGAGATATGCTGGAGGAGCGCTCTGATTGGCTCAGAATATTCGTGATATTTTATCGAAATATCGCAACATGCGAATGCGATATTTATTGCGCAATTTCGAGATATGCTGGAGGAGCGCTCTGATTGGCTCAGAATATTCCTGATATTTTATCGAAATATCGCAACATGCGAATGCGATATTTATTGCGCAATTTCGAGATATGCTGGAGGAGCGCTCTGATTGGCTCAGAATATTCCTGATATTTTATCGAAATATCGCAACATGCGAATGCGAAATTGATTGCAGATATTTCGAAAACTGCTGTAGCAGCACTCTGAAATCGAATATGTATGATATTTTAACCAAAAAACATATTGCGATTGCGATTTTTCGATCGCGCATGCGCAATTGCGCGAACAACACGCGACCATTTCCTGGAGCCTTGCCAGTTTCCAACTTATGATCGCAGCGCAATCACACAGCAACATGGTTGGAAGCAATTTCACTAAGTCTGAGGAAAAGTTGCTGATTTGTGTAAGTATTTTGACCACTGTTATTTCATCATCTTCAACTGCATTTTAGTCTAGTTTAAAAGTTAGTATATATGATCAGATATTAGTATTTCACAAAAAATGTGTCTCCTGCTTTTACAAAACTACAAGTCCCAGCATGCCTGGACAGCTGCAGACACCCTGGTTGGCAAATGTGTATTTAGGCACTTTTCCTTGTTATTTAGCATAATGAATTTAACATTTTATTGGACATAGGACGTATGCGAACGTCCTGACTTCAGTGTCCTCAAGGCCCAAGGACGTTCGAATACATATTGCCCTTTAGATGTTGCAGAACTACAACTTCCAGCATGCCTGGGAATGCTGGCACTTCTAGTATTGTAAGTTCTGCAGGCCCCCGTTTTTCAGGCCTTTATGCACGGGTCTCTAAACTGTGGCACCCTAGATGCAGCAAAAGTAAAATTCTTAGCATGCACTGACAGACCGTGGCTGATGGGAGTAGTAGTTTTGCAACAGCTGGAGGTGGACTGGTCTTGAAACCCAGAGTTAGGTAACAAACCCGTAGTGTTTTGCAACCATCCTGCCTCCAGCTGTTTTTTTCCTGTTGAAAAGCCTGTGGCGTGCAAAACACAACCCAAAAACTCCACCCGGTGCAAGAAAAAATTTGCACACACCTAAAGACTGACATCACAAAAAACTGCGGCGGTTGCATACGTCAGTGGTCCTCCGAAAAGGTCCCGTCTCTGACCCCCCGGGGCGTTAGGCTCCTGACAGGGAAAAGAGTTACTGTGGTCCATACAGCCGAAGCCATATGGACCCATCTCGGTCCAAGCAGCGCAATCAACACGCGAACAACACGCGACCATTTCCTGGACCCTTGCCAGTTTCCAACTTTTTGATCGCAACGCAATCGCAGAGCAAGATGGTTGGAAGTAATTTCACTGTATCTGAGGAAAATTTGCTGATTTGTGTAAGTATTTCGACCACTGTTATTTCATTATCTTCAACTGCATTTCAGTCTAGTTTAAAAGTTAGTATATATGATCAGATATTAGTATTTCACAAAAAATGTGTCTCCTGCTTTTCCAAAACTACAAGTCCCAGCATGCCTGGACAGCTGCAGACACCCTGGTTGGCAAATGTGTATTTAGGCACTTTTCCTTGTTATTTAGCATAATGAATTTAACATTTTTTTGGACATAGGACGTATGCGAACGTCCTGACTTCAGTGTCCTCAAGGCCCAAGGACGTTCGAATACATATTGCCCTTTAGATGTTGCAGAACTACAACTTCCAGCATGCCTGGGAATGCTGGCACTTCTAGTATTGTAAGTTCTGCAGGCCCCCGTTTTTCAGGCCTTTATGCACGGGTCTCTAAACTGTGGCACCCTAGATGCAGCAAAAGTAAAATTCTTAGCATGCACTGACAGACCGTGGCTGATGGGAGTAGTAGTTTTGCAACAGCTGGAGGTGGACTGGTCTTGAAACCCAGAGTTAGGTAACAAACCCGTAGTGTTTTGCAACCATTCTGCCTCCAGCTGTTTTTTTCCTGTTGAAAAGCCTGTGGCGTGCAAAACACAACCCAAAAACTCCACCCGGATGCAGTGAAAAATGTGCACACACCTAAAGAGTGACATCACAAAAAACTGCGACGGGTACATACGTCAGTGGCCCTCCGAAAAGGTCCCGTCTCTGACCCCCGGGGCGTTAGGCTCCTGACAGGGAAAAGAGTTAGCAACGCATATCTCCTCTATACGTGTATCCTGTGTTGTTAATAATATATTCATAATTATGCAAATGATAATGGCTGCTATATTTATGCAAAAAAGGTGGCGACCGAAATGGCAGGATATAAAATCTGTCATGTTACCCCTGTCATTGATTAATAAGGCGAGAATGCTTCCAATTGTTGAATAGCATACATTTACGTCATATATCCATAAGGCTGTCAACAGAAGTATTACAATATACTTTGTTCTTCATCTTGCAGAAGTTCCTGGAAACAGGATACGATAAGCTGCGGAGGCAGCCAGACAAAAAGGCTGTGGTCAGCGCCCTAATCGCTGACTTTGGCGGCCAACACGACCACAATGCAATTGTGAAGAAGTGGTCTGACCTGAAGAGGCGCCAAATGGATCAGGTCAGACGTCTTCGGGCTAAATATCATCCAGGTAAGTTATTGTTGACAGTTATGTTTTTTTTTTAAAAAGTGTATTTTGTGCGTGAACTCGAAAGAGAGAGGAGCCGGCCTGCAGGAGTTGGGAGGCCTCCCCCAGAGGCAATCTGCCACCTTTCTCCATGCCCCGGTTGGCAATGGCGGGTGTGAGGGGGTCCTCCCAACCCAACCTCGCATAGCACACCCACCAGGGGCGGGGCTGAGACCACCAAACTCAATTCACAGGTAGCCGAGAGCGGGATCCGAACCCCTAGCTGCAGAGGTGAATCACTTGTCAGTGCAGTGGCAATCGCGTGGAGCCACCGCAGCTCCTTTGGTGACAGTTATGTAAGGTCATATGTAATTCATGTAAGGTCAGATGTTGTTAACCAAGATGCCATGTTGTGCTAACATATATCACCACCAGCCAAGGTATTCATAGTACTGTTGAAAAAAGACATGGGACAGCAGACAGGAACACAGAAGTTATGTGGGAACATAATTTTCCCATTGCTTTGCATGGGACTTTAAAGAAAAACCCCGACCATGGCAAGTGGGGGTGGGTAAGGTTTAAACCACCTATCCTATGTTTGTGGCTGACATATAAGTAACCTGTGTGCCAAGTTTCATATAAATATCTTTAGCCGTTTGTACGTGATGCTGGAACATACATACATACATACATACATACATACATTTATGCACACACACACGTTGAGTTTTATATATATAGATTACCACTAAATTCCTGTGTTAGGAGTGGGGTTGTTATAGTAATCCCGTGTGCTCCATCAGGCCCTTTTTTTAACATGAGATGGTCTGAACAAAACAAAGTAGACAAAAACAGCTCATTTTAACATGGTTGCATCCCAGCTCACGCTCAGTCCCCTGTAGTGCCCACAAGACCCTTTAATATAACATTGTCCCATTGGTTAACTGTCTATATAAATCAATTTGTATTCATATACAATACAGCAGAGTACACAGAATTTGCATACGTCATTAGAAAACATTTTTATAATATATGAACATTGTGTTATTATAGGAGCTCCAATGCCAGTTGTCCGCGCCAAGCGCAGAAGGCGCCAGGCCGATGAGGAGGAGGAGGAGGATGCGGCAGAGGAGGATGCGGCAGAGGAGGAGATGCATGAGGAGGAGCAGCCAGGGCCCTCCCACTCCCCAACCCCAGCTCCTGTTGAGGAGCAAGCTGAGGAGCTTCCCCCCCCCACCACCCCAACTTCTCAAGCAGAAGAGCAGGAGGAAGAGAGCGGTCCTGTGAGCCTCATTCAGGAAGGTAAATATGTGCACAATGATTAATAACATTTCAACAACAAAATGTAGATATAAAAATGGACAACATATAAAGCGCACCTGTCAGATTGTAGAACCATAATATGGTATTGATGCTAGAAGTATACAGGTAGTGCATAATTATTAGGCAAGTTGTATTTTTTGAGGATTCATTTTATTATTGAACAACAACCATGTTCTCAATGAACCCCAAAAACTCATTAATATCAAAGCTGAATTTTTTTGGAAGTAGTTTTTAGTTTGTTTTTAGTGTTAGTTATTTTCGGGGGATATCTGTGTGTGCAGGTGACTACTATTACTGTGCAGAATTATTAGGCAACTTAACCAAAAAATAAATAGATAGCCATTTCAATGATTTATTTTTAACAGTGAAACCAATATAACATCTCAACATTCACAAATACACATTTCTGACATTTAAAAACAAAACAAAAACAAATCAGTGACCAATATAGCCACCTTTCTTTGCAAGGACACTCAAAAGCCTGACATCCATGGATTCTGTCAGTGTTTTGATCTGTTCACCATCAACATTGCGTGCAGCAGCAACCACAGCCTCCCAGACACTGTTCAGAGAGGTGTACTGTTTTCCCTCCTTGTAAATCCCACATTTGATGATGGACCACAGGTTCTCAATGGGGTTCAGATCAGGTGAACAAGGAGGCCATGTCATTACTTTTTTTTATTTAATACCCTTTCTTGCCAGCCACGCTGTGGAGTACTTTGACACGTGTGATGGAGCATTGTCCTGCATGAAAATCATGTTTTTCTTGAAGGATGGTGACTTTTTCCTGTACCACTGCTTGAAGAAGGTCTCTTCCATAATCTGGCAGTAGGACTGGGAGTTGAGCTTGACTCCATCCTCAATCCGAAAAGGCCCCACAAGCTCATCTTTGATGATACCAGCCCAAACCAGTACTCCACCACCACCTTGCTGGCGTCTGAGTTGGACTGGAGCTCCCTGCCCTTTACCAATCCAGCCACGGGCTCTTCCATCTGGCCCATCAAGACTCACTCTCATTTCAGCAGTCCATAAAACCTTAGAAAAATCTTTCTTGAGATATTTATTGGCACAGTCTTGACGTTGCAGCTTGTGTGTCTTGTTCAGTGGTCATCGTCTTTCAGCCTTTCTTACCTTGGCCATGTCTCTGGGTATTGCACACCTTGTGCTTTTGGGCACCCCAGTGATGTTGCAGCTCTGAAATATGGCCAATCTTGTGGCAAGTGGCATCTTGGCAGCTGCACGCTTAACTTTTCTCAGTTCATGGGCAGTTATTTTGCACCTTTGTTTTTCCACACGCTTCTTTTGTTTGATGATCACGCTTCAGAAGCTTTGCAACTTTAAGAGTGCTGCATCCCTCTGCTAGATATCTCTCTATTTTGGACTTTTCAGAGTCTGTCAAATCCTTCTTTTGGCCAATTTTGCCAAAGAAAAGGAAATTGACTAATAATTATGCACACCTGATATAGAGTGTTGATGTCATTAGACCACACACCTTCTCATTACAGAGATGTACATTACCTAATATGCCTAATCTGTAGTAGGCTTTCGAGCCTATACAGCTTGGAGTAAGACAACATGCATAAAGAGGATGATGTGGTCCAAATACTCATTTGCCTAATAATTCTGCACTCCCGGGATGTGTTAGACACATAACAAGTGTATACACATGATAATGATTGATTAATAAGCAAAAAAAAATATTTATTTATTTGGTAACGTTATTTGAAATCCAAATGTTTTTTTATTATATCCTAAAAGCATCAAGAGATATGAGGAGGCAAAACAGACTCATCGAAAAGACGCACCAGAAGATCCTTCAGAACCAGCGGAAGATGAGCTACCTCACCCAACAAAATGCTCTGCTAGAGCAGCAGCTATCGGGTCAGATTGCGGAAATGCACCGCATTCAGAAACGGATTGAGAGCTATATTTAAATTTATTTTTGTATTAAAAAAACTTATTTTTTGGAAATGTTTCATTTCTTTTTGAGATAGAGTTGTAGGTTTTTCAACACATCTAACTTCACATCAAACAAATCAACATCAACACATTTAACTTCATAATAAGCAAAAACATTTTATACTATTATTTTATTTAACATTAACCTAGGACAAACTAAAGCACACGACACAGACACGACGAACACAAAATAAACTGTTGAAAAATGAACATAACAAAAGCAACAATATATATATATATACAAAGAGAGAGAGAGGGAGAGCAAGAAAGAGAGAGAATGCAGATGAGCTCTTGCAGTCAGCCCAATGGTTGCAGTATAAATGCCGCAAAACAGGGTTTAACATAAGGTTCATTGTTATAGTTACACTTGCTGTTTAGATCCGGTCTGGTAGTCCGGTCTGGTAGCTTGTAGCGGAGGCTGTTGGTGGATCCGCTGTGCCAGAGAGGTCATGAAGCTTTACTCAGCATGGAGGCAGCAGCAGGAGTATTAAAATATAATATAACTAGACAATGCATTTCCTGAGGAAAATGCGAGTGGGAATGCTGAATAGCTTAATTGGTGAGCCCCTTGCCAAAGACATTCACCATAACCACTACACTATCTTTAGGACACACAGCTTCTTTCTCTATCTGCAAAGTATAGAGTATGCTGACTTCCTGGTCGCCCCTCCCCCCTCAATAGGTTTCCCCTCCCCCCCAGGTCAGTGAGGAGGAATATTGCACTGAGGTCAGGAAAGTTATTTATGGAAAGAAATAACATTACAAACGCTTTTAATTCACAGATCTAATACATGATTTAAGCCTCCAAACAAAGCTTAATAAATCCTCAAACGTACATGCAATTGATACAACGACTACACCGTTTGAAATACACGGCCCTTGTAAACGCATCGATATGAAATTTATGTAGATAAACTTAAAAATGTGGCCATGTCTGCGATTTAGAAAAGAGCGTCTTTGTGAGTTCTGCAGCAACATTTTTTAGATAATTTCACATGAGAGTCTATGAGACATAATTTCTGGCTGTTGCTCCAATAATTAAAACTAAAATACGTATCGCAGAATTGGTCACATTGCCATAAACCAGACAAGCATAGCTACGTTTTGATATAAAAATTGTGTATGAAAAGTAGATCTTGTGGGCGTGAGACCAATTTGTTTCCCCTTTTTGTAAAGATATTTTTAATTACAAAGATCTCCAATGTTAAGGTCACATGACAGACTCTAAATCCCCTCCATAGGATTACATTATAACCTATTGCATTTTTGTGAAAAATTCGCAAAACGTAAATTGCGTTTTCACCAAAAAATTGTAAACGATAACGATCTGAAAAGTCATAGCCGGATAGCTAAATATTTTGTGACCGCTTTAAAGTTTTTTCAGTGTCTGTAAGTGAAAGTATGAAGTAGCTGAAACTTTTGGCATGGCATGTGAATTCAAAGGGGAAAAGGATGTTCTCATTGACTTCAATGTTTAAAAAAAGGGTCTAAAAGCTTAAAATTTATAAAAGTGTAAAAAGTAGAAAAAAACTTGAAGAAGTCCCATCATTAGCTGAACGAGACGAACATTTTTACAGTTGAATGGTCTCAATAACTGAAAGTATGCCGAAGTTAAGCAGAACCAAAAACCGTAAGGAATAATAAGATTACTAAATTTACGGATATCAATACTGGAAATGTTTATTAAAGCATTCACACTAATTAAGATTAATACATTTACGGGTATCCATACTAGGAATGCTTATTAAAGCATTCCCACTAAGTATCACACAGGCATGATTTACAAGCAGTAGTGGTAATAGTAATACATAGCATAAAAACACTTGGGGAATACTTTACAGCATCAGTAGTGGTCATAGTAGTCAATAGTGTACCAAAAAATTGGGACACAGGTGTCTTGACTGAGCTGTAATAGTAGTAGTAGACATTGACAATACAGTGTCAAATCACTCGGGCAAGAGGTGCCATGATGAACAGCAGTCTTAATAAGAGTATATAGGGTGTGAAATAACTGCTGACATAGGTGTCTTGACTGGGCAGCAGAAGCAGCAGTAGTAGTATTAACAGTAGTAGTTGATACAGAGTCATATCACATGGGCAGGAGGTGCCATGATGAACAGCAGTAGGAATAGGAGTATATAGAGTGTCAAATAACTGCTGACATAGGTGTCTTGACTGGGCAGCAGCAGCAGAAGCAGCAGTAGTATTAACAGTAGTAGTTGATACAGAGTCATATCACATGGGCAGGAGGTGCCATGATGAACAGCAGTAGGAATAGGAGTATATAGAGTGTCAAATAACTGCTGACATAGGTGTCTTGACTGGGCAGCAGCAGCAGCAGAAGCAGCAGCAGTAGTATTAACAGTAGTAGTTGATACAGAGTCATATCACATGGGCAGGAGGTGCCATCATGAACAGCAGTAGGAATAGGAGTATATAGAGTGTCAAATAACTGCTGACATAGGTGTCTTGACTGGGCAGCAGCAGCAGAAGCAGCAGTAGTATTAACAGTAGTAGTTGATACAGAGTCATATCACATGGGCAGGAGGTGCCATGATGAACAGCAGTAGGAATAGGAGTATATAGAGTGTCAAATAACTGCTGACATAGGTGTATTGACTGGGCAGCAGCAGCAGAAGCAGCAGTAGTATTAACAGTAGTAGTTGATACAGAGTCATATCACATGGGCAGGAGGTGCCATGATGAACAGCAGTAGGAATAGGAGTATATAGAGTGTCAAATAACTGCTGACATAGGTGTCTTGACTGGGCAGCAGCAGCAGCAGAAGCAGCAGCAGTAGTATTAACAGTAGTAGTTGATACAGAGTCATATCACATGGGCAGGAGGTGCCATCATGAACAGCAGTAGGAATAGGAGTATATAGAGTGTCAAATAACTGCTGACATAGGTGTCTTGACTGGGCAGCAGCAGCAGAAGCAGCAGTAGTATTAACAGTAGTAGTTGATACAGAGTCATATCACATGGGCAGGAGGTGCCATGATGAACAGCAGTAGGAATAGGAGTATATAGAGTGTCAAATAACTGCTGACATAGGTGTATTGACTGGGCGGCAGCAGCAGCAGCAGAAGCAGCAGTAGTAGTATTAACAGTAGTAGTTGATACAGAGTCATATCACATGGGCAGGAGGTGCCATGATGAACAGCAGTAGGAATAAGAGTATATAGAGTGTTAAACAACTGCTGACATAGGTGTATTGACTGGGCGGCAGCAGCAGCTGAAGCAGCAGTAGTAGTATTAACAGTAGTAGTTGATACAGAGTCATATCACATGGGCAGGAGTTGCCATGAAGTACAGCAGTCTTAATAAGAGTATATAGAGTGTTAAACAACTGCTGACATAGGTGTATTGACTGGGCGGCAGCAGCAGCAGCAGAAGCAGCAGTAGTAGTAGTATTAACAGTAGTAGTTGATACAGAGTCATATCACATGGGCAGGAGGTGCCATGATGAACAGCAGTAGGAATAAGAGTATATAGAGTGTTAAACAACTGCTGACATAGGTGTATTGACTGGGCGGCAGCAGCAGCTGAAGCAGCAGTAGTAGTATTAACAGTAGTAGTTGATACAGAGTCATATCACATGGGCAGGAGTTGCCATGATGTACAGCAGTCTTAATAAGAGTATATAGAGTGTGAAATAACTGCTGACATAGGTGTATTGACTGGGCGGCAGCAGCAGCAGAAGCAGCAGTAGTAGTATTAACAGTAGTAGTTGATACAGAGTCATATCACATGGGCAGGAGTTGCCATGATGTACAGCAGTCTTAATAAGAGTATATAGAGTGTGAAATAACTGCTGACATAGGTGTATTGACTGGGCGGCAGCAGCAGCAGCAGAAGCAGCAGTAGTAGTAGTATTAACAGTAGTAGTTGATACAGAGTCATATCACATGGGCAGGAGGTGCCATGATGAACAGCAGTAGGAATAAGAGTATATAGAGTGTTAAACAACTGCTGACATAGGTGTATTGACTGGGCGGCAGCAGCAGCTGAAGCAGCAGTAGTAGTATTAACAGTAGTAGTTGATACAGAGTCATATCACATGGGCAGGAGTTGCCATGATGTACAGCAGTCTTAATAAGAGTATATAGAGTGTGAAATAACTGCTGACATAGGTGTATTGACTGGGCGGCAGCAGCAGCAGAAGCAGCAGTAGTAGTATTAACAGTAGTAGTTGATACAGAGTCATATCACATGGGCAGGAGTTGCCATGATGTACAGCAGTCTTAATAAGAGTATATAGAGTGTGAAATAACTGCTGACATAGGTGTATTGACTGGGCGGCAGCAGCAGCAGAAGCAGCAGTAGTAGTATTAACAGTAGTAGTTGATACAGAGTCATATCACATGGGCAGGAGTTGCCATGATGTACAGCAGTCTTAATAAGAGTATATAGAGTGTGAAATAACTGCTGACATAGGTGTATTGACTGGGCGGCAGCAGCAGCAGCAGAAGCAGCAGTAGTAGTAGTATTAACAGTAGTAGTTGATACAGAGTCATATCACATGGGCAGGAGGTGCCATGATGAACAGCAGTAGGAATAAGAGTATATAGAGTGTTAAACAACTGCTGACATAGGTGTATTGACTGGGCGGCAGCAGCAGCTGAAGCAGCAGTAGTAGTATTAACAGTAGTAGTTGATACAGAGTCATATCACATGGGCAGGAGTTGCCATGATGTACAGCAGTCTTAATAAGAGTATATAGAGTGTGAAATAACTGCTGACATAGGTGTATTGACTGGGCGGCAGCAGCAGCAGCAGAAGCAGCAGTAGTAGTAGTATTAACAGTAGTAGTTGATACAGAGTCATATCACATGGGCAGGAGGTGCCATGATGAACAGCAGTAGGAATAAGAGTATATAGAGTGTTAAACAACTGCTGACATAGGTGTATTGACTGGGCGGCAGCAGCAGCTGAAGCAGCAGTAGTAGTATTAACAGTAGTAGTTGATACAGAGTCATATCACATGGGCAGGAGTTGCCATGATGTACAGCAGTCTTAATAAGAGTATATAGAGTGTGAAATAACTGCTGACATAGGTGTATTGACTGGGCGGCAGCAGCAGCAGAAGCAGCAGTAGTAGTATTAACAGTAGTAGTTGATACAGAGTCATATCACATGGGCAGGAGTTGCCATGATGTACAGCAGTCTTAATAAGAGTATATAGAGTGTGAAATAACTGCTGACATAGGTGTATTGACTGGGCGGCAGCAGCAGCAGCAGAAGCAGCAGTAGTAGTAGTATTAACAGTAGTAGTTGATACAGAGTCATATCACATGGGCAGGAGGTGCCATGATGAACAGCAGTAGGAATAAGAGTATATAGAGTGTTAAACAACTGCTGACATAGGTGTATTGACTGGGCGGCAGCAGCAGCTGAAGCAGCAGTAGTAGTATTAACAGTAGTAGTTGATACAGAGTCATATCACATGGGCAGGAGTTGCCATGATGTACAGCAGTCTTAATAAGAGTATATAGAGTGTGAAATAACTGCTGACATAGGTGTATTGACTGGGCGGCAGCAGAAGCAGCAGTAGTAGTATTAACAGTAGTAGTTGATACAGAGTCATATCACATGGGCAGGAGGTGCCATGATGAACAGCAGTAGGAATAAGAGTATATAGAGTGTTAAACAACTGCTGACATAGGTGTATTGACTGGGCGGCAGCAGCAGCTGAAGCAGCAGTAGTAGTATTAACAGTAGTAGTTGATACAGAGTCATATCACATGGGCAGGAGTTGCCATGATGTACAGCAGTCTTAATAAGAGTATATAGGGTGTGAAATAACTGCTGACATAATTGTCTTGACTGATCCAAAGGAGTCATGGGAGAAAATCATGTGGTCAGATGAGACTATAATATAATTTTTTGATCATAATTTCACTAACCGTGTTCGGAGGAAGAATAATGATGAGTACCATGCCAAGAACGCCATCCCTAATGTGAAGCATGGGGGTGGTAGCATCATGCTTTGGTGGTGTTTTTCTGCACATGGGACAGGGTGACTGCACTGTATTAAGGAGAGGATGACCGGGGCCATGTATTGCAAGATTTTGGGCAACAACCTCCTTCCCTGAGTTAGAGCTTTGAAGATGGGTCGAGGCTGGGTCTTCCAACATGACAATGACCCAAAGCACACAGCCAGGATAACCAAGGATTGGCTCTGTAAGGAGCATATCAAGGTTCTGGCGTGGCCTAGCCAGTCTCCAGACCTAAACCCAATAGAGAATCTTTGGAGGGAGCTCAAACTCCGTGTTTCTCAGCGATAGCCCAGAAACATGACTGATGTAGAGAAGATCTGTGTGGAGGAGTGGGCCAAAATCCCTCCTCCAGTGTGTGCAAAGCTGGTGTAAAACTACAAGAAATGTTTGACCGCTGTAATTGCAAAGAAAGCCTACTGTACCAAATATTAACATTGATTTTCTCTGATGTTGAAATAGTTATATTCAGCACTGTAAATACATCAGGTCCGGGGCTTCATCAGGGAATGCATGGCAAGGGACCCTTCAGCGCCCTGAACCGACGACGGGTGCCAGAAAGTCACCGCCGATCCAGGACTCATTCATCTTTATGAATGTGAGTCTGTCCACGGAGTCTGTGGACAGACGGGTCCTCTTGTCCGTGACCACCCCACCTGCCGTGCTGAATGTCCGCTCAGATAGTACGCTGGAGGGGGGGCAAGACAATAACTCCAGCGCATACTGAGCGAGCTCGCGGCAGGTGTCCAATCTGGCAACCCAGTACTCCATGGGGTCGTCGGTGCTCATACTGTCAGAAGCACCGACGGACGCCATGTAGTCTGCCACCATGTGGGCCAGCCGCTGGTGGTGACTGCTGCTGCTGCTGCTGGTGGTGGTACTGGGTCGCTCGGTTTGGAAGAACATCCTCATCTCTTCCATTAGGTCCCCTGCTCGGCTGCAGCTGGGTGCAGCCACCTGCTGGGTGAGATGAGGGGGGACAACTGGAGGCCGGGGAGTTGCCTGCTCCAACCGTCTGACAATGGCTGCCTGCAGTTCCTCCATCCGGTGCTGCCTCCGGCTGGCTGGGATGAACTGCTCCAGTTTCCCCTTGCACCTGGGATCCAAAAGGGTGGCCATCCAGAAATCATCCCTCGTCTTGATGGTCTTAACCCGGGGGTCCCTCCTGAGGCATCTCAGCATGTGGGCAGCCATGGGGAAGAGCACAGCCCGCTGTGACTCCTCAATGCTGGCCAGGTGAATGAGGTGCGACTCTTCATCCCTGAGGCGCTGCTGGTCAAACTCAGACATGCCCAACCCCCGGACTATCGGTGCCCCCAACACCGGCTCTCCCTCCTGACCAGGCCCTGACTCCGGGACGACACCAGCAACCACCTCCTCCTCCTCTTCATCATCATCCTCCTCCTCCTCCTCCTCCTCGTCCTGGCCCTGGTCTCGGTGGAGCATTGCTGACTCCTCCTGCTCCACCAAGGCACTCTCCCCAGCCTCAAGCAGGCGATCTAGTGTCCTCTCCAGCATGAACAGTATTGGCAGCACGCTATTGAGGCCAATTTGCTCACTGCTGACCATCTTGGTCGCCTGCTCGAAGGAGGACAACACTTGGCAGACCTGGTTTATCTGCCCCCACTGCGCACAGGCGATGAAAGGGAGTTGTGGTGAAGCCCTCTCAGTGCCTAGTTCCATCAGGTACTCCCTCACCGCCCTTTGCTGCTCCCACAACCTCTTCAGCATGTGGAGGGTGGAGTTCCACCGCGTCACACTGTCCACAATCAGCCTGTGAAGGGGCAGATTGTACTTCCGCTGCAATTTGGACAGGGACGCGGTAGCGGTTGGGGAGCGCCTGAAGTGGCTGGCAATCCTACGCGCCTTTGCCACAATGTCACTCAACCCTGGATAAGTGCGCAGGAACTTCTGCACCACCAGGTTGAGGACATGTGCCAGACAGGGCACGTGCGTCAGACTGCCAGCATGGAGGGCGGCGAGTAGGTTGCTGCCGTTATCGCAGACAACCATACCTGGCTGGAGCCTTCGGGGTGTCAGCCACTTCTGGACCTGAGCTTGAAGTGCTTTCAGCACTTCTTCTCCAGTGTGTCTCCGGTCCCCTAAACTAACAAGCTGGAGCACGGCCTGACAGCGCACGTGCCCCACACTTGAGTAGCTACGGGGGCGCTTGCTGGGAGGCTCAGCAGCTGCGGAGACAGTGGCTTGAGGGAGACCAGCAGTTCTCCCCTGGACACCCCGGGGCGGCACCACAAGATCGGTTGCCGACGATCCCTCACCGACGCCTCGGAGGGAAACCCAATGGGCCGTGAAGCTGATGTAGCGTCCCTGCCCATGCCTGCTGGTCCAGCCATCCATTGTCAGATGAACCCTGTCGCTGACAGCGTGATCCAGCGACAGGGTTACATTCTGCACAATGTGCTGGTGTAGGGCAGGGACACCAGTCCTGGCAAAGAAATGGCGGCTGGGGACACGCCATTGGGGTTGGGCCTGCTCCAACATCTGCCTGAAGGGGTTGCTGTCAACTATGTTGAAGGGCAGCAGATGTTGGGCAATAACCCTTGCCAGGAGCCCATTGAGGGAACGCACACGTCGGTCTCCAGGGGGGAAGGGAGTGGTGCGGTCAAAGGCGTCTGAAATCGACGCCTGGCGCCGGACGGCAGTGCGGGACACAGACGTGGAGGGTGCTGTGGAAGTAGAGGTCTGGCTGCCGGTACCAGTACCTCTACTAGAGGGAGCGGGGGGGCATGACCTGCTGGAAAGAGATGAAGATGTGGCAGGGGCTGCTGTACCCTGCTCACTTGTGGTGGTGGCGCTGCTACCACCACCACGCTTCATCTCGTCATACAACGCCCAGTGGTTTATCCTCAGGTGCTGGTTCAGGGCTGTGGTACCCACCCGAGCCAAACACTTCCCTCTCTTCACCCTCACTTTACAAATCCGGCAGATGGCCACGGTAGGGTTGTCTGCCACCAGGGTAAAGAAATTCCAGACAGGTGACTTCAGCACCGCCCTCCTGTCAGATGGGGTGACGCTTACTTGCACCTGCTGGGACTCGGTGCGCACAGGTGGAGCTGCCTGCTGCTGCTGCTGCTGCTCCTCCTCCTGACACCTCCTGCTGCCATCACCAGTGGAGACCCTGACGATGGTCTCCCTGGTGGTGACCTGGCGCACCGTTTCACCAGGGTGCCTACCTTCCCCGTCGTCACTGACGTAGTGAGCCGACGCGTCAGATGGCAACCATGATGGGTCACCCTCTTCGCCCCCAGAGATGTCAGACCAAGGGCTGAGATGTGTTGGTCTGAGGGAACCACGTGACATGGAGCCTCTAGCCTGGCTCCGCTGTCCCCTCACCCACGCCTGGGTCTGACTAGGTGCTGCTGTTTCCTGCACCAAAACAGCAGCACCAGTTTGAAGGGATGTCTCTGGGATACTGCCAGCAGGTATCCCATCCTCCTCATCCATCCCTTCAAAAAGGTCCTGACCATCAGGACAGAGCTGGAGGTCTGCCTGATGCATGGCCTCCCCCAAGAGATCCCTCTCACTGTCGCTGTCGAACAGTAAGATGCTGGACTCTTGGGGGCTGGGGGGGGTAGTACAGGCACCGGTGTAATGGTGGTACTACTGTGAGTCGGGACCGACGACTCAGTGGCACTGCTGTGCCCCATGTAGTCCACCACTACTTGAGCCTGAGATGGCAATATCGGGCGGCTGCCCGATGGGAAGAACTCCCGGATCAGGCGTACTCCCCTTGCACCCGATCCTCTACCACTAGTAGGGGCACGAGAGGTACCCCGTGCTGGCAGCGATCCAGCACTGGGAGTAACTCCCCTACCCCTGCTGCCACGGCCACGGATGCCGCTCATTATTGCTGATATGTGTGTGGGGGGGGGGTAAACTTTATTGGGGGGGGTAAATGTGAACAAAATGTGTTTTTGTGTATTTTTTACAAGACAGGCACGCAGACAAAGACGTACACAGACAGCTACTAAACTATAAGAAAAGTAGTACACCAGACAAGGACTACAAAATTAAAGAAAAAAAAAAAGCACTAAACAAACACTAACTTTTTTTTTTTTTTTTTTTTTAAACACAAAACACAGACACTAAACACACACTAAGCTAAGCTAGATGAAATAAATGTACACTAACAGTGTGTACACTTACTACACAAAATTTAACTAAACTGAACACAAAACTTAGCTTTTATAAAAGCTCTTTAGGGAAAACTAAACAAAATGTGAACTGAGATGCCTATCAAATATCACTGAACAGCGAACCTGCAAGATCTAACAGTAACACAAGATGAACAAAACTTAGCTTTTAGAAAAGCTCTTTTATAAAGCTCAGCAAAATGTGTTCTGAAATCTCTTGCAAATATCACTGAACAGGGAGGATTGCAGGATCAAACAGTAACACAAATGAAAAAAACAGCACAAAACAGCACAAAACGTAGCTTTGAAAAAAGCTCTTGGGTCTATTGCTTTGAAAAAAGCAGTTGATATACTGGAAAAGATCCACTGGAATCACTAAATAGCAATGCTGGTGATGATCTAAATCAATCAAGAACAAAGACACAGGAAACCAGGAACACAGAAACAGCCTCCACACTCTATAGCCAGCTTCTGAATCTGCAATGAAATGGTGCTGGGAGTGAGCTTATATAATGTCCATGCAGGCAGGTTCCTATTGGTTGCTAACCTGTGACGAGTGTGGAAGGAGAACTCTGATTGGCTCTGATGCAAAAGGGCGGAGCAAATAATCGCGCAATATTCCTATTGCCGAATATTCGCATTGCGAATATTCGGCAATATAAAATGATCGCTTCAGCTACTCGGCCCAATGGCTCTAATCATACCAGCAATGCTTTCAGACGTCTATGGAGATCACTAGGATGTGATCTGTTTTAAAAATGAAACTGTAAAAATCGCTCTGATGCGGAAGATCGGGGCGAGGAAAATAATCGCGCGATATTGCGTTTGCCGAATAATCGCATTGCGATCTTTCTGGAAAATTCAATGAACGCTTCAGCTACTCGGCCCAGGGTCTCTAATGATACCAGCAATGCTTTTAGACGTCGATGGAGATATCTAGGATGTGATCTGATTAAAAAAAAAAATTGTAAAAAATCGAATATTCGGAATTGCGAATATTCACCGCGAATTTCGAAATATAGCGCGATTTCTCGAATATGCTATATTCGAGTCGAATATTCGCAATGCGAATATTCGTGAGCAACACTACCTGCCTTATCTATCTGGTAGAAAAGACACTGTGTCTCTCTCTATCTCTCTCTCTGTCTGACTGACTTATCTTTAACAAAGCCGGAACACACTGCACGCGGCCGCCTTGCAGGCGGCCTTATATAGCGTGGGGCGTGTACTAAACCCCCTGAGCCATAATTGGCCAAAGCCACCCTGACTTTGGCCAATTATGGTTCTTCGTTTTTTGCGTGCTGTGATTGGCCAAGCATGCAGGGTCATGGTGCATGCTTGACCAATCATCGGCGCGCAATGCCGCAGTGAATTATGGGCCGTCACTCGAATTTGGCGCAAACGACTTATTTTGTTCGAAATTCGTCGTATGAACAGACAATGTTCGGGTCGAACATACGTTCGAGTTGAACACAAAGCTCATCCCTAACCCAGTTATATTATGTACATTTAGGAAAGTATCCAGGCCTTTCTTAAAGCAATCTACTGAGCTGGCCAGAACCACCTCTGGAGGGAGTCTGTTCCACATTTTCACAGCTCTTACCGTGAAAAAAACCTTTCCGTATTTGGAGGTGAAATCTCTTTTCCTCTAGACGTAAAGAGTGCCCCCTTGTCCTAAATGTTGACCGTAAAGTGAATAACTCAACACCAAGTTCACTATATGGACCGCGTATGTACATGTTGATCATATCCCCCCTTAATCTCCTCTTAAGAGTGAATAAATTCAGTTCCTCTAATCTTTCCTCATAGCTGAGCTCCTCCATGCCTCTTATCAGTTTGGTTGCCCTTCTCTGTACTTTATCCAGTTCCCCAATATCCGTCTTGAGAACTGGAGCCCAAAACTGAACTGCATATTTTAGATTAGGTCTTACTAATGATTTGTACAGGGGGGCAAAATAATATCTCTCTGGAGTCCATACCTCGCTTAATACAAGAAAGGACTTTGCTCGCTTTGTAAACCGCAGCTTGCCATTGAATGCCATTACTGAGCTTATGATCTACCAAAACCCCCAGATCCTTCGCTACGGATCCTCCCAGTTCTACTCCTCCTAGCATGTATGATGCATGCATATTCTTACCCCCCCTAAGTGCATAACTTTACATTTATCAACATTAAACCTCATCTGCCACTTAGTCGCCCAATTATACAGAGCATTGAGGTTGACTTGTAAATTGGAGACTTCTAAATTGGTTCCTTTAAGCTATTGCATTGTTGGTTGCTTTACAGGAGACATCCTGTAAAGATGTTATTCCACTGCATAGCTTGGTGTCATCTGCAAAGACAGAAATGTTACTTTTGAACTCAGACCCAATATAATTTATAAAGATATTAAAGGGTCCCAACACTGAACCTTGGGGTACACTACTGATAACCTTCGACCATTCAGAGTATGAAACTTCTGTCTTTCATGAATCCATGCTGTCTGTTGCTTAAATAGTTTTTTTCCCCAGCAAGAACTCATCTATGTGGTCTTCGTTAATCTCTCCAGTATCTTCCCAGCTATAGAAGTTAAACTAACAGGTCTATAGTTACTTGGAAAAGACTTTGGGCCAGATTCACAGTGAGAGTACGCCGGCGTATCTACTGATACACCGGCGTACTTTCAAATTTACTGCGTCGTATCTTCAGTTTGAATCCTCAAACCAAGATACAACGGCTTCTGGCTTCGATCCGACAGGCGTACGCCTTCGGATCAAAGGTGCAATACTTCGGCGCCCGCTGGGTGGAGTTTGCGTCGTTTTCCGCGTCGGGTATGCTAATTAGCTTTTTCCGTCGATCCACGAAGGTACGCTTGGCCGTCGCATTCTCTTACGTCGTCGCTAGTCAGCTTTCCCCGGCGTATAGTTAAAGCTGATATTTCGTGGCGTATAGATAGACTTGCCATGTTAAAGTATGGCCGTCATTCACGCGTCAAATTTTGAATTTTTTTTTGCGTAAGTCATTTCGCGCAAAGCACGGCGGGAAATTTCGAAACGGAGCATGCGCATTTCAATCGGCATGGGGGCGCGCTTCATTTAAATGAATCACGCCCCCTACCCACCCAATTTGAAATACGGGCCGAGAAATACACTACGCCGCCGTAACTTATGGCGCAAAATCTTCCGCCGGACCGTTTTCAGCGGACATGTCCGCTCGAGATTTCTGTCTGATGGTTGTACACACCATCAGACAGAAATCAGCACGGACACGATACGAGGTGACGTGGCCGCGCCCTCGCCGCGACGATGACGCAGCGACGTGCGTGGCCCTGGAAGGTCAATGCTTCAGCGGACCAGTTTCAGCGGACACGTTCGGTCGTGTGTACAGGGCCTTATATGGCGAAAAATACGGTAGATGTAAAAACGTTAAGGTACTGCACCAAAAACTGCATGGTATTTTGTAAGCATACATTTTGCCGCAAGTGAATGAGCGCAAAAGCAAGGTGTGTGGTTGTGCCATTAAGACTTAAAGGGGTTATAAAGGTTTGTCTTTTATTTTCTAAATTGGTTCCTTTAAGCTATTGCATTGTTGGTTCACTTACCTTTTCCTTCGATTTCCCTTCTAAATGTTTTTTTTCTTTGTCTGAATTTCTCGCTTCCTGTTTTTCCTCAGTAAGCTTTCCTCCATCATCCGAGAGGTGGAAAGTCATTTAGAACAGCTTACTGAATACCTTACTGAGGAGGAACAGGAAGTGAGAAATTCAGACAAAGAAAAAAAACATTTAGAAGGGAAATCGAAGAAAAAGGTAAGTGAACCAACAATGCACTAGCTTAAAGTAACCCATTTAGAAAATAAAAAAACAAAGTTTTACAACCCCTTTAATGGTACCACTGCACACCTGCAAAAGGGCTGTGTGTGTTTTTGTGCATTGCAGCAGTGCACACAATTTCCTACAATGCAAAAATGCCCATGTAGGGTAGGGGTAATCAATTGAAAGTCAAGGAGGTCCGAATTGCGCTCAAAAAAACAAAGTAGGCCAATCACATTTCAAGTAAAAGCAAATAAAACCACCTTATATTAGGTTTCCCTGGCAGTATATGAATACAATTACCTTACCCTTAGGAGTAAATCCGACCTTCAAAAATTGAGCAAATTCGAATTTTCTTGGTGGGGTAGACTATCTGCCTTCAAAATGATACATCTTCCACAAGTTTTATATTTTTTCAGGAATTTACCCATCCCTGTTCCCATTATTTTTTTTTAAATCCATACAATCACTTTTATCTAAATTTGTCTGCAATGGGAAGAAATCCAGGTGTACTCATAATAAGTTAATCAAACATAGAATGTGTGGAGGAGCTGGATATATAGATTTTCAGGATTATTATCATTCCTCCATCTTGACTCAACTGAAGGAATGGTTACTTGAAACTCCTACTACCCAATGGGGAATGATAGAATCCAGTTACTGTACATATGGCCCTATCAACCTGTGGTTATTTGGATCTCTATTGGGTGTTAAAATTCCAATACACTTGCCTCCTACGATGCTTTCTTCTATCCAAACATGGCAAAAATGTATATCCTCCTCTAATCTAGCAGGGCCTGGCGTCAATATTAAAGTTCCTATCCAAACATTATACTTTCTTACGAATAGAATGCCAATTGCTTTTTGGAACCGAAAAGGCATTAAGGGCCAGATCCACAAAAGGGATACGACGGCGTATCTACTGATACGCCGTCGTATCCCTGTTTCTATCTTTGGAACTGATCCACAGAATCAGTTTCCAAAAGATAGGGAGAAGATCCGACATGTGTAAGCGACTTACACTGTCGGATCTTAGGATGCAGTACCGCATCCGCCGCTGGGGGCATTTCGAGTCGAAATGCCGCTTCGGGTATGCAAATTAGCACTTACGGAGATCCACAAAGCTTTTACGCTTCGTTTTTTCTCCGTAAGTATTAGTTTGCAATCGTAAAATTAGGGCTGCTTTTACAAGGCCTAAACTGTTTAGGCCTTGTAAAAGTAGACCCTTCTATCCCACGTCGCCGTCTTTTTTTTTCAATTTTTTTTTTCCCGCCGCAACTCGTATTTTTTTTTTTTACGCCCGTCGCGATTCTCAAAACCCAGCGAAACGTAAAACTGCGCAAAGCACGTCGGGAAAATGACGTCGTGAGCATGCGCAGTACGGCCGCATTAATTGATAGAATAAAGAAATGCCCTTTTTTTGTTGTGTTGGCAAAGAAAAATAGGTCCAAGATGAATCGTTAACTTGTTTGGGAATATGGCCAAGTTTATATATCCCAAACAAGTTAACGATTCGTCTTGGACCTATTTTTCTTTGCCAACACAACAAAAAAAAGGGCATTTCTTTATTCTATCAATTAATGCAACAAAAGCGAATTTTTACTAAAACCACCACCCATCTTCTTTGGGAAAAAGATTTACAATGTTCTTTTACGAATGACCAGTGGCACATGGCCTGTAAGGCCAATCAATCTGCTACTCATTGCACCTCCCTGTGGAAATTATCAACCAAAATCACTTTACGTTGGTATCTTACTCTGGTGATAGTATCCAAATTTGACTCCCGAACCCCTGACACTTGTTGGAGACTTTGCCCAACTCCAGCTTAAAGGGGACATATTCCATGTATTATGGAGTTGTCCTATGCTCACCACCTACTGGGAAGGAATCTTCAATATAATATCTGACTTAACACATACACGAGTGGCACCTGATTCAGCCTTGGCTCTTTTATCATTGGGAATAGAACGGTTTCTATTCAATCTTCGTAGAACGATAACTCATCTACTCTTAGTACTGTAGCTAGATTATCGATTACAAGAAAATGGAAAGATTCCAACCCACCATCTCCCGATGATGCTATCGACCTCTAAAATTTACATAATTCCAATGAAAGAATTTTAGCATCATCCTTGGGTTCTCTTCATGAATACACGATCCATTGAGATCCTTGGAACGTCTGGTACAAAAACATGACATAATTCTGTTTACTTTATTTTCTCCAATACCTTGTTTACTCCTTGGTTGGGAGTTATAATGGGAGTTAGCTCCCGAACACTATGAATCCCACATTGGATGTACGGGATGGTTAGATTCTATATTTTATTCATTTATTTATTTTTATTTCATTTATTTTTCCATTTGATGTTGGGATTTCGACCCTTATCTGCTCATTGATACTGGGAAAATATTCTACCATTTTTATACAGTGACTGCTGTTTTTATTGTACTTAACTAACTTTTATTTGTGTATTAGATGATAAGTATTATATCATCTCTTGCATACTGTACAACAATGTGTACTATCTACTATTGTAATGCCTTTTTTCTTTCTTTGTTTAAAGTTCACCCATTTATTTATTTTTTTACCTTTTCCCTTAGATTCCTGCTCGTTTTGTCTAGGGGAATCGGCTAGTTGTTTTAAAATATGAGCAGTACTTACCCGTTTTCGAGATGCATCTTTTCCGTCGCTTCCGGGTATGGGTCTTCGGGAGCGGGCGTTCCTTCTTGATTGACAGTCTTCCTAGAGGCTTCCGACGGTCGCATCCATCGCGTCACTCGTAGCCGAAAGAAGCCGAACGTTGGTGCGGCTCTATACTGCGCCTGCGCACCGACGTTCGGCTTCTTTCGGAAAATCGTGACGCGATGGATGCGACCGTCGGAAGCCTCTCGGAAGACTGTCAATCAAGAAGGAACGCCCAGTCCCGCAGCCCATACCCGGAAGCGGCGGAGAAGATGCATCTCGTAAACGGTAAGTACAGATCATATTTTAAAACAACTAGCCGATTCCCCTAGACCAAACGAGCATTCATCTAAGTGGATTATGTGTTCTCTATGGGTGAACCTCTGCTTTAAATTAAAAATGACAATAAAAATATATTGGAAAAAAAAAGGTTTGCCTGTCAGAGCCCGTCCTTACATTTGGCATCCCCATCAGAGTCCCTCCCCCCCACACACACACACATCCACCCTTACATGAGTTGCCCCCCCCCCCCCCTGTACTTGCAGATCAAACTGACTACTTCACTACTCACAGCACACATCGCTGTAATTCCCAAGCCAGATAAGGATCATACTGAGTGCTCCAATTTTAGACCTATCTCTCTACTGAATGTAGACATTGAACTCCTAGCAAAAATCCTCGCAAACAGGCTGAAGCCACTCCTTTCACAAGTGATAGGCCCTGAACAGGTGGGATTCATGCCTGGTCGGGAAGCGGGAGACAACATCTCCAAAGCCTTGAGCTTGATCCATTTTGCCAAACAAACGGGAACCAAGGGCCTTCTCCTGTCCATCAATGCGGAGAAGGCCTTTGATAGAGTCTCATGGGACTATATGATGGCCACTTGCTCACACATAGGACTAGGGGGAAACATGCTCAATTGGATAAGCGCTTTATACAGCAACCCAAAAGCTCTGGTTAAAGTAAACAACACTTTCTCCGAACCCATCGAGATCACTAACGGCACCCGCCAAGGATGCCCCTTATCCCCGCTCCTGTTCATCTTGTCCCTGGAACCTTTAATTAGAACAATCAATATCTCACAAGATGTTAGAGGCTTCAAGGTCCACAATAGAGAATTTAAGATTGCTGCTTACGCAGATGATCTGCTGTTCTTCATCTCCAAACCACACATATCAATGCCCAACATCCTAAAAATTTTCAATTCCTTTGGATATATTTCCAATTTCAAAATAAATCATAGCAAGTCCAAAGCAATCAATCTGACCCTCGATGCCAAGGAATATGATTTGCTAAAAAGCAACCATAATTTTAAATGGGAACAAAAAAGCCTCAAATACTTAGGAATAAAACTGACCCCAACAATAGATGGTATCTTCTCTGCAAATTTCTCCCCCCTCTTACAATCTATTCTTAAAGACTTACAAAGATGGTCCCCTAAGCTCTTTAGTTGGTTTGGTAGGGCCTCTATACTGAAAATGACGATACTCCCTAGACTGTTATACTACTTTAATGCCCTACCCATTAAGCTACACTCCTCCTTTTTTAATGACAAACAAAACAAAGACAGCGCCAAAGTTTCCAAGTTCAAAAATTACATATACACCTGAAAGCATGTACAACCAGAAGGTATGAATGTATAATGTATAAGGAAATTCACGTTGATTGGCAGCTGAAAGGATGTGCACATCAGGAGTGATGTGAAAAAGAGAAACAAATCTGAAAATCCTTCAAAGTAGCGCTACAACAAAGGAGATTATAGGAGTCCCACAATCATATAAAATTAAAGATTTATTAAAAACTTGTGTATGTCTCAAGAGCAACAGTCTCCGGATTGCCAGCTCTATAATGCAAAAGATACGAAGTTCAGTGTGAGCTTTCCGCTTGTTTGTAATCCTCCAAACCAATAAGCACAGAGCAAAGATCACTGAAGCGTTCCTGCACAGCGCAGACCTCTCCCACAGGTAAAGAGTCTCACATGTGATGAACAACAGCCGTGGGTACTGTACCGCTCTCTTACCATAACCCGGAGGGATGTATGGGGCATGCAGGTAAACAGATGATCCGTCAGCCGTGGAAGGGAGAACGCTGTCAGACCCCGTGCTCTGTAAGCAGTCGCAGCGCGCGCTCCTCTCAGACGAAACAGGACGTCTCACTGACGCTGAGTAGGGGGGGCGGTGCTAGCCTCGCAGGATACTGGTGCGGGATAGGGTGGAGGATCGGAGGTATGGCTGATAACAAGCCAAGTGGGCGGGAAGCCAGATGGATATGCAGGCGTTCTGGATCGAATAATCAGAAGAAATCTGTATAGTGGGCCATACGGGAATGCTACACTGGCTGTAATCTGGAGATGGTTGCTGCCACCAAACTAAGACGACATGTATCGGGACTAAGCCCTTCGTCGACCTTGTACGATGTATTTTGCAACTTTATCATTAATAAACTTTGATTGTGAAAAAAACCCTGAAAAGCAGCTCCCCCTTCATCTCTATCCAGTCATGATAAGTCACATGACAAGGGGAGAGAGGAAGGACAGACTGTCTTCACTCTCCTGAAGTGCCACACTGAGACTGAGGCAAGTTATGCAACCGCTTCCCTGAAATTAACCATTATGCCCAGGGCAGCTGCCCCTCCTCCTGCCCACCCCTTGTCCCTGCCAGGGACTGACAACTCATGGGGCCCCTAGGCAATAAATTATGGGGTCACACAGTATACACACACACACACACACACACACAAAAAGGTACTGGAGGAGGCGGTGCAGCTATAATCTTGGGATAAAAAAAAAACATTTTACATACTGTCCCTGGTTTTACCAAGGCTGGCAACCCTGATAGGTCCCCCTAGTGGCATGGTGCCCTCGGGCATTGCCCAAATGGTCAGTCTGCCCATGGTCCCAGCCCTGTACCTCACCCACCTAATCCCACAACACCATCCAAAAAAGGTTTTAGACGCACTTCGTAAAAAAACATTAGCCCATGATAAACTGACCCTTTCATGAATCTGGTTATCTGTTAGCTACAACACTTGATTTTGGATAGACAGGAATGCAATAAGTTCACTTGAACCATTCAGCAATACTTGGTATTGTCCTATAAGGAGGAGCCTCTTTCAATGCTCTACATATTTTGCAGTATACTGATTGAAAACCAGTTTTGGAGAGCGTTGGCCGATATCTGAACCTCCAACTAAAATACTTTTGGTATCTCTTCTGATCTTTATCCAAACCTTTATCCAAACCCAGAAGATATTCAGCCAGTGAAAGACAGAATTGCATTTAAAGCACTCTGCCTGACACATAAGTGCATCCATGGGAAGGCTCCTAGATATCTATGCGACAAGATCAAACCGCACAATTGCAACCGCATTCTGCGATCCACCGACCAAAATCTGGTCAAGGTTCCTAAAACCAAATACAAGTCCAAAGGAGAAAGAAGGTTTGCTTTCCAGGGCCCCAGGCTTTGGAATGCTTTACCAACCAGCATTCGGTTGGAGCAAAACCACCTGTCCTTCAGAAGGCAGATCAAAACCCTGCTTTTCTGAAAGGCATGAGACACAAACAACAAGCGCCCAGAGGCGATTCAGTTCGCATGTGCCGCGCTATATAAATTTTTCATTCATTCATTCATTCATTCATTCAGTTCTTGGGGAGATGAAAAGTCGTCAACATGAATAAAAGCATCGGGTGGAATAAAACGCTCATAATTTTTACGTGGAGGACCTATGACGATGGGCACAGTTCCTGCCATCAGTGAATTTTTCCAGAACTTTTCCGTGATGTAATCCTCATGTATGGAATTCTCAAAGGCGAGGTAGAACTTATATGTGGCCAGAGTTTGCAAAGTCTCGTTCCGTGGAAGAGGCAAGCCGTTTTTTCCATAGATGTCGATTGGAATGTATTTCTTTAACTCCTCACAATATTGGGTTCTCCTGTACTTTGTATTCCAGTTGCTCACCACCAAGGCCACCAACTTTGACTTTTGGGGGATTGTAAAATTTATTTTTCCATCAACTTTTTCTAGCGCTCCATTCGGAACAGATATATCTGAATCAAGTCGGTAGGACATGGTGAGGTTTATTTTGTTGTCCATGAGCTTTAAATTTGGGCAGTTGGTTGGAGACTCCACACTAAACCAGATCCAGTATTGATTGGATGGTCTTGGCTCTGGAGGTAAAAGCTTTTCTGACTTGTATACATCCCTATGACTAATAACAACAGCGTCTGCTATGGAGTACGCATTTCGGTTCAAGGTGTAGAAACAACCAGAGTTTTCATTTCTTGGACAACTATTTAGAGGAAACTGATAACCTAATGGCCACGTCCAAATGAGGATGGTCAGCAGAGACCTATTGAAGGTCTCCAATATCTCAGTTGGCGTTGGTGGCTTTGTCACAGTCAGTTGATTTGATGTCACCGAGAACTCAGTCACAGAGTCTGTCGTCACCTTTGGCCTGTGTTTTATTTCAACATCTGTGACCGACTGTCTTTCTATATGAAAAGAAGCAAACAAAACGTAGGAAATGGCTCCCAGTAATAACATGCTGAAGTAGACCAAAGTCCATTTTGAGGATAGTTTTAGGAAATCCATATGGAAGTGAAGCGGTTCTTGTATACGAGTTTAACATGCAAGCTCACCTTAATATTTAGCTCTGTTCCTGGGGGACAAAAAAATAAATACATGTAAGTGGCATGTAGAAACATTTATGGCAACATTAAAAGAAAAGAAAAAACACACATTCAAAGTGCATAGACCCAACAGACCTTTCGAGGACTACCTTTTTTTTGTGTCTCAATTGAAGTTTCTGTTTAGTGACAAACCAAAGAAAAAAAAAAAAAGTTGGAGTTGGGATTAGAGCTTCCAGATTATCTTTTGTGGGGGGGGGGGGGGGGGGGGTATATTTAGTTATTCTTTATACAAAATTCAAATTGAGCGATCGTTTTTTTACCGATTGAATAGTTCGAAAATGATTATACCAAATGAAATAAACCATTTTGTTCAGAGATTCTGATACATCCGAATCTCGGAATAACCAAAAATTCATCTGAATTTACATTTGGACTGAAACGAATTGCACGTGTCTACAGTAGCTGGCAGTAAGGAGGAGTAGGAGGATATGGGCCATGCGTCTAGGGAAACGCATCAATCTATCCCAAACCTTGTGCAGCGCCTGTGTACTTTATTGTACCGGTGCTAGTTAAATTTAGATGGAGATCAGAGTGTAGTTAAACTCTGATCCAGATTGTTAGTTGTAAAATAGGGTCTCTGCCTCAGCTTGGCTGTGCTGCAGGCTTATTCTGTTATACTGGGGTGTTCTTCCAGCCCCAGTGCTGCAGGTGGCAGCAGTGGAGTCAAGGCTTGGGTGCTCTTTCCCAGCAGCCAATCAGGAGGGCTGCTGTATGACTTCGCTGTGCATGATGGGGAGGGGTATTTATGGGGCAAACGCCATTGGTTCTGGGACTTCGAGTGTGGCACCCACCTTTAGGGTGACCACATCACGGCGCCCCGGTGTTATGGGCTACCTGGCCGGGGCATGCGTGCCACGTGGTGTTCCTGGTTTCCCAGGACCATGTTTGCCCGGAGCATCTGAACAGCGACAGGGACCCAGCGAGCGACTGGGTTCCCACCTTTGAGGATCCCAAGCTGTATTTGCTGTTCGGTGGGGAGTTCGTCGGAGGAGCGCCATTGAGAGGTTGGCGGTCCAAAAGGGCCTCGACAAACCACCGGGAATCGAGGTAGCCAGACACTGAGGGATTGATCACCTGTCAGTGGGTACCTGGGCGACAAGTTGGAAGGAGATTTTGGCGTAACTCATTTAAGGAGGATCATCTCCGTAACCACAAACCAGAGAGGGCCTGTGGCAAAGGTACCTTTTTGATGTTCACCAAGGAGGGTCTGTGGCAGGGACTTTATCCTACAAATGTTCGAGTGACACTCCGGCTGCCAGGTCAGTGAGAGAGGCCTGTCCGGGTACACTAAACCCACTCACAAAGGAGTGGCTCAGAGAAGTGTTACGTTTGGGAGCAGGACTGTTTCCCTATCATCACGCCTGAATCTGCTGCCCTTTTCTCTTTTTCAACTTTACTTTCCTCACGACAAGTTTACTGTTTTTACCCAAGTGGGTAATAAAGAGCACAGCAAAGAATACCTGTTGCGGACATTCCTTTACTTCTACTAAATGCAGAATGCATCATCCACCCCTAGGAATTTGGGGGAGGCATGAGGTAAATGTGCCACCCAAAAAAAACAGAAGCTCCTCCGGGAGTAATGCTACACTTGGGTATTGTACATTGATGGGGTGAAATTGCTGACACTGGATTAGGACTCCTCTTCTGAGGGCAATTTGTTGCAAATGGGCTTTCATACCGAAATGCCTGTGCAAGGACAGGATTTATAAAATACAGAGGGACCATTTTTGGGTGGCAAAACTTACCAGCAAGAGGCTGTCCTTTTGAGAGCGCCCCACAATGGGACTGGTCAGGTTTGGCAGGCAGCATGTCAGGGGACAGGTTTTTATTTTTTAATAAATAGCTTGTAAAAATCTGTTTGTATTGTTATTTACTTTTGGTAAATGAGTAGGCAGGGCCACCATCAGGGGGATTCAGGCAGTACACCTGTAAGGGGCCCGGATGGCAACCCCCCCCCCTTTTTTTTTTTTTATAAAAAAAACAAAAAAAAACAATCTATTTTTATTAAAGGGTACAGAGGTCCCCAGATGGCTACCCCCCCTTTTTTTTAATAATATATATATATATATATATATATATATATATATATATATATATATATATATATGTGTGTGTTTTGTAAGGGGGCTCAGAGGTCCCCAGGGCAACCCCCCCCCCCAATTTGTGGCACCCCCGCTTCTTAATTTGAGGTGGCAGCACCCCCCACGGTTTTCTACTCCAAGGGGCCCATGCGTGAAGCTGTGTAAGGGGCCCCATAATTCCTGATGGTGGCTCTGCACGTAGGGGTACCCTATGCTCATTCCCATAGGGGGCAGGGCGGGATCAGGAAGTTCCCTTATTAAGGGGTGCTTATAGATTCTGATAGGTCACCCCCCCCCCCTCACAACCACCAGACCAGGGTTGTGGTAAAGAGGTCCTTGTCTTCAACATAGTGACAAGGTGCTTTAATGGGGTATCCCTCTTGTTAAGGCCATGTGGTCTGATATGGTTTGGGGTGGGGGGTGCTTGCCACATCCCCCTTTCCAAGGGTTTAGTATCGATTTTGGGGGTGAACCCCAATGCCATTTTTTTTTTACATTTTGGCATCGGATTCCCTTCAAAAATCCAGACTAGAGGGGCTATAAAAAAAAAAATTCTAAGCCAGTTCTTCTCCCACTGACAGCAGACGAGTCATTGTTGTTAAAGCCGAGTTCCACCCATTTAAAAGTCAGCAGCTACAAAAAGTGTAGCTGCTGACTTATTCACACACACTTACCTGTCCCACGGTCCAGCGATGCGGGTGCACGAAGCCCCGCTTCTCTCCAAGGCACCAACATTTTAACTGGGCGCCCAGCCAGGCATGCACTGCGTGAGCCGCAAGTGGCCGGGCAATCTTGTGGGAACTTTGACGTATCCCAGAAGATTGCAGGGAGGCAGGGGAGGGATGGGGGTGGGACGAGGTGGGTACCCGCTCCCCCCCCTCCAAAAAAATGTAAATAAATATGACATGCAAGATGTGGCATGTCAGGGGGTCACCAGCACTAAAAGCAGAAGTTCCATTTTTGGATGGAATTCCGCTTTAAGGTCGCAGCAGCCGCCTGCTCCTTTACTGATTATTCCGAATGGAACAAATGCTGAACAAAACAAATTCCAAAATCAAAAATCGGTTAAAAAATGATCACTCCTGTTACCCTGCACTCTGTACGTAGCACACTCCTGAACATTGTATTCTGTATGTAGAAAATGTATTTATTGCCCTTTAACACACTCTCACTCTTTGGGCAATTTAGCTTTGGGGTGCACACCCTAATGCAATTGGCCACACACACCTATGCAAGCACATAAATCACACTGGGGATGCCATTATAGCAAAAAAATACAAAAAAATTAAAACTTAATTTCATTTGATGGACACCTACCATTAGGGACTGACCTCTGTCTGATCCATTATATTACAATTCATCCTCCCTCTTCAATCCTAGTTTTAATACTCCTCCAGCCTTCTCATAAACCTCTCCCCCAGCACTGCAGAGCCCTTTCCATTTGGGTGCAAACTATCTAGACTCTAGATTCTAGAGCATATAGGTTGCACCCAATGAAAAGTCAGCCCTGTGCTCTAGAAATCCAAATCCCTCCTCCTCGTGTAGCGCCTGGTTACTTTTCAGAACCGGTGCTAGTGTAAATTTAGAGGAGGTCAGAGAGTTAAGCGACTCTGACCAGGTTTTTTTATAATTGCTTATTTTCTTTATTTTTTCCAAATTGTACCACATACACAAAAACAAATAACAGTAACAAAAGAAAATATAAGAAGACATATCAATACATAAAAAAAAAACCTTCATACATTACATTACCCCCCCCCCCATGAGCACCATCAGCCTCCCCTTCCCTCTCCTCCAGTCCCCCCCGTCCCGCCCCCCACCTACAAAAGGCAGGGAAGGACGCCAGGGAGGGAAAGAGGGAGGAGGGGGAAAAGGAAAGAGGAAGAGAAAGAGCGAAAAAAACAAGAGAAAAAAAACCCCTTCCCCTCCCCTTCCTCCCGATCGGACCCCCGACCCGCGGAAAGGCAGGGACGTACATGTACGCCCATATGCCTGTACGTGCCATTCTGTGGACGTACATATACATGCGGCGGTCGTTAAGTGGTTAATGACACCCCCAGATCGGTTTACAGAACGCATTGTGAACTCGTACAGGAATGAAATTGCATAGGTGGGAACACCCATGCGATCTGATTCTAGTGCGGGGGGAAAAACAAGTCCCTGAACTTATTTCTGTAAGAATCTAATGCGAGTTAAGCCATATAACTGTATGACTGAACTCGCATCTCACAGACATTGCATGTGATCAGCACTGCAGGTGCCGATCACATGCAATGTCTGTAATTGAGCTAGTGTGAGCCTGGGCTAAGTGTCTGAGCTGTTGCAGAACTACTTGGAGTGGGAGCAGTGGGGGCCCATGCATTATGGGTGCACAGGCGCCACCCCCATCCCTGCTGCAGACCCCTATCCATGCACCCTGCCCCTTTCAGGACACCGGACGCATGGATTCCTATGGTGGGGTGTTTTTTTGGTAGCACCTGATTGGAGCCAGATGCTCTAATAGGCTTCAAAACAGGGTGGGACCGAGAGGCAGAGAGTGTGCCCCGATCCCACCCAATTGTGTGCGATGGCAAATGAATTTGAGCTATTTTCACACTAACATTCCTTTCCACCGATCAGGAGAGGGAGGAATGTTAGACCTGTTTCCCGATTGGCCAAATTGCCAGTCGATCCTATTGGATGCCTGGTGCTTAGGAAGAGCAGGCACGAACAGAGAAGACATGCGCTGGACTTGAGGAAGGACACCGCCGCTGCTGCTGCTTTGCAGGAGACAGTCAGGACACCACAGCCTGGCGGTAAGTGCCGCAAGCGATGGGTGCCATGAGCTGTCAGTGCCAATCTGTGAGGCTGAGCTGATGCTATATTCAGTGATCAGTGATGCTATATACAGTACTCAGAAATGTGAGGATGAACTGTATATACCCTGATCTGTGAGGCTGAGCTGTATACTCTGTCCTGTGATCAGTGGCGGCCCGTCCATAGGGGGCGCCTGGGCGCCGCCCCCCACCCCCCCAAGGCTGCAAAAAAAAAAAAAATGAAAAAAAAAATGAAAAAAAAGTCCCTTTTAATTTTTTTTTTTTTTTTTATTTTAAGTTCTTTAAGTTTACTCTGCTAGGGCGCTGGCCACTGTGAACTATGAGAGCGTTCATGTCACTGCAATCCCGT
The DNA here is from genome assembly GCF_905171775.1 of Rana temporaria. Classification (NCBI taxonomy): domain Eukaryota; kingdom Metazoa; phylum Chordata; class Amphibia; order Anura; family Ranidae; genus Rana; species Rana temporaria. Next base: position 31,784,141 of record NC_053492.1, on the reverse strand, counting down.
GATTGCAGGCGAGACGCTACATTTGCAGGGTTTTGTGTTGATTCGAGGCGCAGAGCTAATAGCCCCAGCACTCTCATTGGTCAGACTTCTGCCTGTCTTTGTGTCTGACCATTAGCAATCACTGTAGGACTTGGGAGGTGCTTCCCCCCCCCCCAGCAGCCGTCTTACTTTCACTTTCTGTTCTAGTGAAGTCAGGAAGACTGTAGCTGGAGGGACTATTTATTTTTTCCTTTCTGCTCCTATGTGGATGTACACTGGCTGCATTTGAAGTACTAGGCTCACACTGCCTCCTTCCTCCATCCATCTCCATGTGACAGCCAGCAGTGCACACTGAAAACAGAGAAGGTACAGTACTCCGAGGGTCAGGACGAGGGGGAGGGGGGGAAGTAAATGTTTCACTGACTCCTGATAACAGCTCACTGCACACTAGGCTCAGCCTTATATATTGCAGGAAATAACGTTCTTCCCCTGTGACAGGTTACCCTCAGACTGCTGCTATCTCACTGTTTATTGAACTTGAGGACATAGGTTAAGTCTTTACTTCCCTGCATTTGTTTTGTTGGTTTCTCTGATTACCTACTGGAGGTAGGGTATATGAGCCCAGGTTCAGACTACTGCGATTTAAGACATGGCATGTGATTTTCACCCGCACTGTGGTGTGAATCGCATGCGATGTCAGTGAGATGTGAGTTCAGCCATACAGTTGTTTGGCTGAACTCGCATTAGATTCGCAGGGAAAAAAAGTGCAGGGACTTATTTTCCCCCCACACTGAAATTGGATCGCATGGGTGTTCTCACCTATGCGATGCGATTTCTGTGAGTTCACAGTTCACACTGCGATCTGTGAACCGATCTGGGGGTGCCATTAACATTGTAATGACACCCGCAGCTGTTCGTAGAGGGCAGTGTGAACTGCCAGCAGGAGAAATGCGATGCGGGAACCAACGCTGAAATCGCACTGGTTCCCGCATCACAATCAGTGTGAACCCAGGCTAAAGGAGAAGGATCATCTCATAAAACCAGGGCTGGTGCTCCATGCTTCTAGATTAGAAGCATCCACTATTTTAGAATTCAACTGTTTGTTAAACCTGGGTGTATTACAAGGATGAGGATGATGATGACCAGTGTATTATACAATGATGAGGATAAAGATGACGGGTGTATTATACAATGATGAGGAGGATGATGATGATGATAATGATGGGTTTATAATGATGGGTGTATAATATGGGGATGACGATGACGGGTGTATTATACAATGATGAGGAGTATGATGATGATAATGATGGGTGTATAATATGGGGATGACGATGATGGGTGTATTATACAATGATGAGGAGTATGATGATGATAATGATGGGTGTATAATATGGGGATGACGATGATGGGTGTATTATACAATGATGAGGAGTATGATGATGATAATGATGGGTGTATAATATGGGGATGACGAAGACGGGTGTATTATACAATGATGAGGAGTATGATGATGATGATAATGATGGGTGTATAATATGGGGATGAGGATGATGGGTGTATTATACAATGATGAGGAGTATGATGATGATGATAATGATGGGTGTATAATATGGGGATGACGAAGACGGGTGTATTATACAATGATGAGGAGTATGATGATGATGATAATGATGGGTGTATAATATGGGGATGACGATGATGGGTGTATTATACAATGAGGAGGAGTATGATGATGATAATGATGGGTGTATAATATGGGGATGACGATGATGGGTGTATTATACAATGATGAGGAGTATGATGATGATAATGATGGGTGTATAATATGGGGATGACGATGATGGGTGTATTATACAATGATGAGGAGTATGATGATGATAATGATGGGTGTATAATATGGGGATGACGAAGACGGGTGTATTATACAATGATGAGGAGTATGATGATGATGATAATGATGGGTGTATAATATGGGGATGACGATGATGGGTGTATTATACAATGAGGAGGAGTATGATGATGATAATGATGGGTGTATAATATGGGGATGACGATGATGGGTGTATTATACAATGATGAGGAGTATGATGATGATAATGATGGGTGTATAATATGGGGATGACGATGATGGGTGTATTATACAATGATGAGGAGTATGATGATGATAATGATGGGTGTATAATATGGGGATGACGATGATGGGTGTATTATACAATGATGAGGAGTATGATGATGATAATGATGGGTGTATAATATGGGGATGACGAAGACGGGTGTATTATACAATGATGAGGAGTATGATGATGATGATAATGATGGGTGTATAATATGGGGATGACGATGATGGGTGTATTATACAATGAGGAGGAGTATGATGATGATAATGATGGGTGTATAATATGGGGATGACGATGATGGGTGTATTATACAATGATGAGGAGTATGATGATGATAATGATGGGTGTATAATATGGGGATGACGATGATGGGTGTATTATACAATGATGAGGAGTATGATGATGATAATGATGGGTGTATAATATGGGGATGACGATGATGGGTGTATTATACAATGATGAGGAGTATGATGATGATGATAATGATGGGTGTATAATATGGGGATGACGATGATGGGTGTATTATACAATGATGAGGAGTATGATGATGATGATAATGATGGGTGTATAATATGGGGATGACGATGATGGGTGTATTATACAATGATGAGGAGTATGATGATGATAATGATAATGATGGGTGTATAATATGGGGATGACGATGATGGGTGTATTATACAATGATGAGGAGTATGATGATGATGATAATGATGGGTGTATAATATGGGGATGACGATGATGGGTGTATTATACAATGATGAGGAGTATGATGATGATAATGATAATGATGGGTGTATAATATGGGGATGACGATGATGGGTGTATTATACAATGGGAGGAGTATGATGATGATAATGATGGGTGTATAATATGGGGATGACGATGACGGGTGTATTATACAATGATGAGGAGTATGATGATGATGATGATGATGGGTGTATTATACAATGACTGGAGCCTCAGGGGGTCAGACAGTGTCATTGAGTGTGCCACATCATGTCTCGTTGGCTGCTTTGCAATACATTATTTTGGGGATTTCTGCCATGCCATGTGCTGACTATGTTACACTACATAATAGTCACAAATTGTGAGTACATCTGTCCTGTAATGTATACAGCTATATACACCCATCTGTATATAGAGACCATCCTCCATCATCACTGACTGCAGATATACATCATTATTATTGTATTTTTATTTTATTTCAGGTACTTCTATAGCGCCGTCAACACATACTGGGGCCAATTTAGACAGGATCCAATTAACCTCCCAGCATGTCCTGTTACTGTATACATAGCTGTATACAGGACAGATGATGTATATCTGCAGTCAGTGATGATGGAGGAAGGTCTCTATATACAGGAAGGAAGGTTGGTGTATATAGCTAGCTGTATACAGGACAGATCAGTGCTTTAACTGGGCCGGAACGCGGCGGTACTCAGTACCGCCACTTCCAAAAATGGCCCTGGAGAGTACCAGCACCTCTCCGTGCGCCCAGTACGTGGGTTTACAGTACCGGAACGCAGCCGGTGGGCTTGTCGAGTTGCGGGCCTGTAATGTGTGTCAGACAGGCAGCGCAGTCACAATAGAAACTGTATGCCGCCCGCCGGAGCAGACTCACTGCTGCCGAGTGCGCTCCTGGCTCCCTTTCCTCTGTCCTGTCACTCCTGTCCTGTGCGTTTCCTCGACCCCCCCCCCCATGGAGGAGAGTTGGTTCATTCCCCGGCGTGCGCCGCGTGACGTCACGCCGGAGGCGAGGTGAGAGGTGAGAGGAGGACTCGCGCAGGGAGCTGTGTCGGCGGCAAGGAAAGAAGCCCAAGTCACGAGGAGCCTCAGCTTTGCCTGCGTCTACAGTTCCTAGTGCTGCTACTGTCTGGATCCTGGACTCAGGACTGCAACAGAAGAGAGTAAGAAAATAATTGACTGTATTGGAGGGAGGGGGGGGGTTGGACTGAGGTGACCATCAGTTTTTTAATAAAAAAATGGCAGAAAAAAATATTTTTTAGTTATTTTGAGCTTGCCTTCTCTAACTAAAAAAAACCTCCATTAATTGCAGCCTCACTGTGCCACCAAACGCAGCCACTGTGCCCATCAAACGCAGCCACTGTGCCCATCAAACGCAGCCACTGTGCCATCAATTGTCGCCACTCTGCCCATCACATGCAGCAACTGTGCCACCAAACGCAGCCACTGTGCCATCACATGCAGCCACTGTGCGAACACACGCAGCCACAGTGCCATCAATTGTCGCCACTGTGCCATCACATGCAGCCACTGTGCCAACTCACACTGCCACTGTGCCATCAATTGTCGCCACTGTGCCATCACATGCAGCCACTGTGCCTATCAAATGCAGCCACTGTGCCATCACACGCAGCCACTGTGCCATCACACGCAGCCACTGTGCCATCACACGCAGCCACTGTGCCACCAAACGCAGCCACTGTGCCCATCTAATTCAGCCACTGTGCCCATCTAATGCAGCCACTGTGCCCATCTAATGCAGCCACTGTGCCCATCAAATGCAGCCACTGTGCCCATCACACGCAGCCAAGGGTATTTTCATGTTCAGTATTGGGGGGGGGGGGAGCACCAGCGCCTAATAGAGTACCGGCACCTCTTTTGGCCCACTTAAAGCACTGGGACAGATGATGTATACCTTCATACCCTGATCTGTGAGGCTGAGCTGTATATTCTGTCCTGTGATGCTAGGGCTGTATACTCTGTCCTGTGATGCTAGGGCTGTATACTCTGTCCTGTGATGCTAGGGCTGTATACTCTGTCCTGTGATGCTAGAGCTGTATACTCTGTCCTGTGATGCTGGGGCTGTATACTCTGTCCTGTGATGCTGGCGCTGTATACTCTTTCCTGTGATGCTGGGGCTGTATACTCTGTCCTGTGATGCTGAGCTGTATACTCTGTCCTGTGATGCTAGGGCTGTATACACTGTCCTGTGATGCTAGAGCTGTATACTCTGTCCTGTGATGCTAGGGCTGTATACACTGTCCTGTGATGCTAGGGCTGTATACTCTGTCCTGTGATGCTAGGGCTGTATACTCTGTCCTGTGATGCTAGGGCTGTATACACTGTCCTGTGATGCTAGAGCTGTATACTCTGTCCTGTGATGCTAGGGCTGTATACACTGTCCTGTGATGCTAGGGCTGTATACTCTGTCCTGTGATGCTAGGGCTGTATACTCTGTCCTGTGATGCTAGGGCTGTATACTCCTGACACTATGGGTGGAATACAGGGGATGGTGTGGGTGGAGTATGTAAGGGGTGGGGCTTATGGGAAGTGGTACAGTGTTACGAAAAAAAGGAAATAAAAAAAAAAAGGAAAAATAGGAATCAGTATCAGTGAGTACTTGAGGAAAAGTATCGGTACTTGTATTTGTAGATTTGACGGTGCCCTGCGTAGAGAACTACTTTGCTGTGAGCTTCTGTTTGCCCAAATTAAGGTATGTGGTTCTAGATCCTCCCTCATGTGCAGTGCTAGCAGTCTGCCCCTCTCTCACATTGGTGTATCTATACTGTGGATGTGTAATGTCTCGTTTTATCCTTGTTTTACCCTCAGGTTCCAAGGCTTATACGAAGCAAAAGATTTGACGGTGCCCTGCGTAGAGAACTACTTTACTGTGAGCTTCTGTTTGCCCAAATTAAGATATGTGGTTCTAGATCCCCCCCATGTGCAGCGCTAGCAGTATCCCCCTCTCACATTGGTGTATCTATTTCTTGTGGATGTGTAATGTCTCATTTTATCCTTGTTTTACCCTCAGGTCTCTGGCTCATACAAAGGAAAAATATTTGACAGTGCCCTGCATATAGAACTACTTTGCTGTGAGCTTCTGTTTGCCCAAATTAAGGTACCGTATATACTCGAGTATAAGCCAAGATTTTCAGCTTTTTTTTTAAGGCTGAAAATACCCCCCTCGGATTATACTCGAAGCAGTGTACCTGAAATTCTTGACAGGCTGCGGGCATCCATTGTTTAAAAGTCGCGGTCTCCTCTTTGTCCCTTCCATGATAGGCGTTTCCCAGCAGACACTGTGTCAGTGTTCCGCCAATCACGGACGTTCTCTCATCCTCTGACTCAATTTCCCAGCAGACACTGTGTTCAGTGTTCCGCCAATCATGGATGTCCTCTTTTCCAAGGATGAAAGGACGTCTGTGATTGGCGGAACACTGAACACAGTGTCTGCTGGGAAACTGAGTCCGAGAGAATGTCCGTGATAAGCGGAACACTGAACACAGTGTCTGTTGGGAAACGCCTATCACGGAACAGGACCAGGAGGAGACCGCGACTTTTAAACAATGAATGGACGCCCGCAGCCTGTCAAGAATTTCAGGTACACTGACTCGGGCACAAAGAGGCTGCAATGGGCTCAGTGAGGTTGAGCACAGTGAGGTTGGGCACAGTGAGGTTAGGCACAGTGAGGTTGGGCACAGTGAGGTTGCAATGGGCACAGTGAGGCGTGCAAATGGGCATTGTTGACCCTCTTTTCCGCTTACAGTAGCTGCTGCATTTTCACCCTAGGCTTATAGTCGAGTCAATACGTTTTCCCAGTTTTTTGTGGTAAAATTAGGTACCTCGGCTTATACTCGGGTCGGCTTATACTCGAGTAAATACGGTATGTGGTTCTAGAACCTTTCATGTACAGTGCTAGCAGTCTCTGACCCTCTTTTTATAACGCTGCTGTGAGTAGATTTTTCCATTTTGAAATTGTTAAAGCCGAGTTCCACCCAATTTGACAGCTACCCGCCCCCACTTCCGGGGGATTTTGCCGAGACCTTGCCATGGCAAGATCACCGGGAAAGTCGGGCCCCCCTCTTTCCCCCACATGCGTAGTAGGGAACCGGCTGTGAAGCTGCAAGGCTTCACTGCCAGTTTTCATTACTGGCAATGGCGCGCTGTTGGCACTTGAGAGCTGGTGGAAACATTTAAGCAGAAATGCTGTCAAATACTTGTTAGTGCCCGTTCACGCTACCACGACTTGGGATCCGAAATGTGTCGCCCCAAGTCGCGCAACATGAGAAATTACATTAAAGTGAATGAGAGCCGTCTTAATGCACACTACTGAAGTCGCTCCGACTTTAGAAAAGGTTCCTGTACTAGTTTGAGGCGACTTCTAGGCGACTTTTTCATATGGATTTCAATGGAAATTGCCTCCAAAGTCAGATCTCTGTCTTAACTGAAGCAACTTTACAGGAAAAGAAAATAGTTTTCTCAGGCTAACCCCTCCCTCCCACAGAGCTGATTATTGTTTGATTGGCCACTAGCAAAGTTGCCTGTCCTGAAGGCGACTTGATGTTGCCTCGAAGTTGCCTTGAAGTTGCCTCGAAGTTGGCTTAGTTGCCTCACAAAGTCGTGCCGACTTTAATATCGCTGTAGTGTAAACCGGCACTTATGCCCTTGTTTTTCAACATGGATTAAATGTCATCCTGGTTGAGTCAGTAGTTGCTCTGATGTAGTGGAACAACTTTACTACCATGATGTAGCTGAAAGCCAGCTCGATCATGGTTCTCTTTTTCTGGGAGGGTCTCTATAGACGTCCTCCTAGAAGGTGCCTTATGCGTGGCCCCTTGGGCACACATCAGGCATGCTCCTGTGAAGTTTGTCAAAACTTACTTTACTTTATTTTATTTTATTTTTTGATTTAAAGGTGACATTTTTTAAATTGCATTTGTTCTGTTAGGCCCCCCTTTTTTTTCTCTTCTAGTCTTCCTGGTTTTCTAATTTGAAAGTTGAAAAATAGCACTTTAGTGTGTTCTGTGATTATTAACATCAACACGTTATGATTCCAAATCGGCTTCCCAGGCAGAGCACACGGGCTTCCACAATCAACTTTACTCATGTAATGTAATTGAGACAGCTAAGAGGTCTGGCTGTGTCAATTACAATACTAATCGCCCTAAAATATAACATTTAAGGTCCAGTTCACTACTAGTATATTCTTAGAGTGTGGTAGGACCTGAAGAAGGTTGTCTTGGACCACCCAAGACGCAGTGGGTAGATAACCCCCCCCCGACTTTCACATGAAGGATGTTTAAAACTGGACCTCCTAGTTATCACTTGAAATTGAAAGTGATAGTAAAAGGTGATTGTATGTTTTATTTTAAAAAAAAAGTCTTTAATTGCCACCTCTGTGCAAGGGTTTTGCAGAGAGTGGCCCTGAACCTCCACTCCTAGGATTCCGCCGGCGGCACTCCTAGCTACTCCTTCACATTGAGTGCCCCTATTGAGCCCTGTATTCCCCGGGGGCACTCGTGCGGGCATGCTCCTCGGTCCTGCTGCGTTCATTGACACAGATAGCACACTCGGCCCCACATCGTGTGTCACTAGATTTGCTTGACAGCAGCGGGAGCCAATGGCTTCTGCTGCTATCTATCCAATGAGGACAGTGGCTGGAGCTGCTGTGCTTGTCCTCGAGGTTGAAACAATGGGTTTAGGGAAGTAAACGGGGGGGTCTCTGGGGGGCTGCTGCACAACAACAAAAAATTCAATTGAATGCATTATGGTGGAAAAACTTGGAGACTAAACAACCCCTTTAACCACTTCCAGACCGCCGCATGTATATGCACGTCGGCAGAATGGCACGTACAGGCACATTGGCGTACCTGTACGTCCCTGTCTAGACATGGGTCGGGGGTCCGATCGGGACCCCCCCCCCCCCCCCCCCCCCTACATGCGGCGGTCAGATTCCCGCGGGGAGCGATCCGGGACGATGGCGCGGCTATTCGATTATAGCCGCTCCGTCGCGATCGCTCCCCGGAGCTGAAGAACGGGGAGAGCCGTATGTAAACACGGCTTCCCCGTGCTTCACTGTGGCGGCGGCATCGATCGAGTGATCCCTTTTATAGGGAGACTCGATCGATGACGTCAGTCCTACAGCCACACCCCCCTACAGTTGTAAACACACACTAGGTGAACCCTAACTCCTACAGCGCCCCCTGTGGTTAACTCCCAAACTGCAACTGTCATTTTCACAATAAACAATGCAATTTAAATGCATTTTTTGCTGTGAAAATGACAATGGTCCCAAAAATATGTCAAAATTGTCCGAAGTGTCCGCCATAATGTCGCAGTCACCAAAAAAATCGCTGATTAGTAGTAAAAAAAATGTTTTGATAAAAATGCAATAAAAATATCCCCTATTGTGTAAACGCTATAAATTTTGCGCAAACCAACCGATAAACGCTTATTGCGTTTTTTTTTACCAAAAATATGTAGAAGAATACGTATCGGCCTAAACTGAGGAAAACTATTTTTTTTATATATATTTTTGGGGGATATTTATTATAGCAAAAAGTAAAAAATATTGCATTTTTTTCAAAATTGTTGCTCTATTTTTGTTTATAGCGCAAAAAATAAAAACTGCAGAGGTGATCAAATACCACCAAAAGAAAGCTTTATTTGTGGGGAAAAAAGGACGCCAATTTTGTTTGGGAGCCACGTCGCTCGACCGCGCAATTGTCTGTTAAAGCGACGCAGTGCCGAATTGTAAAAACCCCTTGGGTCATTTAGCGGCATATTGGTCCGGTCCTTAAGTGGTTAAATTCCAGTAAAAATCCCTGTATTTCTTGGATGGCTTCCATGTTTAGGTATCCCTTTAAATTGCAAGTCTTGTCTACCATTTCCGTACCGTGAAAGGTTGATCACATATACCAGGGATATGCAATTAGTGGACCTCCAGCTGTTGCAAAACTACAAGTCCCATGAGGCATAGCAATAATCTGACAGTCACAAGCATGACACCCAGAGGTAGAGGCATGATGGGATTTGTAGTTTTGCAACAGCTGGAGGTCTGCTAATTGCATATCCCTGACATATACCCTCAATTTCTACTTTATTAGGTACACCTTGCTAGTATCAGGTTGGACCCCATTTTGCCTTCAGAACTGCCTTAATTCTTCTCACCATTGAATGAACACAGTGATGGAAACATTCCATACAAATTTTAGTTGGTATGCAGTTGGTGAGCATGAACAGCCAATTTTTGTTGTCGTTAATTCAGACAACAATTGTCTGATGGAGCTTACACACGGTCGGATTATCCAACACAACACGTTCGTCAGACAATTATGGACATCAAATTGGATTGTGTGTACGAGGCTTTAATCTTCTATATTCAACAATGCATTAGCAACAATTTTACGTGCTGGAAAAACCAATGAAAAGACTTCTATTATCTCTTTCGATTGACTTCTCCGATGAAGCAATCTCCAGCAGCTCACTTTCATGCCGCGTACACAACGAACGTTATTCATGTCATGGAAAAAAATGAAGTTTTTCTCTACGTGATTCCTCTCAAGCCTAACTTGCATACACATGATCATGATAAAAAATGCTCGAGCAAAGCATGGTGACGTATAACACGTACAACGGCACTATTAAGGGGAAGTTCCATTCAAATGGCGCCACCCTTTGGGCTGATTATGCCAATTTTCCTTCTCATTACTTGCTTTTGAGCATGTGCGCGGTCATTAAAGCCTACATACGACCGTTTTTTACAACGAGAAAAATGAAGACAAACGTCAAGAAAAAATAGAGCAGGTTCTAAATTTTTAATGCCCATTTTTCTCGTCGAGAAAAATGCTCTGGGGCCTACACGCAAGTGCCATGGGCGCCATATGAAGGGGGCGCTGTTGAGTGGCTGGGCAGCAAGACACTTACCAGGGTCTGAGGGTCTCTTTTTACCTTCTTCCGAGCATAGGCAGGATCTCCTTTTCAGCACCTTTGCTAATGGACAATGGCAGCGCTATCCCTGCTGCGTTCAGCCATAGCCCTCCCCTGTTCTCCCAGGCTCTCCCATTCCATCTGGTCGGACTGAAAATGCACAAAGGATAAGGGAGGAACATCAGTTTCTCCCTCTTCTCTGTGAAAACTGAGGCCTTAGTTGATGAAGATTTCATCACTTCCAGTATTGGTTCTGCATTTACCTGGGCCTGGAGGACAGAGGAGGGATCAGGGGTCTAATAAACCCCAGATTTCTCCATAAAGAGGTTATGTCACTACCCAAGGTATCACAAGGTATGATAAATATCACTAGTTTTGTTAGCTGTTTTTTTGTTAAGGTTATTTGAAATATGGGTTTCAAATGTTTTCACAGGGCGCAGTTTCAGTGCTTGCCATAGGCGCTATTTTCAAATTAACGACCAATTTAAAAAATGTAATATTTCTCGTCATGAAAAAAGGTTGTGTGCGTCACTCTTGTTTTCCAAAATGTCCAGTCTTACAGGCTTGACAAGAAAGTGAATGTGCAAGATGACACAGACAAATACTAAAGGTTGTTGCAATTTCACTGCTCACTAGTATGCCTTCCTATTATGGCACCTCAACTGTCACTGATGTACGCTAAACATTTATTTTTTCTAATTAATGCCTTTCTCAACCGCTTTGTTGATAACCTTGAATATATTTTCAACAGTTGCCTTGTTACAGGGGAAACATATCCAGCAATGATGTAACATGATGCGTAAAATTAATTGGGAAGTTTATTCTGTGTCACTACTTCCATTGATAGCAATAGCAAACCAGGCATCTTCTGTATTCGCCAATGCATCAGCAATAGGGATGAGCTGAACCCCCTCCCCCCCCGTTCGGTTCGCACCAGAACCTTCGAACGGACCAAACGTTCGCGTGAACATTTAGAACCCCATTGACGTCTATGGGACTCGAACGTTCGAATTCAAAAGTGCTGATTTTAAAGCCTAATATGCAAGTTATTGTCGGAAAACGGGGTTGAGAACCCGGGTCTTTCCCAAGGGAACATGTATCAATGGAAAAAAAAGTTTTAAAAACTGTAGTTTTTTCTGGAGCAATGATTTTAATGATGATTAAAGTGAAAAAAAAATGAAAAATTCCTTTAAATATCGTACCTGCTGGGTGTCTATAGTATGCCTGTGAAGTGGCACGTGTTTAGAACTGTCCCTGCACAAAATGAGATTACTATAAGAAAAAAGTAATTTAAAACTGCTTGCGGCTTAAATGTAATGTCTGGTTCCTGCAATATGGATGAAAACTATTGAGAAAAATAGCATGGGTTTCCCCCAACTCCCCTCAGGTCATTACAAGCCCCTTTGGCCCTATATACTTTGAACAGCATTATACAGGCGGTGCAAACAAGACAGGGACTGTAGGTTTGTTGTTAAGTAGAATCTGTTTGTAATTGTGAACTGGTACTTTTTTAAAGTGTAGCTCCAGCCATAAAATCTATTTTTAAGCTTTTCTGAAAACATAGACAAGGGTTATCACCCCTGTAACATTTGTTTTGCTATCTGTGTGCATCTGTTCAGAAGATTGCAATTCAATTTCTGTCCCAATGACAAATGTTTTTTTGAAAATGTGTTTTTTTTAGTGAAACAAGGATTGGTGATAAAGCATCAGTGGACAGGAGACCCCCTTTTTATAGAAGAGAATTTCCCTTCCTAGGGGTAGATTTCCTCTAACTTCCTGTTGTCTCCTTCTGTTTGCAAGTAGGAGTTGTTTGTAAGTTGGATGTTTGAAAGTAGGGGCTTGCCGTATATATTCTGCAGAAATTTGGGCCGTAGGTGTTGGTGTTGCCACAACACTGTAAGCCATCACAGTTAGTCTTGGTGGGCGCTGGAACGCTCCCTGCTGTGTGAACTATTATATCAAGAACTGTAATTACATGCCATTGCTGAACAGTGGTAGAAAAATTGGGCCTTTGGTGCTGGCGCTGGTGCCACAACACTGTAAGTCCTCACAGTTAGGCCCTGTACACACGTCCGAGGAACTCGACGGGCAAAACACATCGTTTTGCCCGTCGAGTTCCTTGTGAAGCCGCCGAGGATCTCGGCGAGCCGAAATTTCCCATTGAACAACGAGGAAATAGAGAACATGTTCTCTATTTCCTCGCCGAGATCCTCGTCGGCTTCCTCGGGCCAAAAGTGTACACACGGCCGGGTTTCTCGGCGGAATTCAGCTCCGACCGAGTTTCTGGCTGAATTCTGCCGAGAAACTCGGTCGTGTGTACGGGGCCTTACTCTTGAATGGGCCCTGCTGTGAAATATTAGATCAAGAATTGTAATTACATGCCCCTGTTGAACAGGGGCAGAAACATTGGGCCTTTGTTGGTGGTGGTGGTGGTGCTGGTGCCACAATACTGCAATCCCTCACAGATACTCTAGTTGGAGCGCAGGAATGAGCCCGCTGCAAAGTATTGCATCAAAAATTGTAAATACCTGCCTCTGTTAAACAGGGGCAGAAAAATTGGGCCTTAGGCACTGGTGCTGGTGCCACAACACTGCAACCCCTCACAGATACTCTAGTTGGAGCGCAGGAATGAGCCCGCTGCAAAGCATTGCATCAAAAATGTTAATTACACGCCCCTGTTAAACAGGGGCAGAAAAATTGGGCCTTAGGCACTGGTGCCACAACACTGCAACCCCTCACAGATACTCTAGTTGGAGCGCAGGAATGAGCCCGCTGCAAAGTATTGCATCAAAAATTGTAATTAGCGGGTGATGTTTTGGCCACGCAAGATACGCTTGAGACATATGTTGCAAATAGCAGTGGTACGATCTGATGCAAGAAAGGCCCACACCAAAGAACTTTTGGAATAACGCTGAGAGACAGCAGCGCCCTGCACATGCGTAGCTCTGCGTTGTGATGCAGTCGATGTGCTGCCCTTAAGCTGGCCCCTGGAGGGCATCCTGCCTCGTTGGAGATGTGCCTGTGCCTCCTCCTCCTCCTCTCTCCTCTCTCCTATCAGGCACCCACGTAGAGTCAGTGACCTCATCATCCCCTCCCTTCCTCATCACTGTAGAAAACCTGGCAGTATGCTACAGCTGGGGGAACATGACTGCCAGATTGCTGTCCTTCTTGGGCACCCCCTCTCTCTGGGCTCACGTTACTGCCTTCCTCTAGCTGTGTACCACCATCAAAACCTTCAAAACGCTGCACATCCTCATGCAGCATGTACCCAACACTGTGGTCAAACAGTTTGGGGGACTCCTCAGGAGGACATGGTGGGGCTAGGGAAGGAGTTACTGATGCCATTGAGCAGAGGGAAGAGGCCGCCTTGTCAGCTGCTTTGCCAGACAAAGTACCCTGAGCCTGGGTGAGAGAGGATGAGGAGGATGAGGACGGCTTGGTCATCCACTCTACCAAGTCTTCGACATGGTGCGGCTCAACACGGCCAGTTGCCAAAAAAAAGGATGAGCGGGTCCCACGGCCACATGCTGATGAGGATGCACCGTGTCCACGACCAGCACTGTTGCCTCTAGACACAGAGTCTGCTTGCCCTCTTTTATCGGCTCGTGACTCTCTGCCTCTACTTGTTGTCCTTCCAGACATACTAATGGCCTGCACACTGCAGAGGACCACGTACCTTTAGGTGCACACTGCAGAGGACACAGGCAGTACACACACCACGTAGCTTTAGGTGCAAACTGCAGAGGACACGGGCAGTACACACCACGTAGCTTTAGGTGCAAACTGCAGAGGACACAGACAGTACACACCACATAGATTTAGGTGCAAACTGCAGAGGACATGGGCAGTACACACCATGTAGCTTTAGGTGCACACTGCAGAGGACACAGGCAGTAGACACACCATGTAGCTTTAGGTGCAAACTGCAGAGGACGCGGGCAGTACACACCACGTAGATTTAGGTGCAAACTGCATAGGACATGGGCAGTACACACCGCATAGCTTTAGGTGCACACTGCAGAGGACACAGGCAGTACACACCACATAGATTTAGGTGCAAACTGCAGAGGCCACAGGCAGTACATACCACGTAGCTTTAGGTGCACACTGCAGCGGACACAGGCAGTACACACCACGTAGCTTTAGGTGCAAACTGCAGAGGACACGGGCAGTACACACCACGTAGCTTTAGGTGCAAACTGCAGAGGACACGGGCAGTACACACCACGTAGCTTTAGGTGCACACTGCAGAGGATACAGGCAGTACACACCACGTAGCTTTGGTGCACACTGCAGAGGACACAGGCAGTACACACACCACGTAGCTTTAGGTGCAAACTGCAGAGGACGCAGGCAGTACACACCACGTAGCTTTAGGTGCAAACTGAAAAGGACACAGGCAGTACACACCACATAGCATTAGGTGCAAACTGCAGAGGACACGGGCAGTACACACCACGTAGCTTTAGGTGCAAACTGCAGAGGACGCAGGCAGTACACACCTCGTAGCTTTAGGTGCAAACTGCAGAGGACACTGGCAGTACACACGACGTAGATTTAGGTGCAAACTGCAGAGGACACAGGCAGTACACACCATGTAGCTTTAGGTGCAAACTGCAGAGGACAGGGGCAGTACACACAACACCACGTAGCTTTAGGTGCACACTGCAGCGGACACAGGCAGTACACACCACGTAGCTTTAGGTGCACACTGCAGAGGACACAGGCAGTACACCACGTGAGAATACAGCAGCTAGCACAATCACCTGCCTGCCAGTAAATTAGGAAGAGCGGATCTAGCTATACTATACAGTGTATAAATATATATACAACACCTGGGATGCATATATATCCTCTACACACTGTAACTTTAACTGACTAGCCTGCCTGCTCTATCTACCTAGAAAAAATCACACTCTCTCTCTCTCTCTCTCTCTCTCTGTCTTCTCTCTCTTAACCTCCACAACACACTACACAAGGCCAACCTGTAGGCGGCCCTTTATAGTGCGGGGCGTGTACTAAACCCCCTGAGCCATAATTGGCCAAAGCCACCCTGGCTTTGGCCAATTATGGCTCTCTGTTTTTTGCAAGCTTTGATTGGCCAAGCATGCGGGTCATAGTGCATGCTTGGCCAATCATCAGCCAGCAATGCACTGTGATGCCGCAGTGAATTATGGGCCGTGACACGCCACTCGAATTTGGCGCGAATGGCCCGTAACGTTTGTATTTCGACGAACGGTCGAACATACGATGTTTGAGTCGAACGTGAGTTCAACTCGAACGTGAGTTCAACTCGAACACGAAGCTCATCCCTAATCAGCAACAATGTTATGTGCAGGAAAACCAATCAAATCACTTTTATCTCTTTGGATTGCTTCTTTGGTCAATCCCTTTCACACGTTTGCCAAAATGTCCAGTCTTATGCTGCGTACACATGACTGTTATTCATATCATGCAAAAAAAAGTTTTTCTCAACGTGATTTGTCGTGATTCCTCTCAAGCCTGCCTTGCATACACACTTTTGCGAAAAAAAATTCTCTAACAAAGCGCGGTGACGTACAACTCGTATGACGGCACTATAAAGGGGAAGTTCCATTCCAATGGCGCTACCCTTTGGGTTGCTTTTGCTAATTTCCCCATCGCATAACTTGCTTCTGAGCATGCACGTTTTTTTCCCTCTCGTAAAAGCATACACACGAACGTTTTTCACGACATGAAATAGAACGACGTGAAAAACCATGAGAAAAAATAGAGCAGGTTCTTTGGCCCAGATTCTCAAAGGGCTTACGACGGCGCAACGCAATGTACGCCGTCGTAAGTCCTAATCTGGGCCGTCGTATCTATGCGACTGATTCTTAGAATCAGTTACGCATAGATAACCATTAGATCCGACAGGCGTAAGGCTCTTACGCTGTCGGATCTTAAATGCAATTTTTTTTTTTGCCGCTAGGTGTCGCCTCCGTCGTTTTCCCCGTCGAGTATGCAAATTAGCAAAATACGCGAATTCCCAAACGTGCGTGTGGTCGACGCAGTGAAGATATGACGTTTATGTTAGATTTGCGACGCGTAAAGTTGCCCCTGCTATATGAGGGGCAACCAATGTTAAGTATGGACGTCGTTCCCGCGTCAAAATTTAAAAATTTACGATGTTTGCGTAAGTCGTCCGTGAATGGGGCTTGACGCCATTTACGTTCACGTCGAAACCAATGACGTCCTTGCGACATCATTTAGCGCAATGCACATCGGGAAATTTTAGGGACAGCACATGCGCAGTACGTTCGGCGCGGGAACACGCCTAATTTAAATGATCCACACCCCCTACCCGGCTCGTTTGATTTAGGCGGGCTTGCGCTGGGGGATTTACGCTACGCCGCCGCAACTTTACAGGCAAGATCTTTGTGAATAAAGCACTTGCCTGTAAAACTTGCGGCGGCGTAACGTAAATGACATACGTTACGCCACTGCAGTTTTACGCTCAGATACGAGAATCTGGGCCTAAATTTTTCTTTTCACATTTTTTATTGAGGATCAAAACACAGAGTACAATAACAGACATTTCCAGTTTGTCACACGAATGGGCATATTCTGGTGCAATCCTGGTGAGTCAAGTGAGAACACAATAATAAAAAATAATAAAGTATACTAAACACAGACATTTAACGTCCAAGACCAGGAATGTCTAAAACATCATAGAGAGATATAAGGACCATAGGTCCCTCAACGGGGGACCAATAAAGGGAGTAACAATAAAAAAGGGGGAAAGGAGGGGGAGAGGTCCCATACCGTTAACAGTATACATTTCAAAAGAGTACTCAGTAAATTGAACGGAGATATAATGAAAACTAAATCTAGGCAATAGCCTGTAGCCTTGCCTGTTAGGAGTCATTCAGGACATTTCAAATAAAACAAAAAAAAACAGAAGAGGAGAATGAGAGAGGAAAAGGAAAAAGAGTACAAGAGAGGAGGAGAACGAGAGAGAATAGGAGAGGGCAGAGAGAGTGTCGGCCGGGCCACACGGACCCCAGAGGGATTGAGTGTATTAAAGCATGGTTAGTTTCAAACTTTTATGTTATCGGCAAGGCCATGTCAAACCCCGAGGGAAGAAAATGTTCCACCCAGGGGGTCCAGGTTTTATCGTGTTGGACCATCCGGTCTAAAATCGTAGCCTCTATCTTACTGTGGATCATCGCCTGGGTCACCCTGTTCTTAACTTCCGCAATGTGTATACTGGGAGTCTTCCAGGCCCTAGCTATAGACTGTTTGGCAGCAGTGGTCAGTTGGAGTAAAAGTCTAACTTGGGCTCTAGTGTAATCCTGCTGCATATGATTCAGAAGAGCCAGGGACGGGTCAGGTAGGAGTTCGTCATTTAATAAAGTGGAGGCCATTTGAAATATAGTTACCCAAAACCGTTGTACTATCGGACAGGACCACCAGATATGTTCATGTGTACCTCTCCCGCCACATCTCCGGAAACATACAGCTGGGTAGGATGGTAAAAATTTGGAGATCCTAGCGGGGACCAGGTACCACCGCATCAGGACCTTATAGTTGGCCTCGAGGGCCACAATGTTCTGAGAAGAAGATTTTGTACGGTCCCAGATACCTGTCCAATCCTCCTTATCCAACGTAATCTGGAGGTCCTTGGACCACTGTGCAGCATAGAGGGGAAGATCGGTAGAGGAGGTGGTGAAGTGACTATAAATTTGGGAGATAATACCAGGGGCATGGGGGTCAGATCGACAGATATTTTCATAAAAGGACATACCGTCCAGAGAAGAGCAATCACCTATAACCGAACAAACGATATGAGCTATCTGTAAGTAGCGAAAACACTCTCTAGAGGGAAGCTTAACCTGGGTCTGTAGATCCGAAAAGGATTTGAGAGAGGTGTCGGTAACAAGATCTCCTATCCTGTGTATACCTGCCCGGAGCCAGAATCGGAAGGAGTCAGGCTCCGTATAAGCCGGGAAAAAGTGCGAGTTACCTAAGAAGGAGAGCAGCGGGTTATGGGTGGACAACAACCGAAAACGAACGCGCAAGCTGTC
Source organism: Rana temporaria (assembly GCF_905171775.1). Taxonomy (NCBI): domain Eukaryota; kingdom Metazoa; phylum Chordata; class Amphibia; order Anura; family Ranidae; genus Rana; species Rana temporaria. The sequence continues at coordinate 31,765,327 of NC_053492.1, read as the reverse complement.
CCAAAGCCTAAGTGACTGGCGCGTCACCGGATTAAGTATAGGGCTACGGGCCAATGGAGGCAACCAAAGGAGGTTGGAGACTAACAAGGGAAAAATATTCACGGCTTCCAAACTAACCCATATGGGTGTTTCCGACAAGGCGTGATATAACGTGATTTGAGCAAGTTGTGCGGCCTGGTAATAGCGGGCAAAGTTGGGAATACCCAGGCCCCCACTAAGTCTGTTTCAAAGGAGGATAGACTGTATGATACGGTGAAAATAGGAGGGGACCGAAATCGGGAGAACTCTATACAAATATAACAGTTTTGGAAGTAGGGACATCTAAAGGCTGCCACACGTCCTAACCAAGAAACACATAGCGGCCTCCAAGACTCCATTAGGGAAGTCAGGTGTGACAGCATAGGAAGGTAGTTAGATCTGTAGAGGGAGGATGGATCAGTCGTCAGTTTAATGCCTAAGTATGGGAGAGAGTTGGTGGACAAGCGAAAGGAAAGTATTCCTGTAAATGGGCAACTTCTGAGGGGGGAAGAGATACATTGAGAGCTTGAGACTTAGAATTGTTCACTTCTAGACCAGAGACAATGGCGAATCGTTCCAAAATTCGTATGAGGTTTGGGAGAGACGTACGGGGGGAGGTGACAAACAAAAGCGCATCATCCGCAAACAAACAGATTTTGTGGGAGGTAGAAGCCACCTCTAATCCCTTGACATCAGGGCTAGCCCTAATCAAGGCCGCCAGGGGTTCTATTGCCAGAGCAAATATTAAGGGGGATAGGGGACACCCCTGTCTAGTACCCCTACCTATCGGAAAACTCTCTGAGCGGAAACCAGAGTATTTAACATAGGCCTGGGGTTGATTGTAAAGGGAGTTCACCCACTGTAAAAAGTGTGGTCCGAAACCCCAGTGAGCAAGGATATAGTTTAGGTAGGGCCAGGAGACCGTATCAAAGGCCTTCCTGATGTCAAGGGATAGCAAATGCATAGGGATCCTGCGCGTTCTGGCTAGATGTTGTAGGAGGACAACTCTTCTAATATTATCACTGGCTTGTCGGCGTGGTATAAAACCCACCTGGTCTTTATGAATTAATCCCTCAATGATGGGGTTAAGGCGTAAGGCCATCACTTTGGCCAGTAGCTTAATGTCAAGATTAAGGAATGAGATAGGCCGAAAATTCGACCAAAGGGAGTTATCTACGTTAGGTTTAGGGATCATGGCGATTATAGCTGTCAATGTATCCCGTCCAAAGGAGTGATGTTGAAGCAAGGCATTAAAAGAATTAGCAAGGAGCGGGGCGAGGGTACCAGCACATTTCTTAAAGTAGGTGCCCGAGAGCCCATCAGGACCCGGTCGTTTATGAGATTTAAGAGTCTTGATAGCAGCGAGGACCTCGTCAGTCGTAATGGGTCTCTTAAGGCACTCATGATCAGAATTTGATAAAGTGGGAAGAGGGATATCTTGGAGTAGTGCATCTGCAGTAGAGGAGGAGAAAGAGGATTGGGCCTTGTAAAGGTCCTGTAACCTATCTTGAAATTCAGCTAAGACTTTCACAGGATTACTAGTGTAAGTGTTTTTGCCTACACGTAGTCTAATAGGGACATGATTCCGTTCCGGACGACGAAGACGAAGGGCCAGAAAGGAATCTGGTTTGTTTGCTTTGGTGTAGATAGTGAGGTTTGATCTACGAATGGCCTTGTCAGCTGATTCAGCCAGAGCTAGATCAAGTTCCGTCCTAGACTTTTCCATCAGTATCCTATGCGTCTCAGTAGGGGAGGACTGAAATTGGAGGGAACAGTGATGAAAATCCGATTCCAGCTCCGCTAGCCTAGCTTTCCTATCACGGTTCAGATGGGTGGATACTGAAATGCATTTACCCCTGATTACTGGTTTGTGGGCCTCCCAGAGAAACACAGGGGAAATGTCAGGGGTAGTGTTATGTTTCAAATATTCTGCTAGAGCAATTTGGATATCAAAGCAGTATGACTGATTGGTGAGATGCGCTTTGTTTATACACCAGGTATGGTCTTTGGACATAGGGATTAGGGAAGAAACGGTGGTAAGCACTGCACAGTGGTCGGACCAGGAGATAGGCTGGATGACAGAGTTAAGTAATATGGGGGAGGAGGCGATCGAGATAAAGATATGATCAATTCTGGAAAAATATTTATGTGGGTATGAATAGAAGGTATCATTTTTCTTAGTTGGGTTGCACTCCTGCCAGGTGTCAAGCAAGGAAGCTTGTTGCAAGAGTTTCCGGAAACGTATGGAGGGGGAATATTGGTCAGGAGCATAAGGCGATTTATCTATATGTGATTGTAGGATGGAGTTGGAGTCTCCACATAAAAACAGCGTCCCTCTACAGTGAGAGCGCAGTACCTGTAATAAGTGTGAAAAGAAGGGATTCGGGTTCGTATTAGGGGCGTAATAGGAAACAAGGGTCGTCTCAACATCCTGAAGAAGGCCAACTAATATGATATAACGACCCTCCGGGTCCTTAATCTCAGAAGTTACGGTAAAAGGGAGAGTGTGATGCAGAGCAATCAGGACTCCACAGTGTTTCGTGGGGGCTGATGCAGTGAACACCTGAGGGTATCGGGAACTAAAAAATTTGGGGGTAGAGTGAGCAGAGAAATGTGTTTCTTGAAGAGCTACTATACCTGCTTTCAGGGTTGCAAATGTTTGGAAGGCCTTGACTCTCTTATTGGGTGAGTTGAGACCTTTAACGTTCAACGAAAAGCACATTCAAGGGAGCCATCTGGGATCGGTTGTGGGGTGATGAGATGAAACCTTCAGGGCCATGTGACCCTATAAGAAGAGAAGGAAAAAGAGAAACGAAAAAAAGAAAAAGGAGAAAACGGAAAATAAGAGTAATCATGTAGGGCAAGTAAATGGTCATAGAAAGGGAGAAGAGTCTAACTCTATCGCCCGACCAAATAGTACACAAACACAGGAGACAGCCAGCTAGCCCGTGGGTGGGTGGACCGTAAGAAAGGGGGAGCAGTGACAGCTCCCCGCCACAAACGGGGTATACGTAACATATTATACAAGACAGTTTGCAATAGAAAGTCAATTGAACAAAAAGACTTGCACCTGGAAGAATTATTGCAAGCAAAAGAAAAATATAAACACTGGCAACATCAAAATTAACAGGACTGATTTCATCAGCCTAACCTTTCCATTGTCTCAAGGGAGACCCCATCAGGGGAGTCGCTTAAGAGACCAGGGAAACAATGTAAAAAAGTATAAACATGGGGGGGATGTGCATGAAGGTGGGAGGGGACGGGACGGGGGAGGGTGAGACAAAGATCAGGGGAGAGGTGGGGATGACAAACAGAGAAAACACAAAAGGTAAAAGGGGTTGGGGGTGGGGGGAGGGGGGAGAGGAAGGGGGAATAAGGGGATGGGGGGGAAGGAGAGGGAAAGGAAAATGACCATGAGGGGAGGGAAAGGGAAAGGGACTTTTAAGGGGACGGGACACAAGAGTGCACATAATGACATAGTTGTAATGAAATCCCACCCATGTGTTTGAGATTATAACTGAAAACCACCAGCACAGTATATAAAAACATAGGTCAACGACCGCCAGCACCCAAAGTGGTACAGGCGGGGGTCAACCCAGTAGTGCATAAAGAATCATCCGCACCGGGTGAATCGGGGAAAGGGGGAACAAACCTACACAAACTGTCTGAGCCAACAGCATTAAAGAATAAGCCAGGTAAAACATAAACAAAATGGAAAGTAAACTTTGGCATAGTGTGGATCTGGACCTGAGCAACCTCTAGGGATGATGAGGGGTTGCAGCAATCCTCTCCTCAGGGGGAGAGAAAATTAGGGCAGGCAGTCCCTGAATGCCTCTAATGGAGGATCGTTCATGGGTAGATCGGTGGAAAATGAAGGATCCAAACAGTTCAATCATCTCTGAAGAGGAGGCAATCTCCGACGTCAGGGGAGAACCAAGAAACCTGCGAAGAGAAAGTTAAGCAAACAGACTCAACGAGGTGAGTACAGCTGACGATCAGGCACACCAGTTTTAGGCGTGCGAGCAGGGGTTCCCTTTCGAACAGAAGACGGACCCGGCTGGGGCCTCTGTGGGGTGGCCGAGTATGGATGAGCAGCATTACGAGCTGGGGTGCGGGGTAGGTTAGTCTCTGAAATTTGTGCCGGGGCAGCCAGACAGAGGGACTCCAAGAGGCTCTGGAGGGATTCTGGTGTAGTGCATGAATGCTGTTGTCCTTGATAAGTAAATTGCAGGGCAAAGGGAAACCGCCAGGTGTATTTCAGTTGGTTTTGCACAAGCACCTGTAACTGCGGTTTCATGGCAAGTCGCTTCATGGGGTTCCCTTTCGAACAGAAGACGGACCCAGCTGGGGCCTCTGTGGGGTGGCCGAGTATGGATGAGCAGCATTACGAGCCGGGGTGAGGGGTAGGTTAGTCTCTGAAATTTGTGCCGGGGCAGCCAGACGGAGGGACTCCAAGAGGCTCTGGAGGGATTCTGGTGTAGTGCATGAATGCTGTTGTCCTTGATAAGTAAATTGCAGGGCAAAGGGAAACCGCCAGGTGTATTTCAGTTGGTTTTGCACAAGCACCTGTAACTGCGGTTTCATGGCAAGTCGCTTCGCAATAGTGAGAGGGGCCAGGTCTGAAAAAAGCTGGTAGTTATGACCCTGGAACAGGAGAGCGTCTTTATTGCGAGCAGCGGCAAGCAGCTGCTCTTTCGTGCGGAAATAGTGCATTTTAACAATAATGTCCCGAGGGAGACCGTCTTGCTGGCGGCGGGTAAGGGCCCTGTGGATTCGGTCAAATTCCAACCGTTCGATCGGTATGGAGGACGCTGAGAGCTCCTGGAATAGGGCCGTGGAGAAAGACTGCAGGTCATCGACAGTCTCAGGTATACCGCAGATGCGCAAATTCGACCTGCGAGAGCGGTTCTCCGCATCCTCCAAACGTGAGAGGAGAGTGGCATTCTTATCACGCAAGGCCGCCTGCTCTTGGGCCAGTTCTTGGAGGGTGAGTTCCATGTCGTCCACCCTGGTCTCCAGGTCAGCCGTCCTCTGGCCCAGCTCCCTAATTTCACGTGACAATCTATCAGTGATTTGGTCAGAGGTAGTTTTAAGGGCCTTTTGCAGCATGGATTCCATGTGTTTAAGAAAGTCCGTCTGAGACATACCTGACGATGGTAGGATAGGGGAACCGCCGACATGGAACTCGGTGCAGTCGTCCTCTTCACTGTCAGCCTGTACAGATTTGTCCGGGGAGGCGGCCTGCTGTCTAGCCAAGGCCTTCGCCGCCATCTTGGAAGAGGCGCAGGCCAGGGCTTCCTTGATAGGTTTTGGCTTGGTTTTGCCGCGGTGGCCGGTCAAAACCAACCATGACTAAGCACTGACGCCAGTGCGAAACATTGGCCATACTGATTTTTGTGGGCTTGCAGTGACTGTATGCACAGTTGAAAATAAAGACATCTCTTTTAAAGAAAATTTTGGAGTGCGGCTGTCCAGCTTTTGTTCTTTTGTTTTTTTGCTAATCCCGGGTGCGACAGTGTCTGTTTCGGAGGGGGATGCTCGAAAAAGCGGGGTTGCAAGGTGGTCCAGAAGGCTAATTAGGTCCCGATGGTGTGGCGGGAAGTGCGGAGCTCTAAAGGAACACGTCCTCCATCGCGAGCCTCGCGCATGCGCCCCCCTGGGCCTAAATCTTTAATGGCCATTTTTCTCATCGAGAAAAATGCTCTGGAGCCTACACACGACCGTTTTCTCGTCATGAAAAACGGTCGTGTGTACACGACATTACAAGCTTGACAAAGTGCTTGTGCAACTTTAGAATTCCTGTAATACATGATTTAGGAGTTCTTTTGATTGCATAAATATTTTAAAGCTGTCAACACCATTTAAAACCACATTGATAAAATGGAGGTATCGTGATTCTGTTTTAAAAAATTGAAAAGATACGTTTTTCTCTTTCACTTCCTTTCTTCATACCTTGTCCATTGTCTTCAGCTTTAACAACTTGCCGACCGCCGCCAGTAGATATACGTCAGCAGAATGGCTGGTGTGTGCAAAGCAACGTATGGGCACGTTGCTTTGAAATTCCCGCGAGCGGGCACGCGCGCCCACAGCTCTATTTGTGGGGAAATAAGGACGTCATTTTTGTTTGAGTACCACGTCGCACAACCGCGCAATTGTCAGTTAAAGCGACGCAGTTCCGTATTGCAAAAAATGGTCCAGTCATTGGGCAGCCAAATGTGGTTAAAAAAACACTAACACGTATTGGGACACCTGCCTTTACATGCACATACAATGTAATTGTATTCCAGTCATAATCCGTAGGGTTCAATATTTAGCTGCCTGACTTCAGCCTGCTGTCTGTTGAAAAAGTTAAAGGACTGCAGAATGAACTGCACTCCTGTGAGCCACACAAGAATTCCAGCCAACAAGTTTTGGCTGTACTTCTCTAATAGGGATGAGCAGGTGATTGTGCTAGCTGGTGTATTCTCACGTGGTGTACTGCCTGTGTCCTCTGCAGTGTGCACCTAAAGCTATGTGGTGTGTACTGCCTGTGTCCTCTGCAGTGTGCACCTAAAGCTACGTGGTGTGTGTACTGCCCGTGTCCTCTGCAGTGTGCACCTAAAGCTACGTGGTGTGTGTACTGTCTGTGTCTGTGCTATTTTTCTCAATAGTTTTCATCCATATTGCAGGGACCAGACATTACATTAAAGCCGCAAGCAATTTTAAATGACTTTTTTCTTATAGTAATCTCATTTTGTGCAGGGACAGTTCTAAACACGTGCCACCTCACAGGCATACTTTAGACACCCAGCAGGTACTATATTTAAAGGATTTTTTCTGAACCGGTGCTAGTGTAAATTTAGAGAGGGTCAGAGAGTTAAGTGACTCTGACCAGGTTAATCTGTTCAAATTTGGAGCCTCTGTCTCAGCTTTGGCTGTGCTGTAGGTTCATGCTGTCCTTTCTGGGGTGCTGATACCACCCCAGGCGGACAGGTGGCAGCAGTGGAGTCAAGGATTTGGATACTTTTTCCTTGCAGCCTATCAGGAGGAGCTCTCCTTGCTGTGCATGCTGGGGAGGGGTATTTATGTGGCAGACGCCATTTTCTTGGGTCTTCTTCCCATGTGGCACCCACCTTTAGGGTAGCCATACCTAGGCACCCCAGAAAATGGCCTTCCGGGCCGGGGTGTGCGTGCTATGCAGTGTTCCTGGTTCCGGGACCATGGTGGCCCGGAGCATTTAATCTGTGTCTGGGGCCCAGTGATTGACTGGGTCCCCAATCTGATGAGGTCCTGAGCTGTCAGTCCTGTTAGAGGAAGCTCTATGGTGGAGAGTCTGCCTGAGGAGTGCCAAGAGAGGCTGGTGTTCCGAGAGGGGTCTGACCATCCATCGGGGATCAAGGAAACTGGGTACTGAGAGGCTGGACATGGTCGCCTATCAGTCAGTAACCTAAACAAAACTACCTGAAGGAGATCCGTGTGTTGAATCTGTTAAGGAGGATTCCGGGCCATTATTATCTCCATTAGTTTCAACAATTGGGAGGGTCTGTGGCAGAGACTTAACTCCAAGTTCCGAGTGACACTCTGATTGCCAGGCTGGTGAGAGAGGCGTGTCCGGATGCACTGTACCCACTTCGGCTGGAGTGGTGAAACAAGAAGTTGTCGTTGGAAGCAGGACTGTTTCCCAGCTACATACACCTGAATTTGCTATTCTACATTTCTGCTATCTCTTTATTCTTCAGTTTTTACCCTGCTGGGTAATAAAAGCACAGAAAATACACCTGTTGTGTGGACATTCCATTTACTACAACTCCTTTACTACAAGTACCCTAGACGGCAGAGAAACAGAGGTAACATGCCACCCAAAACAAACCAGAAGCTCCTTTGGGGGTAGTGCTACAATAGCAAAAAAGAAAAACATTTTTTTTTTTTTTTTAATGAAGTAGCTCATACGATGGAAAAATGTTAATGCCATTTTGCCCTGTTGCCAATTTATACTACACAGTTGCAAAATTTTTACAGGTCTTCCTTGTTGGTACCAGTTACTGTACCATCTTTTTCTTGCCCTGTCTAAACTTTTTAACCACTTCCAGGGGAGGGTGAACTACAATTACATCGGGCACACGGGTCAGTTAGGGGTCAGACATTAATGGAGAGTGGAATGGGGATAGATGGGGGGAGGGTTATGGCAGGTGACAATAAAAATCCCATGTTGCAAACAGCCATTGGAAATGATAGTGCCATTTGTACTACTATAAATTATATGAAAAACACCAGAGACAAAATGTGTCTGCGCCAGTAAATTTCGGGTGTCGTGTCAGTAAATTTCAATCTGGTAGGTTGGCAACACTGGCCCTGATTTGTCCTTGAAACAGCGAACAGGGAAACACCGGTGCCCTGGCTGCTGCATGCCGCATCCACAAGCAGTGTAAACCCAGCCTAAGTCACACAGGTAAAACTGTTAACCACTCGCCGACAGCTGCATGCCGATATATGTCGGCAGAATGGCAGCGGTAGGCAAATGTACATACCTGTATGTCCCCTTTAAGAAGCTGTGTGGCGGGTGGGCACCCGCCGCACTCTCTGTGACCGTAAACCGCGGGCCGCGTGAACTTGATGTTTGTGTCATGGAGAGGCAGAACAGGGGGGGGGGTGCCTGTGTAAACAAGGCATCTCCCTGTTCTGCCAAGTGACCGGACACTGATGTTCTGCTCCCTGTCATCGGGAGCAGTGATCAGTGTCGTGTCACTAGTATTCCAACCCCCACACAGTTAGAATCACTCCCTAGGACACACTTAACCCCTTCCTCAACCCCTACTGGTTAACCCCTTCCCTGCCAGTCACATTTATACAGTAATCAGTGCATTTTTATAGCACTGATCGCTGTATAAATGACAAAGGTCGAAAATAGCGTCAAAAGTGTCCGATGTGTCCGCCATTATGTCGCAATCACGATAAAAATCGCAGATCGCCACCATAACTAGCAAAAAAATAATAATAAAAATGCCATAAAACGACCCCCCTATTTTGTAGATGCTATAACTTTTGTGCAAACCAATCAATATACGCTTGTTGCGATTGTTTTTTTTTACCAAATATATGTAGAAGAATACATATCGACCTAAACTGAGGAAATTTTTTTTTTTCTATATATATATTTTGTTGGGGGATATTTATTAAAGCAAAAAGTAAAAATAAATACATTTAAAAATTGAGGCTCTTTTTTGGTTTATAGAACAAAAAATAAAAACTGCAGAGGTGATCAAATACCACCAAAAGAAAGCTCTATTTGTGGGGAAAAAAGGATGTCAATTTTATTTGGGTGCAACGTCGCACGATCGCAGTGCCAAATCATAAAAAAATGGCCCGGTCATTGGGCAGCCAATTCTTCCGGGGCTGAAGTGGTTAAGCAGGTCACCAATGTAGGGCAGCAGCTATAGAGAACAGCTGCAACCATTGTTTATCCAATCTTCATTCTTAGCCAAGCACCTTCATACAGAAATAATACTGGCCCAGATTCTCGTACAGCGGCGTATCTTTGAGCGGGCGTTACGTATCCTATTTACGTTACGCCTCCGCAATTTAGACGGGCAAGTGCCGTTTTCTCAAAGCACTTGCTCCGTAAGTTGCGGAGGCGTAGCGTAAATAGGCCGGCGTAAGCCCGCCTAATTCAAATGTGGAAGATGTGGGCGTGTGTTATGTAAATGTTATGTGACCCCACGTAAATGATGATTTTTACAAACGGCGCATGCGCCGTCCGTGGACATATCCCAGTGTGCATTGCTTCAAAGTACGCCGCAAGGACGTATTGGTTTCGACGTGAACGTAAATTACGTCCAGCCTCATTCACGGACGACTTACGCAAACGACGTAAAAGTTTCCAAATTTGACGCGGGAACGACGTCCATACTTAACATTGGTACGCCGCATGTACGCCTCATATAGCAGGGGTAACTTTACGCCGGGAAAAGCCTAACGTTAACGGCGTATCTGTACTGCGTCGGCCGGGCGTAAGTTCGTGAATTTGCTTATCTAGCTGATTTACATATTTCTAGGCGTAAATCAGCGTACACGCCCCTAGCGACCAGCGTAAATATGCAGTTAAGATAGGACGGCGTAAGAGACTTACGCCGGTCGGATTCTAAAATTTAGGCGCATAGATACGACGGCTCGGACTCAGAGTTACGACGGCGTATCTGGAGATACGCCGGCGTAACTCGTTTGAGAATCTGGGCCCAAGTATTTTGTGCAGTTGTGCTTCGGAAATATTGTTTAAAGTAGAAGTCTGTGCAAAAATCTAAAATCCCTGCATCTACAGACACCAGCATAAGCGTGCACACAGGGTGTGCCAGGTGTGCCCAGGCACACTCTAATCACCCTGTGCAGCACAGATTTCCCCTACTGCCCTGGCTCCCATCTTTCCCCCCATAGCGCTGCCAGCTTCCCTCCTCTCCTATCGGCTGTTGCTGCTAGGATGTTTTAGGAGTGGGGAAGGGGCCAGTAAATATGTAATTTACCGGCCCCTTCCCTTTCTGAATGAACATTGTGAGTGATTGGTAGTGTGTGTTTGGGCTTTGGGGTGCACACCCTAATGCAATAGGCTGCTCACACCTATGGACACCAGGGATCTAACGCTAACCTCTCTATCCCTGTAAAGAAAATATGAATATACATACTTTTTTTGGAAGCCAGTCTGACCCACTCCGACCCGATCTCCGCAGCAGAAGCTCTGCAGAAGACACAAACAACTGATGTGAAATTAATGGGGCTTCTGTTGTCATCCATCTAAACAGAGAAGCCATGATTGACAGCTCAGCCTGAGGATCCAGTAAGAATGGGTCAGACTGGCTTCTAAAAAAGGCATGTATAATTATCTTTTCTTTACAGGGAGTGTTCCATTCCGTGGGGTCTATACAGTCGATTTTTTAAATTTCAATGTATTTTTATTAAAGAAAAACAAGTTCCAAAGTAGACAGACACATTGGCCCAGATTCAGGTAGATCCGTGCAATATTTGCGTGGGCACAGGGCAACGAGTTTTGCTCTGCGCCCACGCAAATATTTTGAAATGCCCGCGATTCACGGAGCAGTAGCTCCGTAAATTGCGCGGGCGATATGCTAAACAGCCGGGCGTAAGGCTGCCTAATGTAAATGATCCCGCCGGGGGCGGGAATCATTTAAATTAGGCGCGCTCCCGCGCCGAGCGAACAGCGCATGCTCCGTCGGGAAACTTTCCCGACGTGCATTGCGGCAAATGACGTCGCAAGGACGTCATTTGCTTCTAAGTGAACGTGAATGGCGTCCAGCCCCATTCACGAATCACTTACGTAAACGACGTGAAATTTAAATTTCACGAGCGGGAAGCGCAGCTATACTTTAGCATAGGTTGCCCCTGCTATAGCAGGAGCAACCTTGCGCTAAAGTCGCCGTACGGAAACTCCGTACCTTGCGTGCGCAGGGCCCGCGCAACTTTTGTGAATCGGTGGTAGTATGCAATTTGCATACTATACGCCGATCACAATGGCCGCGCCCCCTAGCGGCCAACGCAAGAATGCAGCCTGGGATATGAAGGCATAAGGAGACTTATGTCTGTCATATCCTAGGCTGCAGTCGGTGTAACGAGGTTCCTGAATCAGGAGCACTCGTTACACCGGAGCAAGTAAGCACTTGCGCCGCGCAACCGCTTCTTGAATCTGCCCCATTGGCTGAACTAAGTAAAATTTTTCGGGCCATCAACAGAGATATAGAAAATATGGCCATAACACACATCTTCCAGTTATCACAACAGCAAAACAAAAAGGGGGCAGATCCACAGAGCGAGTACGCCGGCGTATCTACTGATACGCCGGCGTATTTTCAAATTACCCGCGTCGTATCTTTGGTTTGAATCCTCAAACCAAGATACAACGGCATCTGGGTTAGATCCGACAGGCGTATGGCTTCGTAAGCCTTCGGATCTTAGATGCAATACTTCGGCGTCCGCTGGGTGGAGTTCTCGTCGTTTTCCGCTTCGAGTATGCAAATTAGCTATTTCTGACGATCCACGAACGTACGCGCGGCCGTCGCATTCTCTTACGTCGTCTCTATTCGGCTTTTTCCGGCGTATAGTTAAAGCTGCTGTTTTGCGGCGTATAGTTAGACTTGCCATGTTAAGTATAGCCGTTGTTCCCGCGTTTCATTTGAATTTTTTTTTTTTTGCGTAAGTCGTCCGTGAAAAGGGATGGACGTAATCTGCCCCAAGGAATATAACAGGCCCCAAATACAAACATCCGTATTGCATAAGAAAATTCTAGAGAAAAGAATGAGAAAAAAAAAAAAAAGAGGGGGAGAGGGTCATCCCGGAGTTCCCTAGGGAGTCAAAATATAATCGATCCATGGATCCCATATTTTGTTAAATTTCTTTGCATTATTACAAAGCATATGGGAGAGTTTATCGTTAATCATAATCCAGTTGAGTTTACCTTTAACTTGGTCAAGAGGAATTGCTGACTGCTTCCAGTGCCTAGCAATCGTAATTCTCGCCGCCAGCGATATATAGTTAATCAATTTTATAGATTTCTTGGGTGTGTCATCAGGTAGTTTGTGAAAGAGAGCGGCTTCAGGAGAAGGAGAAGTTCCCAGCTGTCCACAATGTCGAAAGCAGTTTGGTGAAGCGGAAGGATGCATCTTAGCTACCCTAGTTGGCACCAGGTACCAACGCAGGAGCGTTTTATAATTGGCCTCTATAAGAGTAGTATTGATGGAGATTTTGGATAACTGATAAGCAATTTTTGCCACTCGATCAAATCAAAGGTAAGGTTCAAATCCCTTTCCCAGTGATCCATATAGGCAAGTTTTGAATCAATTTCAGTAATAGAAGTATATAACGCAGATATCTGACCTCTCTGCAAGCCTCTACCCTGACAGGATAATTCAAATGTCGTAAGGGTAAGGGGTCTCACCATTAAATTAACTTTAGATCTGACAAATGATGTGATTTGGTTGTACCGAAACAATTCGCTAGGAGGCATAAGAAACTCATCTTTAAAGTGTTGTATAGGATTAGGGTTGAGCGAACCCGAACTGTAAAGTTCGGGTTCGGTACGGACTTTGGGTTTTTCCCGAACCCGGACCCGAACCCGAATAATTGGAAAAAGTCTGGGTTCAGGTTAGGAGTTCGGGTATGTTTTGGCGCGATGCACGGCAGCCAATCGCCATTCGTGTTACTACTGTGACTGGGAACTGATCACAGCCATGCCTACTTATGGCATGGCTGTGATTGGCCAGTGCAGCATGTGACCCATCATGTGACCAGTCTCTATATTAGATAGAGGCACACAGCACAGATCGTCACTCTGCTTCACTCATGATAGGGAAAGGCTGCTGGAATCTGCTGCTTAGGGAAAGTCTTAGGTGTATCTGGCTCGTTGTCACTGTGCTTCACTTATGTGAGGGAAAGGTTGCTGAATCTGCTCAGGGACAGTGTTAGGTGTATGCTGCTATGCTGCTCCAGAAATATCAAGAAGCACACTTTATTTCTTAGATATCTGCATCATCTTATGGCATCTGGCTCGTTGTCACTGCTTCACTTATGTGAGGGAAAGGCTGCTGAATCTGCTTAGGGACAGTTTTAGGTGTATGTTGCTCCAGAAATATCAACAAGCACTCTATTCCTGTGACATCTGCTGTGCTTCATATAGTTTAGGAATTTTGTTCAGCTATAGGGGCAGTCAGCACTCTATAGGTGACTGAGTATTTCAACAGCAGTACACCTGCCACACCACCTGTGCACCTGTGATATACTGTGTTTCTGTCAAGTACATAGTCAGGGACATGTTCCTGAAATATTTTTCCTATAGGGGCAGTCAGCACTCTATAGGTGACTGAGTATTTCAACAGCAGTACACCTGCCACACCACCTGTGCACCTGTGATATACTGTGTTTCTGTCAAGTACATAGTCAGGGAGAGTTTCCTGAAATATTTTTCCTATAGGGGCAGTCAGCAATCTATAGGTGACTCTGTATATTTCAACAGCACTGCACCTGTCCCCTGTGATATACTGTCTGTGCAGTACATTGTTTAGTGCTGGCTTCCTGCTTATTGCTATAGGTAGAGAAATATATAGGTGAATCTCTGCCTATTTCACCAGCTTACACTATTTTTGTATTTAAAATTTCTCAAAATTAGGACAAGACCCTAAATTTGAGAAACATGCCTGGCGCATGTGCTGAATTTGGTGGTGCAGAGTTTCCTGAGAACTTACCCCGATATGCCACAGCTGCTGCAGAAAGTGCGGGCCATCTGTGCGCACTTTCGGCGTTCTCATGTGTTCAGGTTTAAAGGGATGAGGTAGCAACCCTAGATCTGTCTCACTATTTTGGGGTTTACCCTAATTTAAAAAATAAATCAATTAAAAACCAAAACCTGCTGTGTTGGCTACCTCCTCCTCCTCCACCGCCGCTTCCACCTTCAGTCACATTCTTAGGCTTGTGCACTGCAACTGCTTTCTTTAAGTCCCACCAGAGGTTCTCAATCGGATTTAAGTCTGGTGACTGCGATGGCCACTCCAAAATGTTCCAGCCTTTAATCTGCAACCATGCTCTAGTGGAGTTGGAGGTATGCTTGGGATCATTGTCCTGTTGAAAGGTCCAACGTCTCCCAAGCCTCAGGTTTGTGACGGACTGCATCACATTGTCATCCAATATCTCCTGGTACTGAAGAGAATTCATGGTACCTTGCACACGCTGAAGCTTCCCTGTACCTGCAGAAGCAAAACAGCCCCAAAGCATGATTGACCCCCCGCCATGCTTCACAGTAGGCAAGGTGTTCTTTTCATCATAGGCCTTGTTCTTCCTCCTCCAAACATAGCGTTGATCCATGGGCCCAAACAGTTGTAATTTTGTTTCATCAGTCCACAGAACACAATCCCAAAACGTGTGTGATTTGCCCACATAACTTTCGGCATACTGCAGTCGACTCTTATTCTTTGGAGACAGCAAGGGGGTGCGCCTGGGAGTTCTGGCATGGAGGCCTTCATTACGCAGTGTGCGCCGTATTGTCTGAGCAGAAACTTCAGTACCCACATCTGACAAATATTTTCTCAGTTCCTCAGCAGTCACACAGGGACTTTTCTCCACTCTACGCTTCAGGTAGCGCACAGCAGTCGAAGTCAGCATCTTCTTTCTGCCACGACCAGGTAGCGTTTTAACAGTGCCCATTGCCTTGAATTTTGCATTTACTACTGTATTACAAAACCAATTGATGTCATATTAGTTGCATATGGTTCTTTATGAAGTCCTTGTAGGATTTCATTCTGAATACAATTACAAATGTACACTAAATTCCCTAAAACCCTTTACAGCATTGGGGGGTTCAATAATTTTGAACAAAACTGTATGGACCTCGTCCTCAAAGGTCAAAAATCATTATATTTTTTATTTTAATTTTTTTTATGTTATTTTAAGTTATTTCCCTATCCACATTTATTTCCAGAGTACTTGCCATGCTCTTCCCGACATTTTGCTGCCATTTGCAGCTCTCCAGCACTTTCCCTTAGTTTTTTAGAGACATTTTTGTAGTCAAAAGTCCGGGTCCCCATTGACTTCAATGGGGTTCGGGTGAAAGTCCGGGTTCGGGTTCGGTCCCGAACCCAAACTTTTTTTTCAAAGTCTGGGTTCGGGTCCGAACCCGAACATCCAGGTGTCCGCTCAACTCTATATAGGATACATCTCCATTAAGGAAATCGCAGATTCTCAAAAGCCCCTTATTGAGCCACCACTGGAACAGTTGTGGAGTCAAACCAGGGGGAAACTCAGGGTTGCCGAGAATGGGAGCCAATGGCGTGTGAGGGGATGATAAAGAACTGCGGTGGTGTGTCCTATCCCATATTGCTAAGGAATGTGACAGAGTAGGGCATAAAATAGGCAGGCGTAAACGACCAGGAAGGCACATTAACCGGTTAACGCCCGCCGCATGTATATGTACGTCCACAGAATGGCACGTA
The DNA here is from genome assembly GCF_905171775.1 of Rana temporaria. Lineage (NCBI taxonomy): Eukaryota > Metazoa > Chordata > Amphibia > Anura > Ranidae > Rana > Rana temporaria. The sequence goes on along the minus strand of NC_053492.1, from coordinate 31,749,350 downwards.
CAGGCATATGGGCGTACATGTACGTCCCCGCCTTTCCGCGGGTCGGGAGTCCGATCGGAACCCCCCCCCCCCGGTACGTGCGGCAGTCGGAAACCCGCGGGCAGCGATCCGGGACGAGGGCGCGGCTATTCGTTTCCAGCCGCCACCTCGCGATCGCTCCCCGGAGCTGAAGAACAGGGAGAGCCGTATGTAAACACGGCTTCCCCGTGCTTCTCTGTGGCGGCTGCATCGATCGAGTGATCCCTTATATAGGGAGACTCGATCGATGACGTCAGACCTACAGCCACACTCCCCTACAGTTGTAAACACACACTAGGTGAACCCTAACTCCCAAACTGCAACTGTAATTTTCACAATAAACAATGCAATTTAAATGCATTTTTTGCTGTGAAAATGACAATGGTCCCAAAAATGTGTCAAAATTGTCCGAAGTGTCCGCCATAATGTCGCAGTCACGAAAAAAATCGCTGATCGCCGCCATTAGTAGTAAAAAAAAAAAGAAAATAATAAAACTATCCCCTATTTTGTAAACACTATAAATTTTGCGCAAACCAATCGATAAACACTTATTGCGATTTTTTTACCAAAAATAGGTAGAAGAATACGTATCAGCCTAAACTGAGGAAAAAAAATAATTTATATATGTTTTTGGGGGATATTTATTATAGCAAAAAGTAAAAAATATTGAATTTTTTTCAAAATTGTCGCTCTATTTTTGTTTATAGCGCAAAAAATAAAAACCGCAGAGGTGATCAAATACCACCAAAAGAAATCTCTATTTGTGGGAAAAAAAGGACGTCAATTTTGTTTGGGAGCCACGTCGCACGACCGCGCAATTGTCTGTTAAAGTGACGCAGTGCCGAAAAGCAAAAACTGGCCTGGGCATTTAGCTGCCTAAAGGTCCGGGGCTTAAGTGGCTAAGGATCCAATGGCAAACGGCTGGCAGGAAAGTGCTTCAATGGAAACCCAAAGGCGCATAATTATGTGCAATTTTACGCTGGCCGCTAGGGGCGCTTCCGTAGATTTCAGCGTAGAATATGCAAATGCGCTGGATATGCCGATTCAGAAACGTACGTGCGCCCGGCGGAATTTTTTACGTTGTTTGCGTAAGGCTTTTTCCGGCGTAACGTTGCTCCTGCTATATGAGGAGCAACCAATGTTAAGTATGGACGTCGTTCCCGCGTCAAATTTTTTAATTTTTACGTCGTTTGGGTAAGTTGTTCGCGAATAGGGCTTTGCGTAAATTACGTCCACGTCGATAGCATTGACGATTTGCTGCGGAATTTCGAGCATGCGCACTGGGATTCTTTCACGAACGGCGCATGCGCCGTTCGTTAAAGATGTCATTTACGTGGGGTCATGTTTTATTTACATAAAACACGCCCACCTCTTCTCAATTTGAATTCGGCACGCTTACGCCGGCTGATTTACGTTACGCCGCCGCAACTTACGGAGCAAGTGCTTTGTGAATACTTCACTTGCCTGTCTAAGTTGAGGAGGCGTAGCGTAAATGGGATACGCTACGCCGCACTAAAATACGCCAATCTACCTGAATCCAGCCCTAAATGTATTTTGAAGAATTTGCACTACGGTAGAGGGTAATGATACATTAAGTGCTACTGTTTTTTGAGTATTCAGGGACAGGCCGGTAAGTTGTGAGAAATTATCTAGTAGGGACAGCAAATTAGGCAGTGTTACTTGTAGGTTAGTGATATCGGGCCTGATTCCCAAAAAAGCTGCCTAACTTAACTTTCAGCAGTTAAGTTACACTGACTTAAAATCTCTACCTAAGTGCCTGATCCACAAAGCACTTACCTAGAAATTTCAGGCCGTGTAACTTAAGTGCCGCCGTCGCAAGGCGGTCCTCCTCTCCGGGGGGCGTTTAAAATTTAAATGAGGTGCGCTCCCGCGCCGGCCGTACTGCGCATGCGTGTGATGTAATTTTCCAGACGTGAAGCGCGCAAACGTAATTGACGCCAGGCGGCTTTGTGGATTGCGACGGGACACTAAAGTTGTGACGGGTGAAAAAAAATATACGCGCCGGGAAAACAAATAATTATAAAAAAAATGACAGCGTCGCTCAGCATGCATTCCTGAGAGGGAGAACTCCATGCCAATTTTCAAAGAAAAAACCGGCATGGGTTCTTCCCCCCCAGGAGCATACCAGGCCCTTAGGTCTGGTATGGGTTGTAAGGAGACCCCCCCACGCCGAAAAATCGACGTAGGGGGTCCCCCTACAATCCATACCAGACCCGTATCCAAAGCACGCTACCCGGCCGGTCAGGAAGGGAGTGGGGACGAGCGAGCGCCCCACCCCCCCTCCTGAGCCGTGCCAGGCCGCATGCCCTCAAAATGGGGGGGTTGGGTGCTCTGGGGCAGGGGGGCGCACTGCGGGCCCCCCCACCCCAGAGCACCCTGTCCCCATGTTGATGAGGACAGGACCTCTTCCCGACAACCCTTGCCGTTGGTTGTCGGGGTCTGCGGGCGGGGGCTTATCGGAATCTGGGAGTCCCCTCAAATAAGGGGGCCCCCAGATACCGGCCCCCCACCCTAAGTGAATGGATATGGGGTACATCGTACCCCTACCCATTCACCTGGAGGCAAAAAGTAAAAGTTAGTAAACACACAACACAAGGGTTTTTAAAATAATTTATTATTCTGCTCCGGAGGCCCCGCCTGTCTTCTTTATTAGCTCTAATACCAGGGGGGCTTCTTCTTCCGCTCTCCGGGGGTCTTCTTCCACTCTCCGGGGGGGGTTTCTTCTTCCGCTCTCCGGGGGGGGGCTTCTCCACTCTCCGGGGGTCTTCTTCTCTCTTCGCCGCTCTCCGCTGTTGACTCGGCGCACCCCGGTTCTTTTCCAGCTGTCCGGTGCCTTCTTCTTCAGCGCTGGCTGCCTGCTATCTTTGTGTGTTAGCTCAATTACTAACAGGCAGCCGGCGCGGTCTTCTGTGACATCAGGTTCTTCTTCTCCCCTCTTCCGATGTTGACTCGTCGCCTCTTGACACTGCAATGATGGAAGCGCGCCTTGCATCCCATTTATATAGGCATCACCGTCCCATCATGCTCCGGTAGGTACCCACGTGGTGGGTGCACGTGGGTAGGCACCCACCACGTGGGTACCTGCCGGAGCATGATGGGACGGTGATGCCTATATAAATGGGATGCAAGGCGCGCTTCCATCATTACAGTGACAAGAGGCGACGAGTCAACATCGGAAGAAGGGAGAAGAAGAACCTGACGTCACAGAAGACCGCGATGGCTGCCTGCTAGTAATTGAGCTAACACACAAAGATAGCAGGCAGCCAGCGCTGAAGAAGAAGGCACCGGACATCTGCAGAAGAACCGGGGTTCGCCGAGTCAACAGCGGAGAGCGGCGAAGATAGAAGAAGACCCCCGGAGAGCGGAGAAGACCCCCCCCAGAGAGCGGAAGAAGAAACCCCCCCTGGAGAGTGGAAGAAGACCCCCGGAGAGCGGAAGAAGAAGCCCCCCTGGTATTAGAGCTAATAAAGAAGACAGGGGGGGCCTCCGGAGCAGAATAATAAATTATTTTAAAAACCCTTGTGTTGTGTGTTTAATAACTTTTACTTTTTGCCTACAGGTGAATGGGTAGGGGTACGATGTACCCCATATCCATTCACTTAGGGTGGGGGGCCGGTATCTGGGGGCCCCCTTATTTGAGGGGACTCCCAGATTTCGATAAGCCCCCGCCCGCAGACCCCGACAACCAACGGCAAGGGTTGTCGGGAAGAGGTCCTGTCCTCATCAACATGGGGACAGGGTGCTCTGGGGTGGGGGGGCCCGCAGTGCGCTCCCCTGCCCCAGAGCACCCAACCCCCCCATGTTGAGGGCATGCGGCCTGGCACGGCTCAGGAGGGGGGGGGCGCTCGCTCGTCCCCACTCCCTTTCTGACCGGCCGGGTAGCGTGCTTTGGATACGGGTCTGGTATGGATTGTAGGGGGACCCCCTACGTCGAATTTTCAGCGTGGGGGGTCTCCTTACAACCCATACCAGACCTAAGGGCCTGGTATGCTCCTGGGGGGGGAACCCATGCCGGTTTTGAATTTAAAAATTGCCGTGGAGTTCTCCCTCGGGAATGCATACCAAATGCCGTCGCTTGAATGGGCCTTTACAAGGTGTGACTAACTTTCCACATTGTAAAACCAGCCCTAGTTTTGCGCAGGCAAATTCGGAACTTACGCAGAAATCACAATGATGAAATGCTTTGTGGATCTGCTTAAGTCCTCATTTGCATACTCAAAGCTGCATTTCAATGAGAAATGCCCCCAGCGGCGGATGCGGTACTTCATCCTAAGATTTGACCGTGTAAGTGTCTTACACATGTCAGATTTTCTGCCTAACTTTGGAAAAAGCCTTTTGAGGATCGTTTCCAAAGTTAGGCACAGACTGAACAGCAGTTAAGTCTGCGTATCTCTTTTGGGAATCAGGCCCATCATCGGCAAATAATGCGCATTTATGTAACTGCTGGCCGCAACAAATACCATGAATGTCAGATTGGGAACGGATCGCCATAGCTAGGGGTTCTATCGCTAACGCAAACAATAAAGGAGAAAGTGGGCAACCCTGTCTTGTACCCGGCCGAACAGAATAATGATGATTTATGATCTCTAATGGAAATTTGGGCTACTGGAGAGCTATATAAAGTTTTTAGTAAGGAAAGGAATACAGGGCCAAATCCTAGGGTCTCTAGAGTAACACAAAGATAGTTCCAATTTAAGCTGTCAAAGGCCTTATTAAGATCTAGTTCCCGGGTGAGCGGAGCATCCCAGTTGGAACGCGCCGCTGATATTAGGGTTATGGATTTATGAATTTGGTCCAGGGTCTGACGGCCCGCTACAAATCCTGATTGGTCCTTATGAATGTATTGTGCTAGGCGAGAGGCTAAAATTTTTGTAAGAATCTTCAAATCCAAATTTATCAGCGAAATTGGGCGATAATTGCGAACATCAGTAGGATCCCTGTCGGGTTTAGGAATAACACTGATATATGTTTTGTTTTCATCTAAAGGGACCACGCCTCCATCCCGCAGGGAATTAAAATATAGAGCCATATGTGGAGCCAGCTATTTTTTTAATAATAAAGATTGGGAAGCCAGCGGGTCCCCGATCCTCACCCTAGGGGGATCGGGTGGTCGGATGCTGCGGACGAGGCGCGGGACCACTAAAAAAAGCAATAACTGCCGGGGGTGTGCGGAGCAGCTCAGAGGCACATCTGCGCCAACCGGTCGCGCATGCTCTCTTATACAGTAGATTTTATAGTCTATAGATTTTCTATAGATTTTATAGTCTATACAGTAGATTTTAGATTTTGCATTGGACTTCCACTTTAATTCAAATCATGCACTTTTTGGGGCCTGTGGTGATTTATTTTTTTTGATTTTTTTTTGTACTCAAGGACATTCAGGCTGCTTGTTTCAAACACTGTGAAGATAAAATCACTTGGGGAAAATGTTATAGCAATTGTCACTACTACTGTATTTGATGGCTGATATTTTTTCTGTAGCTGGTGAATACAGTTGATTTTGTTTTAACCACTTCAGCCCCGGAAGAAAAAAAAGTGACCCATTTTTTTTTAAACAGTGTCAAAATCAATAGAATAAAGTAAAATAAATACGTTTTTTTTTTATAAAAGAGCCCTATCCAGACGAGCTTGCGTGCAGAAGCGAACGCATACGTGAGCAGCGAAGGCATATGAAAACTGTGTTCAAACCACACACGTGAGGTATCGCCGCGATCATTCGAGAGCAATAATTCTAGCCCTAGAGCTCCTCTGTAACTCAAAAAATGCAACCTGTAGAATTTTTTAAACGTCGCCTATGGAGATTTTTAAGGGTACAAGTTTGTTGCCATTCCAAGAGCGAATCAGTGCATTTTTATAGCACTGATCGCTGTATAAATGACAATGGTCCCAAAAAAGCATCAAAAGTGTCCGATGTGTCCGCCATAATGTCGCAGTCACGATAAAAATCGCAGATCGGCGCCATAACTAGTAAAAAAAAATTATAATGAAAATGCTATAAAACGACCCCCCTATTTTATAGACACTATGGGCCAGATTCACAGAAGAAATACGCCGGAGTATCTAATGATACTCCGGTGTATTTTCAAATTTGCCGCGTCGTATTTTAATTTGTGATTCACAAACAAGATACAACGGCATTTGGCTAAGATCCGACAGGCTTACGGCTTCGTACGCCTTCGGATCGTAGGTGTAATACTTCGGCCGCCGCTGGGTGGAGTTCGCGCCATTTTCCAGCGTCGGGTATGCAAATTAGCTTTTACGGCGATCCACGAAGGTACTCCCGTGCGTTACGTCGTCGCAAGTAGTTTTTTCCCGTCGCAAAGTTAAGCCTGCTTTTTCATGGCTTAACTTTAGACCAGCCATGTTAAAGTATGGCCATCGTTCCTGCGTCAAATTTCAATTTTTTTTTCCTATGACGTCCGGGAATACGTTACGCACGTCGCCGTTCAAACAATACGTCGGGGCGCTGTAATTTCGCGCAAAGCACGTCGGGAAATTTCCTAACGGAGCATGCGCAGAACGTTCGGCGCGGGAGCGCACCTAATTTAAATGGTACACGCCCCATTTGAATTAGGCGGGCTTGCGCCGGACGGCTTTACGTTACACCGCCGTAAGTTTACACGCAAGTGCTTGGTGAATCAGGCACTTGCGCTGAAAACTTGCGGTGGTGTAACGTAAAGACGATACGTGACGCCGCCGCGATTCTTTATGAATCTGGCCCTATAACTTTTGTGTAAACCAATCAATCTTTTTTTTTTTACCAAATATGTGTAGAAGAATATGTATCAGCCTAAACTGAGGAAAAACACTTTTTTTATATATATATATATATATATATATATATTTTGTAGGGATATTTATTAAAGCAAAATGTAAAAATTATTGCTTTTTTTTCAAAATTGTCGCTCTTTTTTTTGTTTATAGCGCAAAAAATAAAAACCGCAGAGGTGATAAAATACCACCAAAAAAAAGCTCTATTTGTGGGAAAAAAAGGATGTCAATTTTGTTTGGGAGCCACGTTGCACGACCGCGCAATTGTCAGTTAAAGCAACACAGTGCCGAATCGCAAAAAAATTGTCCGGTCATTGAGCAGCCAATTCTTCCGGGACTGAAGTGATTAAGCAGGTCACCAATGTAGGGCAGCAGCTATAGAGAACAGCTGCAACCATTGTTTATCCAATCTTCATTCTTAGCCAAGCACCTTCATACAGAAATAATACTGTATTTTGTGCAGTTGTGCTTCGGAAATATTGTTTAAAATAGAAGTCTGTGCAAAAATCTAAAACCCCTGCATCTACAGACACCAGCATAGGCATGCGCACAGGGTGTGCCAGGTGTGCCCAGGCACACCCTAATCACCCTGTGCAGCACAGATTCCCCCTACTGCCCTGACTCCCATCTTTTCCCCCGTAGCGCTGCCAGCTTCCCTCCTCTCCTATCAGCTGTTGCTGCTAGGATGTCTGAATGAACATTGTGAGTGATTGGTAGTGTGTGTTTGGGCTTTGGGGTGCACACCCTAATACATACCTTTTTTGGAAGCCAGTCTGACCAACTCCGCAGCAGAAGCTCTGCAGAAGACACAAACAACTGCTGTGAAATGAATGGGACGTGACGTCACCCATAGAGTTACTATGGGGCTTCTGTTGTCATCCATCTAAACCAGTGGTCTCAAAGTACCGGCCCGCGGGAGCTGGCGCCATCTGGTGGTGGCCGTTGGTATTACAAGTTAAAGCGGGGGTTCACCCTTAGAGGGCACTTTTCCCCCTTCGCTTCCTGCTCGTTATTACTAGGGGAATCGGCAATTTATTTTAAAATATGTGCAGTACTTACCCGTTTACGAGACGCATCCTCTCCGTCGCTTCCGGGTATGGGCTTCGGGAATGGGCGGTCCTTCTTGATTGACAGGTTTCCGAGAGGCTTCCGACGGTCGCATCCATCGCGTCACGATTTTCCGAAAGAAGCCGAACGTCGGTGCGCAGGCGCAGTATAGAGCCGCACCGACGTTCGGCTTCTTTCGGCTACGAGTGACGCGATGGATGCGACCGTCGGAAGCCTCTCGGAAGAATGTCAATCAAGAAGGAACGCCCGCTCCCGAAGACCCATACCCGGAAGCGACGGAAGAAGATGCAGCTCGAAAACGGGTAAGTACTGCACCTATTTTAATATAAATAGCCGATTCCCCTAGACCGAACGAGCAGGAAGCTAAGGGGAGATTTTTTTTTTTTTTTTTAAATGGGTGAACTCCCGCTTTAAGCATTACAAGTTAAACAGCAATTCTAATGTCATTTTACACTATTTTCACTGCCATCTTCTTCCCTCTAATTAGAACCCCCAAACATTATATATATTTTTTATCCTAACACCCTAGAGAATAAAATGGCGATCGTTGCAATACTTTCTGTTACGCCGTATTTGCGCAGCGGTCTTACAAGCGCACTTTTTTGGGAAAAAAATACACTTTTTTTAATTAAAAAATAAGACAACAGTAAAGTTATCCCCATTTTTTTAAATATTATGAAAGATAATGTTACGCCAAGTAAATTCATACCCAACATGTCACGCTTCAAAATTGCGTCCGCTTGTGGAATGCCGACAAACTTTTTTACCCTTTAAAATCTTCATAGGCGACGTTTAAAAAAATCTACAGGTTGCATGTTTTAAGTTACAGAGGAGGTCTAGTGCTAGAATTATTGCTCTCGCTCTACCAATCGCGGCGATACCTCACATGTGTGGTTTGAACACCGTTTACATATGCGGGCGCTGCTCGCGTATGTGTTCGCTTCTGCGCGCAAGCTCGTCGGGACGAGGTGCGTTTTCTGGCTCCTAACTTTTTTAGCTGGCTCCTACAGTAGATTCCAAGCAAATTTGTCAAACCCTGACTTACACCAGTGCTGGTGGTAATAATGCGCTCGCTGACACCAGTGCTGGTGGTAATAATGCGCTCGCTGACACCAGTGCTGGGGGTTAATAATGTGTTCGCTGACACCAGTACTGTTGTTTTTGAAGTTTGAAAGTTTGCATGCGGCCCCCCATGGCATATGAAAACTTGTCTTGTGGCCCTCAGGTAATTTGAGTTTGAGACCCCTGATCTAAACAGAGAAGCCATGATTGACGGCTCAGCGTGAGGATCCAGTAAGAACGGGTCAGACTGGCTTCCAAAGAAGGCATGTATAATTATCTTTTCTTTACAGGGATAGGTAGGTTAGTGTTCCATTCCCTGGGGTCTATACAGTAGATGCAGACATTTTAGATTTTGCATTGGACTTTAATTTAAATCATACACTTTTTGGGGCCTGGGGTGATTTTTTTTTTTTTTTTTTGTACTTTAAAGACATTCAGGCTGCTTGTATCAAACAGTGTGAAGATAAAATCACTTGGGGAAAATGTTATAGCAATTGTCACTACTACTGTCCTTGATGGCTGCTATTTATTCTGTAGCTGGAGAATACAGTTTATTTTGTTTTAACCACTTCAGCCCCAGAAGGATTTACCCCCTACCTGACCAGAGCACTTTTTGCGATACGGCCCTGCGTCGCTTTAACTGACAATTTGCGCGGTCGTGCGACGTTGTACCCAAACAAAATAGATGTCCTTTTTTTCCCACAAATAGAGATTTATTTTGGTGGTACTGTATTTGATTGCCTCTGTGGTTTTTATTTTTTGTGCTATAAACAAAAAAAGAGCGACAATATTTTTCACTTTTGCTATAATAAATATTCCCATCAAAAATATATTTAAAAAACTAAGGGCCTAATCCACAAAAACCCGGCGCAACTTAATTTTTCTTATTTAAGTTACACCGCCGCAAAATCTCTACCTAAGTGCCCGATCCACAAAGCACTTACCTAGAAATTTTGAGCGGTGTAACTTAAATCCGTCCGGCGCAACGCGTTCCTAATTTAATGGGGCGAGTCCCATTTAAATTAGGCGCGCTCCCGCGCCGGACGTACTGCGCATGCTCCCGACGTCATTTTCCCGACGTGCTTTGCGCGGTTTTACGTTGCGCCGGGTTTTGAGAAAAAAAACGAGTTGCGCCGGAAAAAAAAAAATAAAAAAAAAAAAATGACAGCGACGCGGGGTAGAAGGGTCTACTTTTACAAGGTGTAATCAGTTTAGGCCTTGTAAAAGTAGCCCTAATTTTGCGACAGCAAACAAATACTTACGGAGAAAAAACGAAGCGTAAAAGCTTCGCGGATCTCCGTAAGTGCTAATTTGCATACCCGAAGCGGCATTTCGACGAGAAATGCCCCCAGCGGCGGCTGCGGTACTGCATCCTAAGATCCGGCAGTGTAAGTCCCTTACACATGTCGGATCTTCTGCCTATCTATGAGAAACTGATTCTGTGGATCAGCCGCATAGATAGAAACAGGGATACGGCGGCGTATCAGTAGATACGCCGGCGTATCCCTTTTGAGGATTAGGCCCTAATTTCTTTCTCAGTTTAGGCCGATCTGTATTCTTTTACATGTTTTCGGTAAAAAAATAAAATAAAAAAATAGCAATAATCGTATATTGATTGGTTTGCACAAAAGTTATAACGTCTATAAAATAGGGGATAGTTTTATGGCATTTTTGTTAACAATTTTTTTTTTTAACTAGTAATGGCGGCGATCTGCGATTTTTATCGTGACTGCAACATTATGGCGGACACATCGGACACTTTTGACGCTATTTTGCGACCATTGTCATTTATACAGTGATCACTTACTGTGTAAATGACACTGGCGGGGAAGGCGTTAACCATTACGGAGCAAGGGAGGGGTTTACGTGTGTCCTAGGCAGGGCTCGAGTCCTGCGGGAACGCATGGGAACAACATCCCTGCACTTATTTTACAGCAGGAAAGCCGTTCCCTTTGCAGGATTCGAGCAGCCGATCTGCCCGAGCCTGATCCTACATGGGTGCAGTTCACCCAGGCACCACAGTGGTGGGGGCGCTGAAGCACCAGAGTGCTCCCCTCCCTCCGCCTCCTCCTCTCCATGTCAGTTTCCTGTCTAGAGAAACAAGCCACGGCACATGATGGGGAACAAATTCATTGACTGTTGAATGCTGAAGCGTCTGATGGAGGCTGCAGTGCTGGAGCTGATGGAAGGTAGGAGACATGTGTCACCTGAGAAGTGAGTATAATTGCTCTTCTAGGACTGGGTACCCTTTTAAAGCGGGGGTTCACCCAAAAAACTAATTTTTAACATTAGATTGAGGCTAATTGTGGGAAGCACAATCGGGTCTTTTTTTAAAAATCAATGCAGTACATACCTTTTTAGAGATAGATGTTCTCCGCGGCTTCTGTGTATGATCTTGGGACTGGGCGTTCCTATTTGATTGACAGGCTTCCGACCATCGCATACAGCGCGTCAGTTGCGGCTCCGACGTTCGGCTACTTTCGGGAACTCGTGACGCGCTGTATGCGATGGTCAGAAGCCTGTCAATCAAATAGGAATGCCCAGTCCCGCAGTCCATACCCGGAAGCGGCAGAGAACATCTATCTCTAAAAAGGTATGTACTGCATTGATTTTTTTAAAAAACACCCGAATGTGCTTCCCACAATTAGCCTCAATCTAATGTTAAAAAATGTTTTTCGGGTGAACCCCCGCTTTAACCACTTAACAACCGCCTTACGTCTACTAACGGCGGCACTTTAAAGATGGATATCTCGGTAACGGCAGCAGCTGCTGCCACAACCGAGGTATCCATCTTTAGTGCCAACGGTCCTGTAAACGATAACGGCGGTCTCCGCGGCAGGATTCGCCGCGAGATCGCCGTTATCGGTGGCGGGAGAGGGCCCCCCCCTCCTGCCGCTCTCCCGGGCCCTCAGCCGCTTACCGGAGCCGTCGGTAGCGGCGGAGGCAATCGGGTCCGTTCGGCACCTGTGTGGGGATGCGACTGAGGGAAAAATCGCCCCCACCCGTCCTCATATCTCTGCTGGGCGGAAGTGACGTCAAAACGTCAGTTCCGCCCAGCGTCTTAAAGAAACATTTTTTTTTTCTGTCATTTGAAAAAATGACAGTTTAATTTTTTTTTCTTTTTTTGCATTTAAGCCTAAATATGAGATGTGAGGTCTTTTTGACCCCAGATCTCATATTTAAGAGGACCTGTCATGCTTTTTTCTATTACAAGGGATGTTTACATTCCTTGTAATAGGAATAAAAGTGATAATTTTTTTTTTTTATTTCAGTGTAAAAAATTATAAAAATAAATAAAAATAAATAAGAAAAAAAAAAAAAATGTTTTAAAAACGCCCCGTCCCGACGAGCTCGCGCACAGAAGCGAACGCATACGCGAGTAGCGCCCGCATATGAAAACGGTGTTCAAACCACACAAGTGAGGTATCGCCGCGATCGTTAGAGCGAGAGCAATAATTCTAGCCCTAGACCTACTCTGTAGCTCAAAAAATGCAACCTGTAGAATTTTTTAAACGTCGCCTATCGAGATTTTTAAGGGTAAAAGTTTGACGCCATGCCACGAGCGGGTGCAATTTTTAAGCGTGTCATGTTGGGTATCATTTTACTCGGCGTAACATTATCTTTCACAATATATAAAAAAATTGGGCAAAAATTATTGTTGTCTTATTTTTTAATTAAAAAAAATGATTTTTTCCCAAAAAAAGTGCGCTTGTAAGACCGCTGCACAAATACGGTGTGACAAAAAGTATTGCAATGACTGCCATTTTATTCCCTAGGATGTCTGCTAAAAAAAAATATATAATGTTTGGGGGTTCTGATTAATTTTCTAGCAAAAAAATTGTGATTTTTACATGAAGGAGAGAAGAGCCAAAATAGGCCCGGTTGTCAAGTGGTTAATATGAGGGTCCACTCCCTTGGACCTGTACAGCACCCTGCAGGCATGCCTTAGTGCTGTGGTGTCCAGGATTCCACTACACAGGGTCCAGCACCCGAAGGTTGCATTACAGGCAAATACTTGTTGTTGATCCTTTAATCTTCTTTACAAGGCTTGGGTACCATTTATCGTAGCTTTTTGAAATGGATCCGATCTAGAAACGATGTCCCTTCATTCTTAAGAACCTGTGTGGGATTACAGCATGGAAGCTCACAGAGAGCTCAGAAGTGACCATCCACCATTTTAGACACTGGCTAAAAAACTGCAGTACTACCTGTATGTGAGGGGTTATATTTTCCATTGACCTATAGGTGGTGCATAACCCAGGTACTAATGTATATAGCTGCTCTGTGTCCTGTGATGTACGAGGAAAAAAAAATGTATTTTTAAAGGGGAAAAATTCAAAAAACACAAAACGCATCAAAAATGCAACACGTGCATTTCTGGTAAAACTTTATTGAAGTCTATTACACTCAAGACACAATCTGCTGAGGGTAAACAAGTACCCGACCCTTTCCAAAAATGCACATGATGAAAAACACATATACAGTATGTGAAAGTGTACCATGTCCATGTTAAATGGACTGTAGTGCGTTTCTGCAAATTGCAAAACACACCAAAAAGCACATTGGTAGAAAAGGTAGGGTTAGTCATGCTAATTGTGCCATACCTAAATCCTGCTAATTAAATAACAAGCATAAGCCCTGAAGAAGGAGAATCTTTAATGTGTCATCTTGTTATGAATTAATACAAATACTTTGAACTCGATGCTTTTGTTTTATGCCTTCATTAGACTTCACATAGGATTTATATTGAATTTAAAGTATCTCACAAAAGTAAATACACCCCTCACATTTTTGTAACACTGAAGAAATTACATTTTGCTACAATGTTAAGTAGTGAGTGTGCAGCTTGTATAACAATGTAAAGTTGATGTCCCCTCAAAATAACTCGGCACACAGCCATTAATGTCTAAACCACTGGCAACAAAAGGGAGAACACCCCTAAGTAAAAATGTCCAAATTGGACCAAATTAGCCATTTTCCCTCTCCAGTGTCATGTGACTCGTTAGTGTTACAAGGTCTCAGATGTGAATGGGGAGCAGGTGTGTTAACCACTTCCCAGCCACCTCTAGCAGAATGACAGCTGGGAAGTGGTTCTGTTATCCTGACTGGGCATCATATGACGTCCAGCAGGATAACATGCTGATGCACGCCCGTGGGGGGCACGCAGCGCTGTGATCGTGAGTGTGGCGTGTCAGTCTGACATGCCCCATCTCCGAACGTGATAAGGAGCCTTCCTCCGTTCACGCTGACAGGGAGAGACAATTGGCGGCTTTCTCTGTCGGGGGGGGGGGGGTCTGTGTTGATAATCAGCACATTGATTATCAGCACAGCCCCCTCAGATCTGCATATCAGCTACCAACCAGTGCCCAGCAGTGCACCAATAATAAATACTGCCAGTGCCCACCGCAGTGCCAATCAGAGCCCACTACAGTGACAATTAGTGCCCATTACAGTGCCAATCAGTGCCCAGCAGTAACACCTGTCAGTAACTAATCAGTACTTCATCATCAGTGCTGCCCATCAGTGCCACCTGTCAGTGCCAATCAGTGCCGCTTGTCAGTGCCCATCAGTGCTGCATACCAGTGTCGCCTATTAGTGCCCATCAGTGCTGCATATCAGTGCCACCTATCAGTGCCTCCTTATCAGTGCCAACTCATCAGTGTCCATCAGTGCCGCCTCATCAATGCTGATCAGTGCCGCCTCATCAGTGCCCGTCAGTGAAGGGGAAAACAAATTTGTATGACAAACTAGGAAAAAAATATTTTTTATCAAAAATGTTGGTCTTTTTTAGTTGGTTTAGCAAAAAATAAGAACCCCAGTAGTGATCAAATACCACCAAAAGAAATCTCTATTTGTGGGAAGAAAATTATAAAAATGTAGTTTGGGTACAGTGTAGCATGACGGCGCAATTGTCATTTAAATTGTGACAGCGCTGAAAGCTGCAAATTGTGGTAGGAGTGTCATGGTCTGGGACTTCATGGGTGTTGCCGGCACTGTGAAGATACAGTTCATTGAGGGAACCATGAATGCCAATATATACTGTGACATACTGAAGCCGAGCATGGCAGTATTCCAACATGATAACAAAGACTGGGCCGCAGGGCAGTATTCCAACATGATAACGACCCCAAACACACCTCCAAGACGACCACTGCCTTGCTAAAGACCAAAAAAGTTGAGTGCACGTGCTCAGCATCATATCCAGAGGTTGTCTTTGGGAAACTGACATATGAGTGCTGCCAGCATTGCTGCATAGGTTGAAGGGGTGGGGGTCAACCCGTTGTTAGATTTTAAATGTATTGATATTATGTTATAAATGTCTCTGAATCATTGGTTTAAACATGGTAGCATTTGAAGGTTTGTTAAAGACAAACGAAGGTCAGTTATGACGACAGAACAGCTGTTATAGCATAGGCCACATCTATTCTTGAAGCATACGTCAAGAAAGAGGGTGGAGATGTTACTTAAATATACACAAATGGGTGTATACATTTGTGACAGAAGCTTGCCACCATCCTTGGAGCTAATCTATATATGAATTATCCTAAGTTTGGCTTTTAAATCAGTATATAAGAACACGTGGGTAGTGTAGTGGAAAGGGACCTCAGGGTCACCCCGACCCGACGGGGGAAGGGGCTCTATCCAGCAGAGAAGATGTACTATCTAATTCCTGTTTCTGAATTTCCATCGTACCATGATGTCTTATCAGCTGAAACACTGTAAGCATAAACTGTCTTGCTGTCATATCTTTGGAGAATAAACATTGTATAATGAAGGAACATATGTCTGAATATTTTGGAAGCAACCGACTGGAGTAGGAGAGGTTTTTGACACATCGCATGACACGTGTTAGAGGAATATGTCCCCTCTGTCTTCTGTGTTCTCTGTTCTATCTCTCTCACCTCTCCTCCCCCTGCCCCCCGGCATTTTTACACCCGTCAGTACTCAGACCATACGCTGCACACTGTATCAAATTGGTCTGCATGGCTGTCGTCCCAGAAGGAAGCCTCTTCTAAAGATGATGCACAAGAAAGCCTGCAAACAGTTTTCTGAAGACAAGCAGACTAAAGAGATGGATTACTGGAACCATGTCCTGTGGTCTGATGGACTGGCCAATCATGTCTATAGACCTAAACCCATCCTCAATTAGAAGGTGGAGGAGCGCAGATTCTCTAACATCCACCAGCTCTGTGATGTCATCATGTGGTTTAGACAAAAACAAGAGATATCTATTACCATTTGCCACCAAAAGAAAGCCCAATTTGTGCTGGAAAAAAAAAAGGTATAATCCACCTGAATACACAAATTAGCTTTGTTGATATTTACAGTTTTACTAACACATGCCAAAGTTACAAAATGGTGCTTAGGCATAAGGGGCCTTTCACACGGACGGATAGAATGGTGCTTTTAGCTGCGGATTTTAGTTTAGTTTAGTTTTCTACTGCAGCTAAAAGCACACAATGCTTTCCTATGGCCCCATTCACACACAACGTTTAGCTACGATTTCGTTGCATGCGGTTTGGTGTGAATAGAAAAAAATAGAATTGAATGCGTCCAGGTGCGATTTAGCGCATCTAAATGCACTTAACCGCAGGTAATCGCAGTCTTTTGTGTCAACTGCGGATAGCAGCGTGAGAAAAAAAAAAAAGAAAAGGAAGCACATAATCAAAGACAATAAAAAGGGTTGCTATGGAAATGACTACCGCAGCTAAACGCGGCTGCATGTAACCGCACGTAATCGCAATGTACAAATGCAGCTAATCGCAGTGCCCAGAGCCTTGAATTTTACTGAAAATGTACATGCTTTTAATTGCGGCAAAACTGACGTCCGTCTGAAAGGGGCCTTAACATTTGTTTTATCCTTAGTCACTAAGGGGTTTAACCTGTACAACTGCAACATGTACGTTAAAGCTGAAGTTCAGCTGTACAAAAAAAATTTTTTTTTTAGAGGTCCGGAGGCCCCCAGGGCCCCGGACAACAACCCCCCCCCTTTTTTTTATTTATTTTTTATAAAAAAAAATGTTTTTTTTATATATTTTTTATATATATATATATATATACTGGCCCAGATTCAAGAAGCACTTGCGCGGGAGCAAGTGTGATTTGTGCCGCGCAAGTACTGATTTGCTCCCAGGCAAATTTGCGGCTGATTCTGTAAACCAGTTAAGCCTGAAATGCGGCCATTTTCCCGCGCACGCAGCCTCGCTGCTCCGGCTCAATTATAGCGCAATTTTGCGCGGGGTGTAAGTTGCGCCTTCATGGAATTCCCTCAGCGAATATGCAAATTAGGTACTGCCGATGATTCAGAAACATGCGCGTGTGATGCGCATCTTGCGCTGGAAGCGCGCAAGCTTTTTTCCCCGGGCAAACTTGCTCCTGCTAAAAGCAGGGGCAAGTTAGCAAAAGATGGCCAAATGTCATCTGCAGGAGCGCGCAACTTCAGCAGCACCTAGACAGACGAGCTGAACAAGCAGAGCACCCACATTTTCGGGACCTCACATCTGTGCACCAACATGCTAGGGGCAGCTATGGTTCTTGATATTCTATTGACTGAGCCGACTCGTAGGAGGGCACGGGAGAGGATTTACAGAGGGCGCTACAACCTTTTTGAGATGAGTGATAATGAGGTGTATCGCATGTTTCGCTTCAGCCCTGAAGTCATCCTTGAGTTGGTAACAATCCTGCAGGATGACATCAGCAGCCCGACCCATCGGGGACAGGCAGTGCAGCCACTGGTGAAGGTAGTGGCAACCCTTCATTTTTTGGCAAGTGGCTCATTTCAGCGCACAGGTGGAATGGTGGCGGGGATGTCCCAATCCAGCATGAGCAGGTGTGTGCACCAAGTGATCCCTGCAATACTCAGACGCATGGGCACACAATTTATCAAACCAACCACGGCTGACCTGTGGCAGAAGGCAATCAGTGATTTTTATGAAATAGCCAGATTCCCACGCACTGTGGGTGCAATAGATTGTACCCATGTGGCACTACGCCCCCCCCGGCTCCTCGAGCATATCTACTGCAACAGGAAGCATTGGCATTCGATAAATGTGCAGGTGATTGTGGATGCACATGGCCTCATATGGCATGTCCGTGCCAAACACCCAGGGTCAAGCCATGACAGTTTTATTTACCGACACAGCCCCATCCCAACCGAGTTTGACCAGAACATGTATGGAGACAGCTGGCTGATTGGTGAGTGACATGGGTGTCAGGTATGACTGCCCCCCCCCCCCCCATGATGCAGACATCACAAGGGGCACATGCACGACTAACATCCTCCTGTCTTTTCCCTTCCAGGTGACTCTGCATATGCCCTGGGACCTCACATGATGACCCCATTTCGTAACCCTCAAACACCAGGAGAGGAAAGATTTAATGAAGCCCATGCACGTACCCGTGCGGTGGTGGAGCGCACATTTGGCATCCTTAAATCTCGATTCAGATGTCTGGATAAATCAGGGGGGACCCTGTTGTATTCACCCAACTTTGTGTGCCAAATCATCGGGGCATGTTGTATTCTCCACAATTTTGCTGAGAGAAGGGGCATGCACATTGAGCTACGCAATGACCTTACCCCCGAACCACGCAACCCCCCCCCCCAAGAAACACTACCGGATCTTCTGAGGGAAGAGCAATCCGGAATGGTCTTGTGGAACGTCTCTTTGCACATTAAACACACCCTGATCTTGTCACAAGTATAATGCATGTATGTACACCACTGTAGTCCCTAGCACACACACGACACACGCACCCCAAATTGGATTAGACCCAACAATACCCCATGGTATTAGGGAGCAGCAACGCCGCGTCAAGGCTCCAATTATGTTGCTGTCCATTCATACACCTTTCACATGGCAGAGGGTGACACCCCTTTTCCAGCAGGAGTGCCACCCCCCCCCCCCTATTCACACACCAGTCACACTGTAGTATACACTCCTCACCGTGTGTAGGGACTACAAATAAATATAAAAGCTCATATTCTGAGCATATATAAAACAAATAAAAAACTCATATTCTGAGCATATATAAAAAAAATAAAAAACTCATATTCTGAGCATATAATAATTGTAGAAATTAAATCATTTTTTTGATTTCTTCTTTGGGCCAAGGGTGCCCCGGCTCTGGCTCCTCAATCTCCGTGGTGCGGAGGAGGCATGGGGTGGGGATGGAGGGGGGGGAGGAGCATCAACCCCTACTTCCAGACTCCTCGCAGGTGGTGGCTGCATGCCCTCCATGGCGTTGGCCAGGCGGGCGATGATGGTGTTGGTCTGGGCCAACATCCGCATTTGGCGGGTGGTGGTATCCCGCTGATGACGGCGGGTAACTCTCCCCTCCTCCCGCACTGCAGCGGTGTTGGCCTGCACAGCAGCGGTGTTGGCCTCCACCGCAGCTGCCATCCTGCTTAATAAAGCGGGGGCGTTCTCCTGAGCCACCAAGCAGGTGACTATGGCCTTGGAGTTGCCACTTATTTCCGCCAGGCTCTGTGAGACATGTTTGTCCCGGTCTGCATGCAGGGTGAGGGCATGCTGCACAGAGGTGGAGGTGGATGCCATGCTGTCCGCCAGACGTCGAACATCTCCCACCATGGCCCCTATATGGCGGGTCTGCAGGGTCTGCTCCTCCAGCAGACCGTCACGGAGGCTGGAGGATATATGCCTTGTTTTGGACAGAGCCTTCCTGGGAGGAGAGGCTCGGGCATGGACAGAGGGAGAAGGGGAGGGGTCCACAATGGAGGGGCTTGCCCTGGAGGGGGATGACGTGCTGGGTGGTGGGTTGCTCAGGGATGGTGGTATCCTCCTGGAGGGAGCCAGAGTCCTCCTGGATGAGGAAAAAGGAATCCTCCTCCAAAACCACTTCCTCCACCATACTTGGCCCCGGTAGGATCTCCTCCTGGACCAGCATTGCCATAATGTCCATGGGGCCTGACTGGACCCCTGGCTCAGGTATGGATGGCGTGGGTCGCCCCGCAGCCGAAGACGGCCCAGCTTCATCATCCTCATCACCACCTGTGGATGACACCAAAACGAAATATTTTGCTGGTGCAACACACTGCTCACATGTTCACTTCTACCCCCTCCCATGATGCACAGCAGATATGAAACAAAAATAATAGTTCCATCTTCACTTCTACCCACAAATATGTTGACTTCTACCCCCTCCCATGATGCACAGCAGATATGAAACAAAAATAATAGTTCCATCTTCACTTCTACCCACAAATATGTTCACTTCTACCCCCTCCCATGATGCACAGCAGATATGAAACAAAAATAATAGTTCCATCTTCACTTCTACCCACAAATATGTTCACTTCTACCCCCTCCCATGATGCACAGCAGATATGAAACAAAAATAATAGGTCCATCTTCACTTCTACCCACAAATATGTTGACTTCTACCCCCTCCCATGATGCACAGCAGATATGAAACAAAAATAATAGTTCCATCTTCACTTCTACCCACAAATATGTTCACTTCTACCCCTCCCATGATGCACAGCAGATATGAAACAAAAATAATAGTTCCATCTTCACTTCTACCCACAAATATGTTGACTTCTACCCCCTCCCATGATGCACAGCAGATATGAAACAAAAATAATAGTTCCATCTTCACTTCTACCCACAAATATGTTCACTTCTACCCCCTCCCATGATGCACAGCAGATATGAAACAAAAATAATAGTTCCATCTTCACTTCTACCCACAAATATGTTCACTTCTACCCCCTCCCATGATGCACAGCAGATATGAAACAAAAATAACTTACCAGTCCCCAAGTTCCCAAGAGTGGAGTCGTACCCTGCAAGTCCCTCCACCTGCTCCTGCACAAAAGTTTGGGCAATAAGCTCCTCCTCATGATTTAGGCGGATCATACATCGCGGTCCACCTCCCGTGCCACCGGTATGTTTTCTGATAAGAGCCAGTTTATCCCGGACCCTGCGCCTCATATCATTCAGTTTAATGTCATCCCAGGAACGATCTTCATTACCCAGGGCATTGATGTCCAGGGCTATGGCTTCAAAGATAGCCCTCCTTTGGGCAACGGTGGTGTTTGCCCGCTGGTCACCATATAGGAGTTCTTTATGTTGCTGGAGTGCAGCAATTAGGATGTCCATCTCCGCAGCCACGAAGTTTGCCTTTCTTTTTTTAGTTCCTTTGGGAGGTGCCATCTCTTCAAAATGGGCTGAATTTCCTTGCTCAGGGGGGGTAGGAAAAAGCAGGATGAAATTCAGCAAAGAACCTGCGCAAGTCTGCTCCTATTTATTTGCTCAGTGCAAGCAGCTGAGCAGGATTTGCCCTGAAAGTATGCTAGGCGCAGTTTGACGCATGCGCAGACGGCAGCGCTCTAATTGCGCATGCGCGTGCCCGGCGCAAACCTCTGCTGAGTCGAAAAATGCTCATTTACATAGGGGCACACCCACTTTGACTTGCGCGGCCTTGCGCCCTCAGCTTTGCCTTAAACAGGAGCAAATTAAATGAACAAACGATTCCTGAATCAGGTGGCAATTTGGCAAAATTGCCCCAGCGCAGAGAAATTCAGCTGAGCAGCTCATGTGTAAGTAATGGGCAAATCTACCTGAATCTGGGCCACTGTGTGTGTGTATATATATATATATATATATATATATATATATATATATATACAGTATATATATAATATATATATTATTGTTAAAGGGCCCAGAGGTCTCCAGGGCCCGCGGAATGGCAACCCCCTTTTTTTTATAAAAAAAAATGTAAATTTTTTTTATATAATTTGTTTTTTTTATTAAAGGGCTCAGAGGTTCCCAGGGCCCCATGTGGTAACCCCCCCCCCTTTTTTTTTTTTTTGTTTCTTTTTTTATTCTTGTTTCTTTTTTTCTTTTTATTAAAAGGCCCAGAGGTCCCCAGGGCCCCGGATGGCAACCTCCCTTTTTTTATATATTTTTTCTAAATGTTTATATACTTTTTTTTATTATTATTAAAGGGCCCAGAGGTTTATTTTTATTAAATGGCCCAGAGGTCCCCAGGGCCCCGGATGGCTACCCCCCTTCTTTATTTCTTCTTTTTTTTGTAAAGGCCCCCTGCCTCTCAATTTGCGGCAGCCCCTCCTGATGGCGGCCCTGCGCATACCTCCCAACATGCACGGATTCTGCGGGAGGCAGCACGGACGCAGGAGGAACTGGAGCGGTGTGTGGAGGACAAGGCCGGATTAACATAGGGGCTGATGGAGCTGCAGCTCCAGGCCCCTTTCTCAAGATAGGCCAATTTGCCCCCCAAAAAAAAATCAGAACCCCCCCCCCCCCCAAAAAAAGATCGACTTTGGGGGTTGTAGCTCGACGACCAGAGGTCACAGAAACCCCACATTTGGGGGGTAGGCAGTTGAAGACCTACTCCCCAACTGATCAAAATATGGGATGGCTATCATTTATGGTTCCGGAGATACGGGCCTGCTTGCACAGCCTGTCAGAAGCTACATACAGAGCGGCCAGTATAAATACAAGCTGACACACTGCAGAGGACTGATAGGATCACAGTGCTTATAATAATTATTTGTATATTACTCATGGTAATTAAACCCATTGCCACCCAGGCCAATTCTGACACTTCTCTACTACATGTAAAAATCATCATTTGTTTTTTGCTAGAAAATTACTCTATGGTGGTCTTTGCAACTTGTTATGTTGCACGGTATAGAGCTGCACGATTCTGGCTAAAGTGAGAATTGCAATTTTTTTGCTTAGAAGATAGATCACGATTCTCTCACGATTCTTGCAGGGTAACATCATCTTTCACATTAAAATAAAAAAATAAAAATGGGCTAACTTTACTGTTTTGTTTTTATGGTTTTTATTATTCATTGAAATGGGCAAATGCAGTGTGACATAAAATATTGCAGCAATAGCCATTGTATTCCCTAGAGTCTCTGCTAAAATATATATAATGTTTGGCGGTTCCAAGTAATTTTCTAGCAAATAATATTGCTTTTTAACTTAAGAAACAAGTGTTGGACTTTAAGTGGTTAAATTTCCTGCATTTACACACAGAAGTTTGATCTAAGAAGATAGTTGGTTACAATGTTTCATGTTACAAACTTGGCAGACTGCCTGGATTTGTTCTTTACACACAGAAGTTTATCCCTTTGATCTAAGAAGGAAGGTTAGTTACAATAGGCCAAATTCTCAAAAGAGATACGCGGACTTAACTCAAGTTTTCGAAATTTACACGGCGCGTATCTTTGCGCCCGATCTTCAAAACGAGTTAAGCCCAGATTTCCGTATTTTCAGTCCTACCTAAAATAGTTACACCTGCGCATCCCCGGGCGCAAATTACGCTAGTCTCGCCGCTGTTTTTGATAGGCAAAGATGCAAATGAGGGAGTTAGGGCGATTCTCAAAATTAAGTGTGTGCGGCGTATTTTCCGCCCTGTGCGCACCTGTTAGTTTCCCTGACTAAATTTCCACATTATAAAAGCAGCCCTAATTTTACACATGCCGTGGAAGGGTTTGCTGTAGGTAGTGACTAGAGCTATAGTTGTGAAGGATCTGTCTTTAAAAATGCCTGGGGCATCAATGATTCTGACGGCACTTGCCGCCTTACAGGCACAAAGGAGGAGGAGGGCACAGAGGAGGATGAGGGCACAGGCGAGAGTTTATCGGCCACGGCGTGATCTTTTTCAAATGCCAGATTATGAGGTGTATGGCAATTACAGGTTTGATAGGGAAGCCATCCTGGAGATCACCCAACTACTTCAGGAGGATCTTATCACCCCAACCAGACGCTCCCATGCCCTGACACCTCTACATAAAGTGATGGCAACCCTCCATTTTTTATCCATTGGCTCATTCCAGCGTGCATCTGGTGGTCTGGCTGGGATGGTGCAGTCGACAATGAGCCGATGTGTCCATCAGGTGGTCCCTGCCATACTGCGGCGCATGACCAATCAATTTGTGAAGCCCACCCAGGAGGAGCAGCGTCTGCAAGCCATGACTGACTTTTACAGCATTGCTGGTATCCCAAGGACCATCGGGGCGATAGACTGCACCCATGTGGCACTACAGCCCCCCCATGAAACTGAACACCTGTTCAGAAACAGAAAAGGGTGGCATTCCATCAACGTCCAGATGATTGTAGATGCCCATGGCCTCATCTGGCACGTTTGTGCCAAGTTTCCAGGGTCGTGCCACGACAGTTACATCCTACGGCAGACCAAGATCTACCAAGACTTGGAGCAGAATGTGTATGGAGACAGCTGGCTGATTGGTGAGTGACATTGGTGTCAGGTATGCCCCCCCCATGATGCAGACATCACAAGGGGCACATGCATGACTAATATCCTCCTGTCTTTTCCCTTACAGGTGACTCTGGATATGCGTTGGGACCCCACCTGATGACCCCCTTTAGGAACCCCCAAACACCCGGAGAACGCAAATTCAACGAGGTGCACATCCAGACCCGGTCAATAGTAGAGCGGACATTTGGCCTTCTCAAGTCCAGATTCAGATGCCTTGACAAGACTGGGGGTACACTCTTGTATTCCCCAGACTTTGTCTGTCAAATTATTGGGGCATGTTGCATCCTCCATAATTTTGCTCTGAGAAGGGGCCTGCATGTTGAGATATGTCCTGACCTAACCCCCCACCCAGGCAATCCCCCCCCCCCCAACCACCTCTACCCGGTCTGCTGAGGGCCAGGCAATAAGGAGACAACTGGCTGAAGGCATCTTTGCCCAGTAAATGGACCCTAATTATCTTTATTTTTTTGCTTTGCCAAGAAAAAATCACAGAGATTATGTGACCTTTAAACATTTACTTTGCACATAAAATGCACATTACTTATATGACAATGAGAATGTCTTTTTTGATACAAAACGCACATTAATTATCTCACAATGAGAATGCATGAATGCACGCCACTGTGGTCCCTAGCACAGACACATCACATGCACATCGAATTGGATTAGATCCAAGTACCCCCCCCCCCCTTTGGTACTTGGGAGCAGTAACGCCCCGCCACGGCTCCAATTATGTCACTGTGCATTCATACACCATTCAGGAACCTGGGATGACTTCTCCCTGGTCCTGGGGGTCCCTACTCCACCAAAACTGAGGGTGACACCCTTATGTTTTCAGGAATGCCACCCCCCCACATTCACACATCATTCACACACATAAACCAAATCATAAGTACAGTATAAAAAAAAATCAAAAGTACCCCTGCAACTTAATGATGTTGCCGAGTGCTCCTTCTGGGCTGACCACGGGCACGGGCACGGCCGACTGGGGGATCTTCACGGGGGGGGGGGGGGGGGTCTGTGCAGGGGAGGGAGTATTTTCATGGGGGGGGTCTGTGCAGGGGAGGGAGTATCTTCACGGGGGGGGTCTGTGCAGGGGAAGAAGGAGCCTCCCCTGGTGTCTGTCCTCCTGCTGGCCTGCCCTCCAAGGCCACGGCTATCCTTGTCAGACAGGCAGTCATGTCAGCCGTATTAGCCTGGCCAGCCCGGGTATTGGCCTGCACAGCCCGGGTATTGGCCTGCACAGCCTGGGTGAGGGCAGTCACCTCCTGGGCCACGCCTGTTGTTGCGTTTTTCAGGTCCCACAAACACGTGGTGACCCCCACTGAGTTGGTGGCCACGTCACCCAGTGACTTCCTCATTAAACCCAGGCTGTGCTCCACCTTGCTCATAGATTTTTTAATTTCAGCCAGACTGCGGGTCTGCCGGGCATTGTCCCTCAACAGACTGACCAGCAGACGCACAAACCCCCCCCTGGTTTCTGGGGTCGGCCTCCTACTTGCCCCTGAGGCTTGTGGCCTTGGAGGAGGGGTTGGAGTGACCCATGGGTGCTGCTGCATGTTGGAGGAGGGTTGGGAGGGGCCACCCATGATGGTGGCCTGACTGCTGGGCGCCTCTGGGGTTCCCTCAGGGGATGACTCAAAGGTCATATCTTGGCCCATCAGGATTTGCTGGCCAATATCAATATTCTCATCTTCCTCCCCCTCATCCTCCTCCCACTCAACATCCAAATTAGTGGAGTTGTGGGCACTCCCCTCCCATGGCGAATCCTGTCCTTCTTGGGACTCTGCATCAGCCTGTCTTGGGGGTGGTGCAGCAGCCTGCACTGATGGGCCAGCAACCTCCTGCCCTGATGGGGCTGCCACCTCCTGCCCTGATGCCAGCTTGTTCCGGGACACGCTCTTCAAATCATTGATTTTTTTTTTAACTCCAGCGATGGTCCTGGTCTCCCCCCCCCCCCCGCCGCATTGATCCGATCGGTGATCTTTTTAAGGATCTCCTTCCTCCTGGCCAGGGTGGTGTTGTGGCTCTCAGGGCCATGGAGAAAACGCCCATATTTTATGACGCCCTGAGCAAGAATATGCTTCTCTGCCACTGTAAAATTTAGCTTCCTGCGCTTGGTGGCCATGACAGACAACACCCAGCAACAGGAAACTCACCCAAAAAACAATCAACAATACACACACAACAAAGAAAAGAAAAACAAGCAAAAAAAAAAGCAGACAGCTACTATAAATTCAAAAACAAACAGGCAACAAAGGGAAACAAAAAACAATCACACACCAAAAAAAAACACTTATCAAAAACAAACAGGCAAAAAAGGGAAACAAAAAACAATCACACACCAAAAAAGAAACACTTATCAAAAACAAACAGGCAAACAATCAAAACAAATAACAAATTATCAAAAACAAACACCAACTATACTCTCCAACTCCTCAACAACTTTTCTCACAAACAAATCTTACCAACAAACACTGACAAACGTTCAAAGCAGAAGCAACTTGCTTTAGGAAGGGAACACAGGGAAATACTTTTGCAAGGGAAGTGTGTTTGACTGGGGCTATTTAGACACAGGGCGATCCTCAAACTAAGTACGCTTGGCCTTTTACCTATCTCACTGATTGCGATGAGCAAAGTTCTGCACATGCCCAGTGAGGTCCAGATTCGTGCGCACATGCGCAGTACAGCCGGCCCTTCATTTGCATGGGGTCACGGCTCATTACAATGAAGCACGCCCACTTCATTCCCACTTGCCATAACCACGCCTTACGCCTTGGAACTTAGGTTAAGGATGGCGCAATTTTGTGCGCAAATGCGCTGAGGATACGGCACTTACGACACCAACTTAGGGTGCCGTAACTTAAATGACATAAGTTAGGTAATACTAAATTTGCACAGCTTTTTGAGAATTTGGCCCAATGTTTCCTGTTAAAAACTTGGCAGACTGCCCAGATATTTTCTTTTGACAGCTGAAAGTCTCTCCACTTGTTATATGAAAGAATCGGCAAACTCTGCATTGGAGATCGTCAGGGGGGGTTGAATCAAAATCAAGATTTTTTAACAATTAAATGTGCAGCTCTAGCACGGTATTTGTGCAGCAATTTTTCGAACGTGTTTTTTTGGAAATAAACTGTTTCATTCATTTAACCACTTCCCGACCTCCTCATGTACATTTACGTCGGCAGAATGATAAAATGGGGGGTGTAATGGCGCTTGCAACTAAAATCACTAAATAATGTATATACTATAAAAATAGAATGTGCAAAATAGACTCCGCCTCCTGGCAATGATAAAAAAGTGTATCACTCTAAACCGGAATACCATCCAACAAAAATAACATAATGTGGGAGATATTGAGAGTGAGCAAATAATGAAATAAGTGTGACCAACGTTATTGATGATATTTTAATTATTTGGGCAGGAGACAGGGAGAGTCTTATTGACTTTGGCTTTTATTTGAACACAAATGAAAAAAATATTAAACTGACCTGGGAGATTAGCGATGAAAAAATCCACTTTCTTGATCTGGAGATTACCAAAGAAGGAACAAAACTGGTAACACAAACGCACTTTAAAACTGTGGACAGAAACAGCTACCTGCCTTTGGATAGCTGTCACCACAAGCCCTGGTTAGACAATATACCAAAGGGTCAGCTATTGAGATTAAGGAGAAATTGCACTAAAACTGATGTATTCTTGAAACAGGCGGACTTTATTGGCAAGAGATTTGTGGAAAAGGGTTACAAATCTGACTTTATTGAGAAAAAGATACAAGATGTGGTCACCCTAGATAGAAATACACTGATCCAGGACTCTACAAGAAAAAACTCCTATATGGGGGGAGTACCCCTAATAATGGACTATAACGTGCAGCATAAGCAGATAGAGGCGATCTGTAGGAAATATTGGCACATTGTGAGGGCCGATCGACATCTGGCATCAATACTTCCAGAAAGGCCATTATTCACATATAGGAGGGCCCCTACTCTACGGGACATGATTGCCAAAAATGTACTTGATCCTCCAGAGAAAAAGAGTTTCATTTTTTAATGAGAAAGGCTACTATCCCTGTAAAAGATGTTTTACCTGTAAACGTACTAAAGAGAGTAAGAAGAAAAAAGAACATTTTAAATCGTGCTTCACAGGGAAGGAATATAAAATTAAAGAATGTATTTCCTGTGAGACTGAAGGGGTAGTCTACCTTCTGGAATGCCCATGTAAGATTCAATATGTTGGTAGAACAAAGAGAAAATTGAGGAAAAGACTGCGGGAGCACACGCAAAATATAATAAATGGGTTCCCTAAGCATAGTCTGTCCCGCCATTACGACCAATACCGTCCACAACAGAGATCCATCCTCACTAATGGTGTGGGGTATAGAAAAATATAAACCCCATTAGAGAGGGGATAATAAAGTGCAGAAAATTAGCCAGGCAGAATCCCGCTGGATACATGAATTGTGCACCTTAACGCCACATGGGTATAATGTGGAATTTGATCTTAATTGTTTTATCTCTAACTTTTAAGATGTTATCCCTTTACTCTCCTCTTAACGTTTTTTATCATTTTAACATATGATTTTAGTGAGTATTTTATTACTTGCTATTTTATGGATTTTAAATACTTGTTGCGGTTTTTTATTAATATTTTAGTAACAGTTATCCATATTTATCTACTAGTCCTCCTTTATTGACAATTTCTGGAATATTAAATATCATCCTTCCCTCTGAGATCATCTGCTAGTATCAGGCACTTTGCTATATTTATTAGTGTTTTATTGTCCTCTTATGGTCTGTTACATATCTGGATCAATTATCTTCCTTTCCCATTGTCCTGTTTCCTCAAGCTTAGGAATCTAGATATCTGTGATATATATTGTTTATGTCCAGCAGGGGGTAGTGGCGCACCCCCATTATCTGCTATTGTATTCCAATTATTTGCAATCACGCATGTCCTCCCTCAGCCACCAGAGGGGGCATTCTACTATGTTTTTATATTTTTATATACATTTCAAGTTTTAACAATGGATTGTTGTGTTTGCGAATGAGATCGTCCTGGCGGCATTGCAGTTATGTTATTGTGATGTTTCGCTGGCCGTTTTCTCTCATGCGGTTATTAGCAAGTTACTATAAATGTCACCCACGTACAAGCCGCCCTCCATCCTATGATTAAGTGACGTCGGCTGTCGCGATACGCGTGAGGACGTTGGAGGGCTGTTGGTGACGTCACCCGCTTGCGGCTGCAAAGCGGGGACACAGGAATACGCACACGCCACTTTACATGCTGTTCTTTCAGCACTGCTTGTAAGTGTTTATTTTTCTTTCATTAAATTTTGTTAAAGCGGTGGTTCACCCATAAAAACGACTTCCCCCTATTACACTGCCCCCCCCCGCATTACAATACGATTATGCCTTTAATTTTTTTTTGGCTGCTGTACATACCTGGGTACAGCTATTCACCCGTGTCCTCCGGGTTGCGAGTCCCGCGGGAGTGGGCGTTCCTACCATGGCGGTGATTGACGTTTTGACTAAAAAATGAGCTCCCCCCGTCGCGTAAGCAGCGTCACGATTGGCGGAAGGAGCCGAACGGCGAGTCGGCGCTATACTGCGCCTGCGCATCGCAGTTCGGCTCCTTTTGCCAGTCGTGACGCGGCTTACGCGACGGGGGGAGCTCATTTTTTAGTCAAAACGTCAATCACCGCCATGGTAGGAACGCCCACTCCCGCGGGACTCGCAACCCGGAGGACACGGGTGAATAGCTGTACCCAGGTATGTACAGCAGCCAAAAAAAAATTAAAGGCATAATCGTATTGTAATGCGGGGGGGCAGTGTAATAGGGGGAAGTCGTTTTTATGGGTGAACCACCGCTTTAATAATCGTACACTATGGAGGCATTCCTGTGCTTTATTTTGGGAATCATCGCGCTGAGCCTGTGAGTTCATTGGAGTGGATCTATCGGCTGATTGTGGGAGACACTATTGGGAACCATTCATTTAGGCTATTTATTAGCCTCCCTGAGGTTGATTGCAACCACAGCACTCTGCATGTTACAGCAACTAGAGCACAGATGCACTTTAGAAACACAGTATTTTGAACTAGCCACTGGAATTTAGTTTTTTTCACTCTTGCACGTTTTGTGCACTGGACATGGAATTATAATTGGCCCAGATTCAAGAAGCACTTGCGCGGGAGCAAGTGTGATTTGCGCCGCGCAAGTACTGATTTGCTCCCATGCAAATTTGCTGCTGATTCTGTAAACCAGTTAAGCCTGAAATGCGGCCATTTTCCCGCGCACGCAGCCTAGCTGCTCCTGCGCAATTTTCGTGCAATTTTGCGCGGGGTGTAAGTTGCGCCTTCATGGAATTCCCTCAGCGAATATGCAAATTAGGTACTGCCGATGATTCAGAAACATGCGCGTGTGATGCGCATCTTGCGCTGGAAGCGCGCAAGCTTTTTTCCCTGGGCAAACTTGCTCCTGCTAAAAGCAGGGGCAAGTTAGCAAAAGATGGCCAAATGTCATCTGAAGGAGCGCGCAACTTCAGCAGCACCTAGAAAGACGAGCTGAACAAGCAGAGCACCCACATTTTCGGGACCTCACATCTGTGCACCAACATGCCAGGGGCAGCTATGGTTCTTGATATTATATTGACTGAGCCGACTCGTAGGAGGGCACGGGAGAGGATTTACAGAGGGCGCTACAACCTTTTTCAGATGACTGATACTGAGGTGTATCGCATGTTTCGCTTTAGCCCTGAGGTCATCCTTGAGTTGGTAACAATCCTGCAGGATGACATCAGCAGCCCGACCCATCAGGGAGGAGCATCAACCCCTACTTCCACACTCCTTGCAGGTGGTGGCTGCATACCCTCCATGGCGTTGGCCAGGCGGGCAAGGATGGTGTTGGTCTGGGCCAACATCCGCATTTGGCGGGTGGTGGTATCCCGCTGATGCCGGCGGGTAACTCTCGCCTCCTCCTGCACTGCAGCGGTGTTGGCCTGCACAGCAGCGGTATTGGCCTCTACCGCAGCTGTCATCCTGCTTAACAAAGCTGGTGTGGTCTCCTGAGCCACCAAGCAGGTGACTATGGCCTTAGAGTTGCCACTAATTTCCTCCAGGCTCTGTGCGACATGTTTGTCCCGGTCCGCATGCAGGGTGAGGGCATGCTGCATAGAGGTGGAGGTGGATGCCATGCTGTCCGCCAGACGACGCACCTCTCCCACCATGGCCCCTATATGGCGGGTCTGTAGGGCCTGCTCCTCCAGCAGACCGTCACGGAGGGTGGAGGGTATATGCCTCGTTTTGGACAGAGCCTTCCTGGGAGGAGAGGCTCGACCACGGACAGAGGGAGAAGGGGAGGGGTCCACAAGGGAGGGGCTTGCCCTGGAGGGGCTTGCCCTGGAGGGGGATGACGTGCTGGGCGGGGGGGTGTTGGGTTGGTCAGGGATGGTGGTCTCCTCCTGGAGGGAGCCAGAGTCCTCCTGGATGAGGAAAAAGGTATCCTCCTCCAATACCACTTCCTCCTCCATACTTGGCCCCGGTATGATCTCCTCCTGGACCAGCATAGCCAGAATGTCCATGGGGCCTGACTGGACCCCTGGGTCTGGTCTGGATGGGCTGGGTCGAGCCGCAGCCGAAGACGGCCCAGCTTCTTCTTCCTCATCACCACCTGTGGATGACACCAAAACGAAATATTTGGCTGGTGCAACACACTTCTCACATGTTCACTTGTACCCCCTCCCATGATGCACAGCAGATATGAAAGAAAAATAATACTTACATCTTCACTTCTACCCACAAATATGTTCACTTGTACCCCCCTCCCATGATGCACAGCAGATATGAAAGAAAAATAATACTTACATCTTCACTTCTACCCACAAATATGTTCACTTGTACCCCTTCCCATGATGCACAGCAGATATGAAAGAAAAATAACTTACCAGTCCCCAAGTTCCCAACAGTGGAGTCGTACCCTTCAAGTCCCTCCACCTGCTCCTGCACGAACGTTTGTGCAATAAGCTGCTCCTCCTGATTGAGCCGGATCATACATCGCGGTCCACCTCCCGTGCCACCAGTATGTTTCCTGATAAGGGCCAGTTTATCCCGGACCCTGCGCCTCATATCATTTAATTTCTTCTGGATGTCATCCCAGGTACGCACTTCATTACCCAGGGCATTGATGTCCAGGGCAATGGCTTCATATATAGCCCTCCTTTGGGCAATGGTGGTGTTTGCCCGCTGGGCACCATATAGGACTTCCTTATGCTGCTGGAGTGCAGCAATCAGGATGTCCATCTCCGCAGCCACAAAGTTGGCCTTCCTTTTTTTGGTCCCTTTGGGAGGTGCCATGTCTTGCAAATGGGCTGAATTTCCTTGCTCAGGGGGGGTTCGGAAAAAGCAGGATGAAATTCAGCAAAGAACCTGCGCAAGTCTGCTCCTATTTATTTGCTCAGTGCAAGCAGCTGAGCAGGATTTGCCCTGAAATTATGCTAGGCGCAGTTTGACGCATGCGCAGACGGCAGCGCTCTAACTGCGCATGCGCGCGCCCGGCGCAAACCTCTGCTGAGCCGAAAATTCCTCATTTACATAGGGGCACACCCACTTTGACTTGCACGGCCTTGCGCCCTCAGCTTTGCCTTAAACAGGAGCAAATTAACTGAACAAACGATTCCTGAATCAGGTGGCAATTTGGCAAAATTGCTCCAGCGCAGAGAAATTCAGCTGAGCGGCTCAGGTGTAAGTAATGGGCAAATCTACCTGAATCTGGGCCATTATTTTTTGGACATTCAGTCACCGGATATTTATTTGCATATTTGCACACTTCACTATTTGTGGATGAAGCACTTTATGGACTATCACATTATTTATTTGAATTTGTAGGAAATGTTATATGCACAGGATTTGAAGTTTGTTACTTATTAAGACCATTGTGCTGTCATTGGCACGTTGGTCACACTTATTTCATTATTTGCTCACTCTCAATATCTCCCACATTATGTTATTTTTGTTGGATGGTATTCCTGTTTAGAGTGATACACTTTTTTATCATTGCCAGGAGGTGGAGTCTATTTTGCACATTCTATTTTTATAGTATATACATTATTTAGTGATTTTAGTTGCAAGCGCCATTACACCCCCCATTTTATCATCTGTTGTCAGTGTGTGAGCACTATTAGTAGTGGCTGCTGCTTATTTATTTGTTCTGTTCTTGTCCTACCTTGGTTAGGTTGGTTTTGCGCATTAGTTCCCCCCATATTTCATACGTCGGCAGAATGGCACGGACAGGCACAATCACGTACCTGTACGTCCTCTGCTAGACGTGGGTAGGGGGTCCGATCGGGACCCCCCCGGTACATGCGGAGGTCGGGTCCGCTTGGGGAGCGATCCGGGACGACGGCGCGGCTATTTGTTTATAGCCGCTCCGTCGCGATCGCTCCCTGGAGCTGAAGAACGGGGAGAGCCGTCTGTAAACACGGCTTCCCCGTGCTTCACTGTGGCGGCGCATCGATCGGGTGATCCCCTTTATAGGGGAGACTCGATCGATGACGTCATTCCTACAGCCACACACCCCTACACTAGTAAACACATACACAGTGATCCCTAAATGTTACAGCGCCCCCTGTGTTTAACTCCCAAACTGCAACTGTCATTTTCACAATAAACAATGCAATTTAAATGCATTTTTTGCTGTGAAAATGACAATGGTCCCAAAAATGTGTCAAAATTGTCCGAAGTGTCCGCCATAATGTCGCAGTCACGAAAAAAATCGCTGATTGCCGCCATTAGTAGTAAAAAAATAAAAAAAATAAAAATGCAAAAAAACTATCCCCTATTTTGTAAACGCTATAAATTTTGCGCAAACCAACCGATAAACGATTATTGCGATTTTTTTTTTACCAAAAATAGGTAGAAGAATACGTATCGGCCTAAACTGAGGAAAACATTTTTTTTATATATGTTTTTGGGGGATATTTATTACAGCAAAAAGTAAAAAATATTGAATTTTTTTCAAAATTGTCGATCTATTTTTGTTTATAGCGCAAAAAATTAAAACCGCAGAGGTGATCAAATACCACCAAAAGAAAGCTCTATTTGTGGGGAAAAAAGGACGCCAATTTTGTTTGGGAGCCACGTCGCACGACCGCGCAATTGTCTGTTAAAGCGACGCAGTCCCGAACTGTAAAAACCCCTTGGGTCTTTAGACAGCATATTGGTCCGGGGCTTAAGTGGTTAAAAAAAAACACTAAAGTTAGCATGATTTTTTTTGGTATCCTAAGCGATGCTTTCATTTTTTTTTATGTTACATGTTTAGAGTTACAGAGGAGGTCTAGTACTAGAATTATTGTTCTCGCGCTAACGATCGTGGCGTATGTAACCTGTGTGTATCTGGCTCTGATACTACCAGTGCCTACCCAGCCACTGACTAGGATCTCTCCCCAGCCTGTCCCCACACACCCTCTCACCTGCTGACCTGTGGATGGGGGAATCACTCCTGCAGTGTTATTGTGTTCTGCCAGTGAGTACAATGATCAGTGTTGCTAACTATAGCTGGCAGCACTGATTGTTTTGGGAAAAACCTAACAGGCTGGTTGTACTCAAGTTGATTAATAGATTGACTTGTGTAAAACCAGCTAGCCCATACATAGATTGACTATGGCTGGTCTCTGCATAATTGCGTAATTTCAATCCATGTATGACCCGCTTAACCACTACTCAGTCCCTAAACATCCTTCCACTCCTGTACATAGTGCTCACTGTCATACTCTCCACACTCCTCTCCTGTACATAGTGCCCACTGTCATACTCTCCACACTTCTCTCCTATACATAGTGCCCACTGTCATACCCTCCACACTCCTCTCCTGTACATAGTGCCCACTGTGATACCCTCCACACTCCTCTCCTATACAGAGCGCCCACTGTCATACCCTTCACACTCCTCTCCTTTACATAGTGCCTGCTGTCATACACTTCTCTTCTGTACATAGTGCCCACTGTTGCACCCTCCACACTCCTCTCCTGTACATACTGCTCACTGTCATACCCTCCACACTCCTCTCCTATACATAGTGCCCACTGTCATACCCTCCACACTCCTCTCCTGTACATACTGTTCACTGTCATAGCCTCCACACTCCTCTCCGATACATAGTGCCCACTATCATACCGTCCACATTCCTCTCCTGTACATACTGCCCACTGTCATACCCTCAACACTCCTCTCCTGTACATACTGCCCCATCATACCCTCCACACTACTCTCTGGTACATACTACCCTCTGTCATACTCCCACACTCCTCCTGTACATACTGCCCACTGTCTTACCCTCCACACTTCTCTCCTGTACATACTGCTCACTGTCATCCCCTCCACACTCCTCTCCTGTACATACCCAGCCACTGACTAGGATCTCTCCCCAGCCTGTCCCCACACACCCTCTCACCTGCTGACCTGTGGATGGGGGAATCACTCCTGCAGTGTTATTGTGTTCTGCCAGTGAGTACAATGATCAGTGTTGCTAACTATAGCTGGCAGCACTGATTGTTTTGGGAAAAACCTAACAGGCTGGTTGTACTCAAGTTGATTAATAGATTGACTTGTGTAAAACCAGCTAGCCCATACATAGATTGACTATGGCTGGTCTCTGCATAATTGCGTAATTTCAATCCATGTATGACCCGCTTAACCACTACTCAGTCCCTAAACATCCTTCCACTCCTGTACATAGTGCTCACTGTCATACTCTCCACACTCCTCTCCTGTACATAGTGCCCACTGTCATACTCTCCACACTTCTCTCCTATACATAGTGCCCACTGTCATACCCTCCACACTCCTCTCCTGTACATAGTGCCCACTGTGATACCCTCCACACCCCTCTCCTATACAGAGCGCCCACTGTCATACCCTTCACACTCCTCTCCTTTACATAGTGCCTGCTGTCATACACTTCTCTTCTGTACATAGTGCCCACTGTTGCACCCTCCACACTCCTCTCCTGTACATACTGCTCACTGTCATACCCTCCACACTCCTCTCCTATACATAGTGCCCACTGTCATACCCTCCACACTCCTCTCCTGTACATACTGTTCACTGTCATAGCCTCCACACTCCTCTCCGATACATAGTGCCCACTATCATACCGTCCACATTCCTCTCCTGTACATACTGCCCACTGTCATACCCTCAACACTCCTCTCCTGTACATACTGCCCCATCATACCCTCCACACTACTCTCTGGTACATACTACCCTCTGTCATACTCCCACACTCCTCCTGTACATACTGCCCACTGTCTTACCCTCCACACTTCTCTCCTGTACATACTGCTCACTGTCATCCCCTCCACACTCCTCTCCTGTACATACTGCCCACTGTCATACCCTTCACACTCCTCTCCTGTACATAGTGCCTTTTGCTGTACCCTTTGTACTCCTCTCCTGTACATAATGCCCACTGTTAGACCCTCCACATTCCACTTCCTCACCTGCACATACTTCCCACTTATATACCGTCCATACTCTTCCCCTATGTCACTTACCCACAAAAACAGTTCTTTAAAATTATACTGAATATCCTCCATGTTACCAGCTCTAGAATGGACACACTTTTGATAGTTCAACTAAAGGAAATCTCAGTTCTCATATTTGTTCTGCCCCATTATTAGTACTCATTTAATTTAAATATAAAAAAAGTGTCCCTGGAAATATTTTTTAAATGTTGGCAACTATGCACTTAGGCACTGCCCAAGAGCCACCGCCCACCGGGTCAGTAGGTGGCCCCATGAGAGGCTCCTGGGATCCTATGATAATAAAGTGGTAGTAAACTTTCCTGACATTACTTATTTTTAGAGGCCCTGGGGTAGGTTATGCCACAACGTACAAGTATGCACAGCATATAAGCACATTAGGGTACACTTACATTTTCAGACTGAGCCCTCCAGTGCTGCACCGTGATGAATCCGGCGGGGCCCGGGCGCTTCCATCTTCACCCGGTCTTCCTTCTGGGTTTTGTGCCTTTGGTCACTTGCTTTGGCCGGGCGTTGATGTCATTCCCACGCATTTATTTATTATTTATAAAAGGACCCACCAAAATCCTCAGCACCAGGCCCATGATGTTCTTAATCTGGCCCTGGTGGAGGACTGTGGCTGCTGAAGGGAAGAAAGCCGACAGCCGGGCTAATGACAGTCTGTGGCCCCGGCTGTCGGCACAGGTGAGGGGCACTCCCGCTCAACAAAACAACTGCAAAACCCCCCCTGAAGTGGTGTGTGGATGTCTGCTGAAGGGAAGAGAGCCGACACATTCCGTGCACAGGTGAGAGGCACCCCCCCGCGCTCAACAACTTTAATGCGCACCCCCCGCTCAACAACTTCAATTCGTCCCCCGCTCAACAACTTTAATGCGCACCCCCCCGCTCAACAACTATGATCCCCCCCTCACTCAACATCTTCAGTCCCCCCCCAATTCTCGGCCCACTCAAGCCCAGGGGCCCCCACCACCCTAAGTCCTGCCCTGACTGAGCCCTCTGAGTAAGTTTTTATGCAACATTTTTAGGTTACCCTTGAGGTGCTTCCAATATTCCCAATATGTCCTCTTCGAATGAATCACACAATCTGTTTTATTATTTTTTTTAATTCTATATTTTATTTTGAACAGTATATATATATATATATATATATATATATATATATATATATATATATATATATATATATATATACAGACATACAAACATAATTCAATTATATGCACATCTCAAAAAATAACATACCACAGTTTCGTTCTAATTTGGAATATGTATACAAAATATTTAGGCTCACCATTCCTATTATAGTCCTAGTAAAGGTATAAACTTTGACTTCTGCCATCTTAAATATTCACACAGAGAGAAAAAATTAAAACAAAAAAGAAAGAACTCCTTTATTCCCCCCTCCATTAGTGCACAGACATATTCCCTAGAGCAGACAAAAAGGGACCATTGTATCAATTTTTTATTAAATGTATCCTCTCTACCTTGCATAATTGCACTACCCTTTTCCATAGCATGTATATCGGCTATTTTTTTAAGCCACAGCGAAATCGACGGAGGCGATTCCTGCTTCCATAGGGCTGAGACAAATGCCTTAGCTGCATTCAGAAGATGAACGATCATTGAATTTCTATATTTGCGCTTTGATAGATCTGAAAGATGGAGGAGGTAGCTGATAGGATTAGATCCCAAATCATGATCAGTGATCTGTCCTATAATATCTTAAAGGGGTTTTCCACCCATTTTGTAAGTTTATTAAAAGTCAGCAGCTACAAAAAGTGTAGCTGCTGGCTTTTAATAAACCGACACTTACCTGCTCCACGGCTCCAGCGACACGCCGGACGGGGCTCCGCTCCTCGCCCCCCCTCTTCATGCTCAGTGTGGGCACCCGGCCGTGATCAGCTTTTGGCTTCACAAATGTGGCATGTAAGGGGGAGAGGAGTGGGTTAAGAGGAAGTTCCAAATTTGGGTGGAACTCCTCTTTAAACGTTAGATCAGAATTCCTTCAATTTCCGACATGAACAAAAAATATGAAACATATTACCCTCGGCCTCTCCACAACGCCAACACAGGTTAGTCCTTTCCGGATAGATTTTATTCAGCAATGATGGAACTCTGTATCACTATGTCGTCACCACCCGGAGCATGCTGGGACTGTGAGTCGGAAGAAGACCCCCGGAGCTGCCTAACAAACTACTTTAAAAACCTGTGTACTGTTTTTTTATTGACATTTTTCTTCCACCAGGGCTAATGTTAGATTCAAGGTAAGGATCAAAGGTCAAGGTTGGAATTTTTCAAATTTTCAAATTTTGAATTTTTCAAATTTTGAATTTTTCAAATTTTGAATTTCGAATTTTCGTATTTCCGAATTTCGAAAAATCGAAGTTCGAAAATTGAAAAATGTTTCAAATTTCGAATTTTTCAATTTCCTAATTTCGAATTTTCGTATTTTCGTATTTACGAATTTTCGCATTTACGAATTTCGAAAATTCGAAATGGAAAAAATTCGAAAATTGAAAGATTCGAAATTCGAAAATTGAAAAATTCGAAATTTCGAAAATTGAAAATGTTCTATTTTCGAATTTTTCAATTCTCGAATTTTCGTATTTCCGAATTTCGAAAATTGAAAAATTCGAAATTCGAAAATTTAAAAAATCGAAATTTCGAAAATTGAAAAATAAAAAACCCAAAATTTCGAATTGAAAAATTAAAAATTCTAAAATTCGAAATACGAAACTTCGAAAATCCGATATTTCGAAAATTGAAAAATTCGAAATTCAAAAATTGAAAAATTCCAATTTTTTAAAAAATTTCTAAATTCTAAATTCCGAAAAATTCGAAATTTTCGAATTTTTCAGTTTTCGAATTTTTTAATTTTTGAATTTCGAATTTTCGAATTCGAAAATTGAAAAATTAGAAATTTGAAAAATTCGAAATTCGACATTTCGAAAAATTAGAAATTCCGAAAAATTCGAAATTTCGAAAAATTCGAAATTAGAAAATTTGAAAAATTAGAAAATTTGAAAAATTCGAAATTAGAAAATTTGAAAAATTCGAAATTAGAAAATTTGAAAAATTCGAAATTAGAAATTTCGAAGTTTGAAAAATTTGAAATGTCAAAAATGCGAAATTTCGAAAATTTAAAAATTCGAAAATTCAAAATTTAGAAAATTCGTAAATTTCCGAATTTCCGAAAATTCTTTTTTTCGTTTCATTCGTTTTTTTCATTTCATTCGTTTTTTTTTTTCGTTTCATTCGTTTTTTCCGTTTTTTGCTTTTTCGTAAATCCGAAAATTTCCAGAATTTACGAAAAAAGCAAAAAAACGAAAAAATATATATTTTTCGAAATTTCAGAATTTACGGGAAAAAAAACGAATGAAACAAAAACGGAAAAAAAGACATTTTCGAATTTCCGGAATTTACGGAAAAAAAAAAAAAAAAATTTTTTGGCAGTGCACATGTCTAGTATGTCGTCACCACCCGGAGCATGCTGGGACTGTGAGTCGGAAGAAGACCCCCGGAGCTGCCTAACAAACTACTTTAAAAACCTGTGTAGTGTTTTTTTATTGACATTTTTCTTCCACCAGGTGAATGAGTAGGGGGTACGATGTACCCCCTACTCATGCACATAGGGTGGGGGGCCGGGATCTGGGGCCCACCTTATTAAAGGGGGCTCCGAGATTCCGATAAGACCCCAGCCCGCAGACCCTGACAACCAACGGCCAGGGTTGTCGGGAAGAGGCCGTTGTCCCCATCAACATGGGGGCAAGGTGCTTTGGGGTGGGGGGGCCGCAGGGCGTCCCCCTGCCCCAAAGCACCCACCCTCCATGTTGAGGGCATGCCGCCTGGTACGGCTCAGGAGGGGGGGCGCCCGCTCATCCCCACCCATTTCCTGACCGGCGGGTCTGCATGCTCGGATAAGGGTCTGGTATGCATTTGGGGGTCCCCCACGCCGTTTTTTCCCCTTGAAATCCATACCAGACCTAAGGGCCTGGTATGCCCCTGGAGGGGGAACCCATGCCAGATTTTTATTTAAAAAAATTTTATGTAAAAAATTTAATCAAAAAGAAAGAATAAAAAAAAAAAATCGATCAAGGTTTGCCAGGGCTAATGTTAGATTCAAGGATCAAAGGTCAAGGTTGGAACCAAAAATCACAACTACCTTTTTTGGGTAGAATAAAAAAATATATATATATTAAATTAGTATCAGTGGGCCCGATTCAGATAAAATGGCGTATCTGTCCGGCCCGCGTAATGTATCTCCGATACGTTACGCCGCTCTAACGTATCTCCGATACGTTACGCCGCTCTAACTTTGGGCGCAAGTTCTTTATTCAGAAAGAACTTGCGCCCTTAGTTACGGCCGCGTAACGTATGTGTTGCGGCGTAAGGCCGCGTAATTCAAATGGGGATGTGTTTTATTTAAATGTGTCTTGACCCCGCGTTTTTTACGTTTTGTTTGAACGGCGCATGCGCCGTCCGTAAAATATCCCAGTGTGCATTGCTCTAAATGACGTTGCAAGGACGTCATTGGTTTCGACGTGAACGTAAATTACGTCCAGCCGTTTTCCCGAACGACTTACGCAAACGACGTAAAATTTCAAAACACGGCGTGGGAACGACGGCCATATTTAACATTAGCTACCCCTCATATAGCAGGGGTAACTATACGCCGTAAAAAAAAGAACGCAAACGACGTAAAAAAAAAGCACCCGGCGGTCGTTCGTTTCTGACTCGGCGTAAATCCTCATTTGCATATTCCTTGCATAAAAATACGGAAGCGCCACCTAGCAGACAGCCTGGAATTGCAGCCTAAGATCTGACTGTGTAAGACACTTACACCTGTCGGATCTTAGGGATATCTATGCGTAACTGATTCTCTGATTCAGTCGCATAGATACGACCGGCGGAACTCAGAGATACGACGGCGTATCAGGAGATACGCCGTCGTATGTCTTTCTGAATCCGGCTTTAAGCAGGAAAAAAAAATTGCAAAATGTGCACCATTGTTTCTGGGCTGTA
Organism: Rana temporaria; assembly: GCF_905171775.1. Lineage (NCBI taxonomy): Eukaryota > Metazoa > Chordata > Amphibia > Anura > Ranidae > Rana > Rana temporaria. Next base: position 31,707,574 of record NC_053492.1, on the reverse strand, counting down.
CTAAGGGTACAAACAACAACTAACAGATACATATGTGGTAAAACTGCATCAGAAGGAGAATTTATTTTTGGTTGTTCTTAGGTGGTAAATTATGGTAATAGCAAGAAATACGGTAGACAGCTAAATTTTTCTAAAAACATTTTTTTTTTTACTATTTTGAACCAGTTTTCATTGGACAATAAAAAGCAAAACCAAAAAAAAAAAAAAAAAACGAGATATCCATTACCATTTACCACCAAAAGAAAGCCTAATTTGTGCTGAAAAAAAACCCAAGGTATAATCTACCAGGCTACACAAAGTAGCTGTGTTGATATTTACAGTTTTACTAAGTTGCAAAATGGTGCTTAGGCATTAACATTTGTTTTATCCTTAAAGTGGAGGTTCACCCGCAAAAAAATTTTTAAGATTAGATTCATGCTCATTTTGTCTAGGGGAATCGGCTAGTTTTTTTTAAAAACGAAGCAGTACTTACCGTTTTAGAGAGCGATCTTCTTCGCCGCTTCCGGGTATGGGCTGCGGGACTGGGCGTTCCTTCTTGATTGACAGTCTTCCGACAGTCTTCCGACAGGCTTCCGATGGTCGCATCCATCACGTCACGAGTAGCCGAAAGAAGCCGAACGTCGGTGCGGCTCTATACGGCGCCTGCGCACCGACGTTCGGCTACTTTCGGAAAATTGTGACGCGATAGATGCGACCGTCAGAAGCCTGTCAATCAAGAAGGAACACCCAGTCCCGAAGACCATACCCAGAAGCGGCGGAGAAGTTCGCTCTCTAAAACGGTAAGTACTGCTTTGTTTTTAAAAAAACACCACCCGATTCCCCTAGACAAAATGAGCATCAATCTAATCTTAAAATGTTTTTTGCGGGTGAACTACCGCTTTAAAGTGGAGGTTCACCCAAAAAGTAAATTTTTAACATTAGATTGAGGCTCGTTTTGTGAAGGGGAATCGGGTGTTTTTTTTTAAATCGAAGCAGTACTTACCGTTTTAGAGATAGATTTTCTCCGCCGCTTCCGGGTATGGGCTGCGGGACTGGGCGTTCCTATTTGATTGACAGGCTTCCGATGGTCGCATACATCGCGTCACGATTTTCCGAAAATGTAGCCGAACGTCGGTGCGCAGGCGCCGCATAGAGCCGCACCGGTGTTTGGCTACTCGTGACGCGATGTATGCGACTGTTGGAAGCCTGTCAATCAAATAGGAACGCCCAGTCCCGCAGCCCATACCCGGAAGCGGCGGAGAAAATCTATCTCTAAAACGGTAAGTACTGCATCGATTTAAAAAAAAAAACACCCGATTCCCCTTGACAAAATGAACATCAATCTAATGTTAAAAAAATTTTTTGGGGTGAACTCCCGCTTTAAAGGGTTGTAAAGGTTTGGTTTTTTATTTTCTAAATAGGTTCTTTAAGCTAGTGCATTGTTGGTTCACTTACCTTTTCCTTCCATTTCCCTTCTAAATGTTTTTTTTCTTTGTCTGAATTTCTCACTTCCTGTTTCTCCTCAGTAAGCTTGCCACCATCATCTGAGCTGTGGTTAGTCAGCCAGAACAGCTTATTGAACAGCTTACTGAGGAGGAACAGGAAGTGAGAAATTCAGACAAAGAAAACAAAGAAAATAAACATTTAGAAGGGAAATCGAAGGAAAAGGTAAGTGAACCAACAATGCACTAGCTTAAAGGAACCTATTTAGAAAATAAAAAATGAACCTTTACAACCCCTTTAGTCACTAAGGGGTTAAACCTGTACAACTGCTAAATGTATGTTAAAGCTGGAGTTCAGCTGTACACTGAGCCCTCTGAGTAAGTTTTTATGCAACATTTTTATGTTACCCTTGAGGCGCTTCCAATATTCCCAATATGTACTTTGAATGAATCACACAATAGGGTTGATTTACTAAAGGCAAATCCACTTTGCACTACAAGTGCACTTGGAGGTGCAGTCGCTGTAGATCTGAGGAAGGCATGCAAGGAAAATAAAAACATCATTTTAGCTTGCACATGATTGGATGATAAAATCAGCAGAGCTTCCCCTCAGATCTACAGTGACTGCACTTCAAAGTGCACTTGTAGTGCAAAGTGGATTTGACTTTCCTGAATAACCTCCAATCTGTTTTATAAGCTCAACAAATTTTGTTACAGGTGAGTTGATTTATTTCTCAAGATATATTCATAGGTGGTAGGGCATTGTTTCTGGTAGAGGTGTTCCACCAACGTGTGGCTTCCAGGTACCATAGATTTACCTTTGTTATTCATGAAATTCCAAAGATGTAAGGCATAGGAGTCCTTAAACGTTGGCAAATTCTCCCAAACTTCAAAGTACCTTCTCCATGATAGATAATTGATGGGGTAGAAACGTTGAGGATGCAAACAACTGATGTTTCCACACATGACATCATCCGTAGAGGTGAATACTGGCATGCCCCACAATTTCTTCACAGCACGAGTGACAACCCCCGGTCCTTGGTGTCCCCATATTTTTCCCCTGTAGTTCTTAACAAAGTTCTCCATAAACTGCCACGCCAACTGGTAATGTGAGGAAAGGCCAAAAACACCACTGCTAATAACTGTGGCATCCTGGGCTGCTAGGAAATGGTCCTGGGGTATTGGACGAAGTGAGATGACATCAGTATCAATGTAAATTCCACCGTATTTCCACATTAGGGCAAACCTACAGGCATCTGATGTAACATGCTTCCAGTAGACTTCTTTTTTAGGGTTTACCTGGTAATTCAGAGAAGTACAATTAAAATATATTTTAGCTTACAAATTAAAAAGTCGTTTTTTTTTTTCTGTTACAAAAAAACAACAATGTCTTCAACAATGCTTTCTCAGTTAATATCCTTTATGGGCCATCATATAGCAAACCAGAGCCCTTGTTCACTTCATTAAAACTTAACTCGTATGGGTTGATTTACTAAAGGCAAACTGTGCACTTTGCAAAGTTCAGTTGCACTCTGCAAGTGTATCTGCTCCCGAACTTAGTAAATGAGCAGAAGCTCCGCTGACTTCTATCATCCACTCATCTGCAAGCAAACATTCTGTTTTTTAAATCTTCCTTGCATGTGATTGGGTACTCTTTTCAAAATGAAGATTGACCTCATTTGCTAAGCTCTGGAACAACTGCACTGTGCAAAGTGCACAATCTATTTATTTTTAATAAATCAACTTCACATTCTCCAGTTTGCAGCTCACGTTACACCTCAGGCCGGGTTCACACACACTATATTGCCATAAGTATTGGGAGTAGGGTTGCCACTTTTTCTTCAAGCCAAACCCGAACACTTTAGCTGCCCACTAAATGTTTTAGTATACACTATAGGATTGTAACAGACCTGGGACACCTTTGGGTACTACAAAGTGAATAGTAATGTGGCGCACATAGTGCCCCCTCACCCCCCTGTCAAGCCCTGCTCTGAGCCACATTCCTGTCTGAATAATGTGTCCGGGTTTCAGGTGGACTGAAACCCGGACACATGATCCAAAACCCGAACTGTCTGGGTGAATACTGGACAGGTGGTAACCCTAATTGGGACGCCTGCATTTACATGCACATGAACTTTAATGGCATCTGGGCGTAGCTTGTCGCTCAAGTCGGAATGGACGCTGAGTAGAAGAGCTCTTCACACTCGTGACCAGCAAACCCCTTCCAGCCCACTCGATTAGGCTATGGGCAATTCGGACAGATGCACTACAGGTCCCAGCCAGCAACGCTCCCTCTCGGTGCCCGGAAATCGCAGCATTCCGGAGCTATTTGGCTCACAAACCCCACGGACGAGAGGCCGCGTCGAAGCTAAGATGGCGGTGCAGCAGCACGAGGCAGAACATAGTGAGGATGCTCTGTCAGCTTCGAAGGATCTGGTAAGGGACACAGTCTACACAGATCACCCACTGCAGCTGTCGGAGATGACACAGATAGTTGAAGATATTAAAAAAACATTCTCATCTGCAATAACTGACCTGAAAGCAGAAATCCCCTCCCTCAATGAACGCATTGTCAGTACAGAGTGAGAAGAGGCTAAAATAGACAGAGCAATAGCACATTTGGGGACCGTAGCTCGCAACTGTCCCTGATTTTGAAGGACTATCCCTGATTTGGAGAAATGTCCCTCTGTCCCTCTTCCCCCCTCATTTGTCCCTCATTTTGCTCTGATCTATATAGTTGTATATAGAATGCACTTTTTATCTTTCAAAATATGTTTCCCAGTGCTAAACCTTTCATCCAAATTATAAATTGCTATAAAGGAATAGTAGTGGTAAAAAAAAAGTCCCTTGTAGATTTGATTAATCTTTTTTTTGCTAATTCTCCTTCAAGCGGGTGTGGCAGAGGGCGTGTCCTGTGCTACATACATTTGCTAGTAGATGTCCCTCATTCCCATCTCATAATTATGGGAGCTATGGGGGACTGCTGTTTCCCCTTATGCTACCCACTTTATTCAACACCTGGAGGACCTTGACAACTGGGGCAGATGGCAAAACATTAGGGTCAGGGGGATCCCTGAAAATGTATAATCCGCCCAGGTTACACAGGCACTGCTAGATATTTTTAATAAGATCTTGGAACGTCCCAGAGACGCTGAAATAGAATTCATTAGGGCGCACAGGGCACTGAACCCACGCCCTTCTGACACTGCACCATGAGAGACATAAGTTGTTGCTTACAAAGCTTCACACTCAAAGAAGAAATACTGGGTAAATCCAGAAGGAATGACAAAATCATCTGTAATGGTCAGCCTGTCACCCTATTCCAAGACCTTTCCCACATTACTCTTAAAAACAGACGGGCACTGTGTCCCCTACTGGAGGTTCTGAAAAAGAGGGGGATGCCGTACAGATGGAAGTTTCCATTCGCCCTCTTTGCCACGTACAAGGGCAAACAGCATTACCTGCGCATGTCGGAGGACATCACAATTTTTTGTGAGCAACTGAACTTACCACTGATTTGCCTACCTGAATGGTACCAGGAGTTCAGGGTTCCCTCGCTAGGTTCTACACCCCCCCCCCACACTCACCGCAGGCATCACGATCAAAACCACCTTCATCCAAAAAATCTAACTTTAACAAACTTTCTGATACATATTACAGCAAACCACAGTATGCAGCCAAAAGGTCCCGGTCTTAGGAATATACTTGAGCAGCAAGTACCCTGGTATAAGCTCATTCTCAATACATGGTAGATGCAAAATGTGAGTGAGTGAGTGAGAAACTTATATAGCGCAACAAATGCGAACTTAATCGCCTCAAGGCGCTGGTGACCAGAGTTGTACAGGACTTTCAGAAGAGGTGGGTCTTCAGTTTTTTCCTAAAAACCCAATGGTTTTCTTCCATGCGGATGGTCGTGGGTAGAGCATTCCAGAGCCGTGGTCCTTGGACCGAGAATCTACGTTCTCCCTTAGATTTGTAGTGAGATTTGGGGATTTGGAGAAGGTTTTGGTTGGTTGATCGGAGCACGCGCTTGGTGACGTAGGGTTTTATTTTCTCGCTTAAGTATTGAGGAGCTTTACCCTGTGTACATTTGTGGGTGAGGCAGAGAGTCTTGAATGTCACCCGGTCCTGTACGGGCAGCCAGTGGAGGGACCTCAAGGCCGGGGAGATTGGTTCCCACGGCTTTTTACCAGTTACCAGTCTGGCTGCCGTGTTCTGGACGACTTGTAGACGTGAAATCTGGTATTTCGGTAGTCCTAAATAGAGTGAATTTGCGTAGTCGAGTCGTGAGTTGATGATTGTTCCAACCACTACTGCTGTGTCCTCTTCCGGGATGAAGGGGATGAGTCTACGTAGCATGCGGAGCAGATGATGAGAACCGCTGACGACTGATCCTATTTGTGCATCCATTGTCATGTCTGTGTCAAAGATGACTCTGAGACTTTTGACTTTATTGCTTGGCGCGATGGTTTGTCCGAGGATGGTGGGTGGTGTCCATGTGTCAGGGCACTGCCCTTTACGGTCACATTTCCCCAGTTGGCTCTGGGTGGAATTGAACCTGGGACCTGTCCATTGTGAGTCCAGCTCTTTGCCTCTGAGCCACTGCTCAAGTATTACTCTGCTTGCTGTCCCTTGGAGCCTGGTTCTGAACCCATGTTACTTTGGACCAATCAGTGGCCAGTGCGGCCTATTTAAGCCAGCCCCTTCCCCTTTGCTAATTGCTGGTTCGTTGTCAGCTTTACCCTGTGAGAGAACCTTGGAAACCTGTATACCCAGACCTGCTTGACCCGGATTGGACATTGACGATTCTCTGCCATCTCCTACACTTGACCCCTGCCTGCTTATCGGATTTGCTGTTGTCTCCTGCCCCTTGACCTTGGCTTGCTCTCACGGACTTCCTCTGATCTCTCCAACTCCTGACCCACGGCCTGTGACCCGGATTTGCCTTTGTTTCCTGTTGGTCCCTTCTGGACTTACCTGCCTGTTCCTGCCTGATCAACGACTGTCTCCAGTCCTCTGCACCTGCCCTGTTTTCGTCAGCTGCACCAAGTCTGCCTACCAGTTCCCGGCACTGGTGCCTCCTTGTGCCGCCCCTCCTCTGTTCTAACTCCAGGGAGTGGTCTGCACAGGGTCGCAAAGGTGAGCCGCCCTCAGCATCTCGGCCTCGGTGAGTACTTACCTTAATGGTCCTGTCAGTACGAACCAGCCATTATGTCTGAGGCCGACAGGGCATGCTCACCCCTTGAAAACCTGTGTCAACAGGTGTCTGTTTTGACAGTTGCCGTTCAAAACTTGCAAGAAGGTAAACCCTTGCATAATGGACTAACTAATGTTATGGAGTCCGCAGACTTATACAAGATGCTCTCCTCCCTGGCTCTGCAAGTCTCCAGCCTGAACCATACTATTCAGGAATTACAACAGGAGGTCCAAAAATTTAAAGAGACAACACGCCCAGCCCCGGAACCTGTATATTATGAGCCATTTGTTCTTATGCCAGAAAAATTCCATGGGAACCGTGCATCCTTCCTGTGCTTTCAAACCGATTGTGAGCTGTTGTTCACCCTCAGACCTAGGACCTATGCCACGGATTATATTAAGGTTCGAGCCTCCATCAATTTGCTAACAGGGCAGAGTCCAGTCTTGGACAGCTGGGAGACGTTCATGTCTGCGCTGGACTCATATATTTCTGTTTCCAGGAAGACCAGCGCTCCCAGGTCTGCTCTTAATTCACGGGGCCTACGGGTACCCAGGGATAGGAAGCCCCAGTGCGGTTATGACACCCAGCCAGCCCAGTGTGTGCCAGATTATGAAACCCTGTATGTGCCCAGCCAGGAAGCTTCCCCATCACAAGGTCTTGATATCTCTGTGGATGCTCACACGCCTAACTTGGAGGAGGAAGAACCTATGCAGATCGGGGTCATCCGGTCCAGCCTATCTATGGCAGAAAGAGAGCGGAGAAGAGCCCATGGACTTTGCTTTTATTGTGGTGCTAGCGGGCACCTTATATCGCTTTGCCCAACTCGCCCACCTCGGCCAAAGCTTCTTCAAGTGGGTACTATTGGAAGTTTTTTCTATGCCTCAGAATCTGTGCCTACCTTTCCAGTGTCTTCAGTCCCAGTGTCTTCAGTCCCAGTGTCTTCAGTCCCAGTGTCTTCAGTTCCAGTGTCTTCAGTTCCAGTGTCTTCAGTTCCAGTGTCTTCAGTTCCAGTGTCTTCAGTTCCAGTGTCCCCAGTTCCAGTTCTTATGTCCTCAGTTTCTGTGTCTTCAGTTCCTATGTCCCCAGTTGAAGTTCTCCCTCCAGACTGCACGTATGCCTCGGATGGTACTATGGTCCGTAAACAGGATCTGGTAATATTTGAACAGGCCTTACAAGCAATGAGGGCGCCCCCTACCAGAACTTCAGGATCAAAAAAGCCCAAAAAGAAAAAGTAAAGATCTACATGCTCCCTGTTTGATCCATCAGGAGCATCCGGAACTAGTGGACAGTTTGGGCGTCCGGAGTCCGCCCCTAGGGGGGGGGGCACTGTCAGGGCACTGCCCTTTACGGTCACATTTCCCCAGTTGGCTCTGGGTGGAATTGAACCTGGGACCTGTCCATTGTGAGTCCAGCTCTTTGCCTCTGAGCCACTGCTCAAGTATTACTCTGCTTGCTGTCCCTTGGAGCCTGGTTCTGAACCCATGTTACTTTGGACCAATCAGTGGCCAGTGCGGCCTATTTAAGCCAGCCCCTTCCCCTTTGCTAATTGCTGGTTCGTTGTCAGCTTTACCCTGTGAGAGAACCTTGGAAACCTGTATACCCAGACCTGCTTGACCCGGATTGGACATTGACGATTCTCTGCCATCTCCTACACTTGACCCCTGCATGCTTATCGGATTTGCTGTTGTCTCCTGCCCCTTGACCTTGGCTTGCTCTCACGGACTTCCTCTGATCTCTCCAACTCCTGACCCACGGCCTGTGACCCGGATTTGCCTTTGTTTCCTGTTGGTCCCTTCTGGACTTACCTGCCTGTTCCTGCCTGATCAACGACTGTCTCCAGTCCTCTGCACCTGCCCTGTTTTCGTCAGCTGCACCAAGTCTGCCTACCAGTTCCCGGCACTGGTGCCTCCTTGTGCCACCCCTCTGTTCTAACTCCAGGGAGTGGTCTGCACAGGGTCGCAAAGGTGAGCCGCCCTCAGCATCTCGGCCTCGGTGAGTACTTACCTTAATGGTCCTGACACCATGTGGTCCTGGAGATGGATTTCCTATTTGCGTGAAGGGTGAGTAGCTCTGTTTTGGATCCGTTGAGTTTGAGGGAGCTTTCCGTCATCCAATTGTCGATCAGTGTAAGGCATTTTCCTAGTTCATGAAATTGGTCTTTTTTGTTGGTGTTTCGAAGGTACAGCTGCGTGTCGTCCGCATAGGAGTGGTAGCACAGGTCCTGTTTGATGAGGATTTTGAGGAGCGGGCGGATGTAGATGTTGAAGAGTACGGGTGAGAGAGGTGATCCTTGAGGGACTCCGCATGTGATGGTCCGTGTTTCTGATGTGAAATCTCCAAGTTTCACGGTCTGAGTGCGATTTTCTAGGAAAGATGCAAACCACGGTAGGGCCGCATCAGAGACTCCTGCTACTTCCTTGAGTCGCGTGAGCAATATGTTGTGGTCTACCGTGTCGAAGGCTGCACTAAGTATAATGTGTTATACTTGTTTCAACTGAACGTTGGATATAATACTTTTGGAATTAACTTTACGTGTGTTAATGTTACATGCTGTTGGGCATATGCATGCTGGATGTTCGCCCCCCTTTTGATTTTTGATTTTCTACAGTGATACTGATATTCCCATTCCATACTGGATTTCAGACTTATATGCAGTCAACTGATTCTGGAGATATATTCTATCCACAGAGGACATCTAGTGGCGCCAAATGATACTGCACTTAAAGTTTTCCCAACAAGCATAGGCAGTTTCATAAGCTGTTCCATATTAACTATATGCTAGACGACTACATGCAGTAGCGTAGTGTGGGGGGTGCGGAGAGGGCCGTGGGCCCGGGTGCAACATTTAGGGAGGTGAAATTCCGTGCCAGTGTGTGTCACTACTGGCTGCCTCCTCTTGTATTTACTTTCCTGTGTCCCCGCGCTCTGGCCGCCATGTTCAGTCTCCGGTGCCCTGTGATTGAGCGTATGGAGTCATGTGCGGTGGCGGGGCTGGCCTGTCCACAATCGCGGTATATCCTGGAGTCCCGCCTCTGCACATGTACAGATTCTAGCACCCTGTGATTTGGAGATTGGGGTCATGTGCGAAGGCAGGACTCCAGGAGCAACCGCAATTGTTAACAGGCCAGCCCCGCCACCACACATGACCTCATACGCCCAATAACAGGGTGCCGGAGTCTGAACATGGCGGACACAAGAAATGGAGATTGTGAGCCGCCAATGTCTTCTCCTCCTCCTCCTCTCTTCCGGACCGATGGAGGAAGAGAAGGTGGGACTCCCTCGTGATCGTGAGAGCCGTGTTGCTGGCCCCGGGGGAGTGGACACGGTCTGGGGAGAGGGAGCAGCCAGCCAGAGAGAGAGAGTAGAAGAGCAGCTAGAGTCATGCTGTGTAGTGGTCAGTATAGGAATACTGTAGGTAGGATAGTGTAGTGGTCAGTATAGTGGAAAGTGTAGTGTAGTGGACAGTATAGTGGGTAGTGTAGTGTAGTGGTCAGTATAGGAATCAGGTAGGTCAGTGTATTGTAGTGGTCATTATAGTGGTCAGTGTAGTGCAGTGGACAGTATAGTGTAGTGGACAGTGTAGTGGTCATTGTAGTGTAGTGGTCAGCATAGGAATCAAATAGGTCAGTGTAGTGGTCAGTGTAGGAATCAGGCTGGTCAGTACTATTGTAGGAAGGGAAGTGACAGGACTTGGGGAGTGCTAAAAATCAGCAAGTTAGGGGGCGCAAATGACTTGCCTTGCCCTGGGCGCTGACAACCCACGCTACGCCACTGACTACATGAAGGACATTGCCACTTTAAAGGCGATGCTGAATATCTTGATAAGACAATCCTTTTATTCTAGAACATGGAGAGTTGAGCGGTATCGTGTAGAGCAGGGGTGCCCAACCAGTGGCCCGCGGAGCCCTCTGATGTGATCCACGACCTCCTGCTCTAGTATGAAATAAAATTGAATAGAATATTATTATTAAAGGTAAGTTTATTACTAAAATGACAGTGTATATATGGGCATATCTGTTCTGCAGTGGTTACTGGGCTGCTTTCAAACTGATCCACAGATACAGAGAAGTGCATCTGTGGGTTACCTGCACTGAGCCATAGACTTGTATTACCTGCGAGTTTGGTGTGCTTTCTGAAAGTTCACCACACCTACAGGATATAATAGAAGTCCATGGCAAAGTGCAGCTATCCTGGAGGAAAGCCACAGATGAACTGTGCTGCATCCATGATGTAGGTAAACAACCATGCATCAGTGTGAAAGCAGCCTTAGGCCCCTTTCACACAGTCAGTCCTCTAAGGAGTGGAAGATGTGAATGTACTTGTGTCCGTTTACAAACGCTTATTTCCAATCCAATCCACAAGAAAAAAAAAGAGACTAGAGTAGGCCCTATAGAGCCGGGCTGCCATCCACCTTAGGGTTGCCACCCTTCTTCAAGCCAAACCCGAACACTTTAGCGGCACAGGGCACGTTTTTTGCCGTAGTATACACAATCAGATAATAAAAGACAGTGGTATTGCAGTGCGCTGCGGCAAACAGTGGGTGTGGCCAAACTGCTCTTGCTGACATTGTGGCTCCCCCTCAGTGATGCCAAACCTGCCCCCAGACAGCAGCCCGCATCTCCCGAATGGCAACAGATTTTTGTGTGACTACCTCAGTTACTTGGGGAGCCACAGCCCAGTCTAAATAATGTGTCTGGGTTTCAGGCAGACTGAAACCCGGACACAAGATCCCAAACCCGAACTGTCCGGGTGAATCCTGGACAGGTGGCAACCCTAATCCACCTGCTCAGCTCATTGTGGCCCGTGACCAGTTACCAAGTCGCTTAAGTGGCCCTTGCTCTTCAAAAGGTTGGGCACCCCTGGTGTAGAGTAACCCCCAGATTTGGTACGCCTCTGTATTTCTTCCCTGGGCAGTGCCGGTTTATGGGGGCTCATCGGGAGGCATATGTCTGGAGGCGGGGGAATCGTGGGGGGGAATGGAAATACAACCTCACTAACCTTTGTTCCCTTTTTTTGTTTTTGCTGTTATGTTCTCCATACACAGGGTGGGGCTGTATCCACGAGGATGACTGCACTGTTAATATAAACTGATAATAATGAATGCATGATGGGAAGGTACGTTTACTGTTTACTTTCTATTGTTACCAACTTTAATGGCATCCCAGTCTTAGTCCGTAGGGTTCAATATTGAGTTGGCACACCCTTTGCAGCTGTAACAGCTTCAGCTCTTCTGGGGAGGCTGTCCACAAGGTTTAGGAGTGTGTCTATGGTAATGTTTGACCATTCTTCCTGAAAGAATTTGTATTTCTATCCATCCAGTACTGAGATCTACACTGTCCAAACAGGTGACACACTTTTCTGATTAACGGAGAACTCTATGCGGCATTTTGGGTGTGTGTAAGTTTTCATGACACAATCGACAGAAATACAAATTCTTTCAAATGAACTCTCACACATGTATTTTGACAATAGATTTATCTATTTGTCTGGAGGTCCACTTAACAGTGCCCTGATCATGCACACAAATATATTTACATATCCGAGTTAAAAGAGAAGTATGGCAATGTTTGTTTTTTTTAATCGGTTCATTGCTGCGTCTGTCCCCCCCCCCCAGGTCTAACACTGACAACCGAGTGATCAAACCACTGATCATTCGGTTCTCAGGGCTCCCTGGTGATTGTCAGTCATCAGCGCTCCACTGCGCTCACTGGACTGCTGGGCTGTAGAAGGGGCAAGAGCGACGGGCTCAGCCTCTCTGGGCTCATTGAGTGCCGATCCAGGCATGTGCGCAGATCCCGACCATATGGTCGCAATCTTTTCCGAGCCTGGATCGCCTCTGTGACATCACTCGAAAGAAGGCTTCAGCCCGCTGTCTGCTGAAAATGGGTCACAGGAGTGCAGAACCAACAAGCTTTGGCTATGCTTAAAGCTAAAGTTAAAGCAAGTTAAAACACTTTGGCCCAGATTCACGTAGGAGATACAACGTATCTCTGAGTCTGAGCCGTCGTATCTTGGCACCTGATTCAAAGAATCAGATACGCCAGAATTTGTATAAGATACGACCATTGTAAGTCTCCTACGCTGTCGTATCTTAACTGCATATTTACGCTGGCCGCTAGGGGCGTGTACTCTGATTTACGCCTAGAAATATGTAAATCAGCTAGATACGCCTATTCACGAACGTACGCCCGGCCGTCGCAGTACAGATACGCCGTTTACGTAACGCTTTTTCCGGTGTAAAGTTACCCCTGCTCTATGAGGCGTACCAATGTTAGGTATGGACGTCGGAACAGCGTCAAATTTTTCACGTTTTACGCCGTTTGCGTAAGTTGTTCGCGAATAGGGCTGGGCGTCATTTACGTTCACGTTGAAAGCATTTGCTTCTTGCGGGTTAATTTGGAGCATGCGCACTGGGGATACTTTCACGGACAGCGCATGCGCCGTTCGGAGAAAGCGTCATTTACGTGGGGTCACAATACATTTACATAATACACGCCCACATCTTCCACATTTTAATTAGGCGGACTTACGCCAGCCTATTTACGCTACGCCGCCGCAACTTTGCTTTGAGAATACTGCACTTGCCTGACAAAGTTGCGACGGCGTAATGTAAATAGGATACGTTACGCCCGCACAAAGATGTGCTCTCCTACGTGAATCCGGGCCATTATATAAGCTCTTGTTCACCGCCATGGCTATAGGCATTTATGAAGATATTCATTAGGGATGAGCTTCGAGTTCGAGTCGAACTCTTGTTCGACTCGAACATTGCCTGTTCGCCTGTTTGGCGAACAGCGAACAATTTGGGGTACAGCGAACAATTTGGGGTGTTCTAGGCAAATTCGAAAAGCCACGGAACACCTTGTTAAAGTCTATGGGAGAAATCTAAAGTGTTAATTTTAAAGGCTAACATGCAAGTTATTGTCCTAAAAAGTGTTTGGGGACCCGGGTCCTGCCCCAGGGGACATGTATCAATGCAAAAAAAAAGTTTTAAAAACAGCCGTTTTTTCAGAAGCAGTGATTTTAATAATGCTTAAAGTGAAACAATAAAAGTGAAATATTCCTTTAAATTTCATACCGGGGGGGTGGGGTGTATAGTATGCCTGTGAAGTGGCGCATGTTTCCCGTGCTTAGAACTATCTCTGCACAAAGTGTAATTTCTGAAGGAAAAAGTCATTTAAAATCACTCGCGGCTATAATGAATTGTCAGCTCCCGGTAATTCAGAGAAAAGTCATTCATAAAAATAAAAAATAAAAACGTGGGGGTCCCCCCAAATTCAATCACCAGGCCCTTCAGGTCTGGTATGGATATTAACCACTTAAGGACCACCGCACGACTATACGTCGGCAGAATGGCACGGCTGGGCACATGGACGTATATATACGTCCCCTTTAGCTCCATGACCGCGCCCGTGGGACCCGCGGACCCGATCGCCGCGGGTGTCCTGCGATCGGGTCACAGGAGCTGAAGAACGGGGAGGGGTGAGTGTAAACAAACCTTCCCCGTTCTTCACTGTGGCAATGTCAGTGATTGTCTGTTCCGTGATATAGGGAACAACGATCACTGACGTCACACAACCAGCCCCGCCCCACCTCCCTACAGTAATAAACACACATGAGGTCACACTTAACCCCTACAGCACCCCCTAGTGGTTAACCCCTTCACTGTCATTGTCATTTTCACAGTAAACAGTGAATTTTTATAGCACTTTTCGCTGTGAAAATGACAATGGTCCCAAAAATGTGTCAAAATTGTCCGATGTGTCTGCCATAATGTCGCAGTCACAAAAAAAATCACTGATCGCCGCCATTGGTAGTAAAAAAAAAAATATTAATAAAAATGCCATAAATATATCCCCTATTTTGTAAACGCTATAAATTTTGCGCAAACCAATCGATAAACGCTTATTGCGATTTTTTTTTTACCAAAATGTAGAAGAATACGTATCGGCCTAAACTGAGGAAAAATTTTTTTTTTTTGTATCTTTTTTGGGGATATTTATTATAGCAAAAAGTAAAAAATATTGTTTTTTTTTTTTTCAAAATTGTCGCTATATTTTTGTTTATAGCGCAAAAAATAAAAACCGCAGAGGTGATCAAATACCACCAAAAGAAAGCTCTATTTGTGGGAAAAAAAGGATGCCAATTTTGTTTGGGAGCCATGTTGCACGACCGCGCAATTGTCAGTTAAAGCGACGCAGTGATGAATCGCACAAAGGGGTGAGGTCCTTAACCTGCATAATGGCCCGGGTCTTAACCGGTTAAGGGGAACCCCACCATCAAATAAAAAAAAATGACATGGGGTTCCCCCCAAATATCCATTCCAGACCCTTCAGGTCTGGTGTGGATTTTAAGGGGAACTCCACCCCAAATGTAAAAAAAATATGGCGTGGAGTTTCCCCAAAAATTCCACACCAGACCCCTTATCTGAGCACGTAACCTGGCAGGCCGCAGGAAAAGAGGGGGGATGAGAGAGTGCCACCCCTCCTGAACGGTACCAGGCCACATGCCCTCAACATTGGGAGGATGCTTTGGGGGTCTGTGACCCCTCAAAGCACCATGTCCCCATGTTGATGGGGACAAGGGCCTCATCCCCACAACCCTTGCCCTGTGGTTGTGGGGGTCTGCGGGCAGGGGGCTTATCGGAATCTGGAACAAAGGGGACCCCCATATCCTGCCCCCCCCATGTGAATTGGTAATATGGTACATACACAGGTAGATACTATTTACTAATGTAGCGACCTGCTCCTGTTGGGCTGGCACTGCTTTAAATTTAGAGGGGAGTCTGAGTGTTAGTTGACGCAGACACATATAATTTTGGCTAAATTTGGCCTCTGTTCCAGCCATGTGCTGGGAGTGACCACCATTGTTCGCCTGGGGGTGTTGTTACCACCCGAGGCCAAGGGTGGCAGCAGCTAAGTCAGGGTGGTATTGGGTGTTCCTCCTCGGCAGCCAATCAGTGGGAGGGATCGTCTCGCTGTGCATGCTGGGTAGGGGTACTTAAGAAGCAGACGCCATCGGACTGGGTCGTCGTCGGTCTGTTGTCCCACCACCTCGTGGCCCTCCTGGCCGGGAGTGCGTGCTCCTGAAATCCTGGCTCCGGGACCATGTTGGTCCGGGGGTTGTGATCTGTCTAAAGTAGGCCCAGTAGTCAGTGTCTGCGCTCTCAAGGTGATCCTGTGCTTGCTGTCCATCCTGGAGAGAGGAAGCCGCTTGATGAAGGAAACCAGGGGAGCACCTATCCTGGAGAGGACCATGCAAGAGGCTGGTATCTTGGGAAGACCTGGAAACTTCATCGAAGGATGCACCATACACTGAGAGGCTTGATGGTGATCGCCTCTCAGGCCTCAGTTCTACAGAAGTTAATCTGGAGAGATCCGGGTGCTGAATCTGTAACGTTACTGGCGTTGTATTGAACAGGACGAGCGCAGCCTTACCTAATCCTGTGAGCTGCACTCGTCTCCCTGACTCTGGCGTGTCACTTCCTGTGCGCCGCGGCTTGCGTTCCACGCTGGAACGCGGAAGCGCGCCCCCAGCGAGACTCCTCGTTTCCCGCGCTGTGCGGGCTATTTAAACACACAGCAATGACGGCAGGGTGTTCCGCTATTTTGTTGGACCCCTGCCGTCACCCAGGAACCGCTCCTCAAGCCCTGTGAACCTGCTATCAGGAGACACTCTCTTGTCCCTCCAGCTCAGGATCAGCGCTCCCTGCAGTCCTCTGCCTACAGTCTGTCCATCCAGGATTGGGATCAGCTCACCCTTCAGCCATCAGCTTCTCAGGCTTCCCATCTGTACCAGCACTCTGCAGACCTGAATATAGCCATCTCTGTTCCTACCAGCAGTACCGCAAGTATCTCTACACAAATTGTTAAGATCTCCAGCCTATACTGAACTGTGCTTGTCTATCAATTGCATATCTCAATATCCAAGTCCTGCCTGAATATACTTATGCATGGTCTCAGCTCGTGATATATATGTATATATATATATATATACATGTATGTGTTGGCTCTATCTGCACTGCTTTCAGTAAGAAACATTAAGTAATACTGCTACCCAAAACCTTATACCTACTTGTTCATAGACTGTGACTTTAAACTGCATTATAAAGGCTTATGAGTTAATAGGCTTTCTTGATTATGCTGGTGCTCTATCTGAGGTTGTGATGATATAAACCATTAACTCTTAACCATACTATAGAGTGACTTTTGGTTTACACTGAGAAACCTCCGCAGTTGAGATCCAAGTAATCAAATATAAAAATAGCAAGACAGGAACGTTACATAATAGCGGAACCTTTAACATTATGGATCCAGCGGAGCTAACAAACCATTTAGTGGGCTTGTCACAACGTGTGGATACACTTACTGCTAATTTGACTGATCTCCGTTTAGAAAATGAGGCCCTCAGGGATCAGAATTTTGCTCAAGCCAGGGAGCGACCAGAACCTAAGGTCTGCCCCCCAGAATGCTTTTCTGGTGACAGGAAAAATTTTCGTCAATTTATCAGTTCATGTCGGTTAATGTTTGATTTACGCCCACGGACTTATTATTCTGACAGAGTCAGAATTCTGACTTTAATTTCATACCTTAAAGGGGAACCCAGAGTCTGGGCAGATGCCTATGTTGAAGAGCACGGCGATCTACTAGGCGCCCTCAATACTTTCATAGATGAGATGTCTTTACTTTATGAGGACCCTAACAAACAGCTCACAGCTGAAAATACCATCAGAAATTTGAGACAGGGTAAGAGACAAGTGGAGGACTATATTTCAGAGTTCAAATGCTGGTGTCGTGAAACCTTATGGACAGATATAGCTCTCAGGAATCAGTTTCGCATTGGGTTATCCGAATCCGTCAAGGATGAGCTCGCACGTGTGGAGATTCCAGCATCCCTGGAAGATCTCATGCATCTCTCCCTCTCAATTGATAGACGCATCAGAGAAAGAAAGGCTGAACGAGCGAACTACTACCAACCGGCACCAATCAGGAGGTCTAGATCACCTCCCAAAGAGATTCCTATGGAAGTTAGTACAGTTAGGGGCCCACTGACCCCAGCTTAGAGACAGAGACGCAGAAGCAACAATCTATGTCTCTACTGTTCCGCCCCTGACCACATGGTCTCTACCTGCCCCATTTTAAGGAGTAAAACTGAAGGTAACAACTTAAATATTAGTAGTTTAAACTTGACAAAACCCAAAACTCGTCAAAATATTAACCAATACATCTTTCTCACCCTTACTTTACAGTGGGACCAAGATAGGACCACCATTGACGCGATGGTCGACACTGGTGCTTATGGCAATTTTATTGATTTGAGTTTTGTTAATTTAAATAAAATTCCTTCTGAGTTAAAGCAAAATCCCTCATCTGTCACTTTCATTGACGGATCCGAATCCTCCTTTGGTCCAGTACTGTCTCAAACCGCCCCATTATTAGTTACATGTGATAATGTACATATGGAGAATCTTGTATTTGACATCATCCCATCCCCCTTATTCCCGGTCGTTCTAGGGTTACCATGGTTGCACATCCATCAACCAACCTTTCATTGGTCCAAAACTTCACTTTGTTTAGATTCTCCTTATTGCAAACATACTTGCTATCCCTCACATAACTCTCTTGTAAATAATGTAAACTTCAATGGTGTTCCATCTTATTTAATGGACTTCTTGGACGTTTTCAGCAAAACCAAAGCTGAGACCCTTCCACCTCATAGAATTTATGATTGTCCTATTGATCTAATCCCAGAGGCTACCATTCCCACTGCGAGAATTTACCCATTATCACAGCCTGAACTGGGTTATCTCAAGGAATACCTGGATGACAACCTTAGAAAGGGTTTCATTAGACCCTCTACCTCTCCAGCTAGTGCTGCCATGTTCTTTGTAAAAAAAAAAGACGGATCTCTCAGACCTGTAATCGATTATCGTTCATTGAATAACATCACGATAAAAAATCGTTACCCATTGCCACTAATTCCAGAACTAATAGAAAGGCTGCAAACTTCTAAAATTTTCACAAAGCTAGATCTCAGGGGTGCTTACAATTTGATCAGAATTCGTCCAGGCGACGAGTGGAAAACTGCCTTTAAAACTCGTTACGGTTTATTTGAGTGCTTAGTGATGCCATTTGGTTTATCTAATGCACCTGCAACCTTCCAACGCTTTATTAATGACATTTTTCGTGATTTACTAGACGTTTGTGTTGTGATCTATCTCGACGATATCTTGATTTATTCCGACACCTTTGAAGAACATACCAAGCATGTCAGATGGGTTTTAGGCAGACTCAGAACACATTGCCTCTACGTCAAACTCGAAAAATGTGTTTTTAACCAGACCAGTGTTTCTTTCCTTGGGTACCAAATTACCCCAGAAGGTATACAGATGGACAATTCAAAAGTTGATTGTATTCTCTCCTGGCCAGTTCCCCATTCTAGGAAGGCTTTACAGCGCTTCCTTGGTTTTTCTAATTATTACCGAAAATTCATTAAAAACTTTTCGCAGATTGTGAAGCCCCTGAATGCCCTAACAAGTAAAAACACACCTTTCAAATGGACTAATGAGGCACAAGCAGCTTTCGAGACACTCAAACAATCTTATACTACTGCCCCTATTCTCCAACTACCTGATCCTTCATTCTTCTTCACTGTAGAAGTTGATGCATCACATTTTGCATTAGGCGCAGTACTTTCACAACAACAAAATGGGTCTGAACCTTTACATCCAGTGGCATTCTATTCCAGAACTTTAACCAGTGCAGAAAGGAATTACCCAATTGGAGAAAAAGAACTCCTAGCAATCAGAGATGCTCTAGCCAATTGGAGACACCTTCTAGAGGGTTCTACACATCTGATCACTATTTTGACAGATCACCGAAATTTGCAACATCTGAAGGCCTGCAAAACCTTGTCTGCCCGTCAGGTGAGATGGAGCTTGTTCTTTGATCGATTTGATTTTCAAATCTCCTATAGACCGGGTACACAAAACTTAAAAGCGGATTCCTTATCCCGCATGAATGAAGACCGTTCTACCGAGTCACCACCTCATTCTATCATTCCTGATAACCGATTCATAGGAATAACTACTTCCTTTAAACAGTTACTCTCTCAAACCATATCCACAGATACTTCTGAGCTTCCTAATGGTGTTACAAAACAAACAGACGGATTATACACTTATAAAAATAAATTGTATGTCCCTTCAAAATTACGGTTGTTATTACTTAGACAATTACATGATTCTCCATTAGCTGGTCATCCCGGAATCACCAAGACAATACATCTTGTTAAAAGACACTATTGGTGGCCTCAATTAGCTAAAATGGTGCAAGAATATGTTTCTTCCTGCGAGATTTGTGCCAGCAACAAATCTTCTAGGAGACCGCCATTTGGTCTACTTACCTCCCTCCCAATACCCAATAGACCATGGGAGGTTGTATCAATGGACTTTATAGTCGAGCTTCCTAGATCGAATGGGGCTAATACCATTATGGTCACTGTAGACCTATTCACTAAAATGGCACATTTTATTCCCTTAAAGAATCTTCCAACTTCACTAGAGACAGCAACAGCTTTCATAAATAATGTTCTTAAGTTGCATGGGTTACCCACTCAAATTATCTCCGATCGAGGATCTCAGTTCATCTCCAAGTTTTGGAAAGCTTTGTGTAAGGCACTGAAAATTGATCATAGAATGTCCACGGCCTACCATCCTCAAACGAACGGACAGACAGAACGTATTAACCAAATCTTGGAACAGTATTTACGCTTTTACTGCACTCATCTCCAAGATGACTGGTTTCAACTACTTCCCCATGCAGAATTTGCATACAATAATTCAACCAGCTCTTCGTCACTACTCTCACCATTTTTTGCTAACTATGGGTTTCACCCAAACAGTTTACCGACTTCATTTCTCTCTAACGAAGTACCTGCAGTAGACGATTATCTCACCACCCTAAAAAACACCATTCCAATCATACGGTCAAACCTAGAAAGTGCGCAAACACGACAAAAACGAAATTATGATCTTCATAGGTCAGTACCTCCTTCTTACGACGTTGGTGACCTAGTTTGGCTGTCTACCAGAAATCTACGTCTAAATTTACCATCGAAAAAGTTGGGTCGTCAATTCATAGGTCCATATCCTATTTCTCAAGTAATTAACTCTAATGCAGTAAAACTACGTTTACCCCTTGATTGGAAGATACATCCAGTTTTTCATGTCTCTCTTATAAAACCGTATGTACCCAATCCATTTTCCAACAGGGCTGCCCAACCTCCTCCACCCGTTGAAGTTCTGGGCGAGACAGAATACGAAGTAGAAAAGATTCTGGATTCTAGACAAAGAGGTTCTGGCATTCAATATTTAATACGTTGGAAAGGGTACTCCCAACTTGAAGATTCTTGGGAAAATTCTTCTCACATTCATGCCCCTCGTTTAATTAGACAATTCCATCAGAGGTACCCCACTCGTCCTTCACCTATTATTGGCACTGGTGGTGCCCCATTGAGGAGGGGAGTATGTAACGTTACTGGCGTTGTATTGAACAGGACGAGCGCAGCCTTACCTAATCCTGTGAGCTGCGCTCGTCTCCCTGACTCTGGCGTGTCACTTCCTGTGCGCCGCGGCTTGCGTTCCACGCTGGAACGCGGAAGCGCGCCCCCAGCGAGACTCCTCGTTTCCCGCGCTGTGCGGGCTATTTAAACACACAGCAATGACGGCAGGGTGTTCCGCTATTTTGTTGGACCCCTGCCGTCACCCAGGAACCGCTCCTCAAGCCCTGTGAACCTGCTATCAGGAGACACTCTCTTGTCCCTCCAGCTCAGGATCAGCGCTCCCTGCAGTCCTCTGCCTACAGTCTGTCCATCCAGGATTGGGATCAGCTCACCCTTCAGCCATCAGCTTCTCAGGCTTCCCATCTGTACCAGCACTCTGCAGACCTGAATATAGCCATCTCTGTTCCTACCAGCAGTACCGCAAGTATCTCTACACAAATTGTTAAGATCTCCAGCCTATACTGAACTGTGCTTGTCTATCAATTGCATATCTCAATATCCAAGTCCTGCCTGAATATACTTATGCATGGTCTCAGCTCGTGATATATATGTATATATATATATATATATACATGTATGTGTTGGCTCTATCTGCACTGCTTTCAGTAAGAAACATTAAGTAATACTGCTACCCAAAACCTTATACCTACTTGTTCATAGACTGTGACTTTAAACTGCATTATAAAGGCTTATGAGTTAATAGGCTTTCTTGATTATGCTGGTGCTCTATCTGAGGTTGTGATGATATAAACCATTAACTCTTAACCATACTATAGAGTGACTTTTGGTTTACACTGAGAAACCTCCGCAGTTGAGATCCAAGTAATCAAATATAAAAATAGCAAGACAGGAACGTTACAGAATCCTGTGTTAGGGGATTCTGGACAGAAAGTGTCTCCTCTTAAAGGAAGGTCTGGGGCAGAGACTGTACTTTATTCCATGCGCCATTCAAGCTGCTAGGTCAGTGAGAGGGACCTATCTGGGTGAGCATAACCCACTCTGGCTAGAGTGGCGACAAGAACTGTTTGTGTCACGTACCTGGTGATGGGAGCCCGATGTGCAGGGAGCAGCCTCTCGTAAGCCTCTGACTCAGGAGCCCCTGGTAGAGCAGACAGGGGGTCAAGTGTACAGAGGGGCACAAGTGCCTAGTAGTTGACTGGGTAGTCACTGGAAGCGGAAGCAGGATGAAGCACTGGGGTCCTGGCAGGATGCTGGCAGCAGGCTGGAGCAACGGAGTGGCACTTGTGGAACAGGAATTAAGCAGGTCAGGCAAGCCGGGTCAACACAGATGAGCAGATCAGAGCCAGAGCAAAGTCCAAAGGGGTAGTCAAGGTTCAGGCCGGGTCGGTATAACAGGCGGGCAAAGACAGAGTCAAGGGTTAAGCAGGTGCGGAGGTCAGACGTAGCCGGGGTCAGAGGCGGGTTGCAAACAAGAGAGGTCAGTGGAAGCCGGGTCAGGTAATCAGGAAACAGGTACACAGATGCAGGTTCTCCAGGGAAACGCTGTAGACAGGACAGCAAGCTGGTGAGGGATCAGACTGTTTATATAGGGAGTCTTGGCACCAAACACTGTCAACATGCGCGCGCACCCGTACGTGCGCATGCGCGGGCAAACGCGCACGCACCGGGAACGGATTCTCCTGACACGAGAAGGTCGTCCATGACATTGCCCCCCCTCTACCGGCAGCCTCCGGATGCCCAACTGGGCCAACCTATTCGGGTGTGCCCTCTTAAAGGCCAGAATCAGTCTCTTGGCATGGATGTTAGTCTCTGGTTCGCAGGAATTCTCATCCGGGCCATAGCCCTTCCACTTCACCAGATATTGAATCTGGTTGCGCCTCTTCCTGCAGTCCAGGATGGACTCCACCTCAAATTCCTCTTCGCCATCGACAAGTACTGGTTTTGGAGGACCGGCATTCCGGTTGGTGAAAGGGTCCGGGACTGTAGGTTTGAGTAAAGCCACGTGAAAGACTGGGTGGATCCGGAAGGAGGCAGGTAATTTTAACTCATAGGCTACTTCATTAATTTTCCTGAGGATCTGGTAGGGACCTACAAACTTGGGACCTAATTTCTTAGATGGGCAGGCCAGTTTTAGGTTCAGGGTAGACAGCCAGACTTGGTCCCCTGGCGATAGATGAAGTTCTCCTCTCCTCCTCCTGTCAAACACCTCCTTATTGTACTCCTGGGTTTTCTCCATTGTTTCCTGGAGCAGCTTATTGTTGGTGGTGAAGAAATCCAGGGTTTCTTGGGCAGCTGGTACTGAACATTCCGGAATGTTGTTGGAAAGAAACAATGGGTGAAAACCGTAATTGGCAAAAAATGGAGACTGCTTGGTAGCGGAATGAACAGAGTTATTGTAGGCACATTCTGCAAGGGGCAACAAGGGGCAACAGGGAGGCCCAATCATTCTGAGAAAAACTTGAAAAGCAGCGCAGATACAGCTCTGGCTCTGCTGCCCTTGTTCAGGATTCTACGTAGCTTCTGCAGTCCCGGGATAACTGTGGCCACCAGAAGGTACGCTGGAGAAGTTCAGATGTTTTGTGGACTCCGAAATGGCCGGCTAATTCATGATCATGACAAGACTTGAGGACTGCTACCCGTAGTTGCTGGGGCACAAAGATCCTATCCTTGTTCCATAATAGGTTGTCTCTTAACTGTAGGGTTGGAACTTATGGTGTAAGGATCTCTGAGGAAGCCTGCTTGATTTGGGACAGGAGGTCCCCTTGTAGCACAAGGAAGTTGCCGGTGGTTAGAATGGTGTCTGGGGAAGAAGGAGCCTCCGGCCCATTAAACATCCGGGAGAGTGCATCAGGTTTGGTGTTTTTTGACCCGGGTCTGTAGGTAATGTGGAAGAGAAATCGGGTAAAAAAGAGTGCCCACCTGGCCTGGCGTGGCTTCAGCCTCTTTGCACTCTTCAGGTACTCCAAGTTCCTGTGATCGGTAAAGATCAGGATAGGGTGTGCTGCACCCTCCAGAAGGTAGCGCCATTCCTCGAGGGTGGCTTTAATCGCCAGGAGTTCCCTGTCTCCGACATCATAATTTCTCTCCTCTTCCGATAACTTGCGGGAGAAAAATGCGACTGGATGCAGCAGGGCCTTGGGCCCCTGTCTCTGGGAAAGCACCACTTCGACCGCCACTTCCGATGCGTCGACTTCCAGGATGTAGGGTAAGGTTGGATCAGGATGTTTTAAGATGGAGGCCGAAGTGAACAGTCCCTTTAGGGTAGAAAAAGCAGCCTGGGCTTCGGGAGACCACTGGAACCGAGTGCCTTGCCTGGTTAAATCTGTAATGGGGGTGATGATGGAGGAGAAGCCCTTAATACATTTTCGGTAGAAGTTTGCGAATCCCACGAAGCTCTGGATCGCTTTCTTGTCGGTGGGAGCGGACCAGTCCATAATGGCGGTGACCTTCTGTGGATCCATTTTAATACCTTCTGCCGAAATGATTAGACCCAGGAATTGGATGCTCTCTCGCTCAAATTCGCACTTCTCGGATTTGGCATATAGATTATGTTGACGGAGCCGGGCGAGTACTTTTCCAACGTGTTCTTGATGGTCTGACAGGAAGGAGAAGAAGATCAAGATGTCATCCAAATAAATTATGACAAACAGGTCAAGGTACTCTCTGTAAATGTCATTTACAAAATGTTGAAAAGTTGCAGGAGCGTTACACAGACCGAAGGGCATGACAAGGTATTCAAAATGCCCGAATCAGGTTGCGGAACGCGGTCTTCCATTCGTCGCCATCTTTTATGCGAACTAGGTTATAGGCCCCGCGGAGATCAAGTTTAGTGAAGATGGTAGCAGCTCCAAGTCTCTGAAATAATTCGGGGACCAGCGGAAGAGGGTACCTATTCTTGATTGTAATTTTATTTAAGTCCCGGTAGTCTACGCAGGGGCGTAGGGAATGGTCCTTCTTCTCTACAAAGAATATTCCTGCTCCAGAAGGAGATGTGGAAGGACGTATGAAGCCTCTTTCTAAATTTTCGTCTATATAAGACTTTAAGGCAACCAGTTCCAATTCGGTCAGAGGGAAGATCCTACCGAAAGGGATCTCCGCCCCTGGAAGGAGCTCAATTGGGCAGTCGTAAGACCTATGTGGTGGTAGGGTTTCAGCGCCCTTTTTACTGAAAACGTCCAAAAAACTGTGGTAGGCCTCTGGGACTAATAGACGGTTTTCGGCTTCGTTTTCCAGACATAATAGGGGGGATGAGTTGACGGCAGGTTCTTGAAGGCAATGCTGGCGGCAATAAGAAGAAGGGAAATGGATCTTCCCAGAATCCCAATCAATCTGTGGGTTATAAGCCCTCAGCCAGGGCATGCCCAGAATGATAGGGAACATTGGGGACTCGATGATATCCAGGCAAAGTAACTCCCAGTGGTTATTGGAGATGAGAGCGTAGAGAGGCATAGTTTCTTGTGTAACAGGGCCGGATCTGATGGTAGATCCATCGGCTAAATGGACGGAAAGTTTCTGGCGTCTGGGTCGCAGCGAAATGCCATGTTGGGAGGCAAAAGAAGCGTCCATGAAGCCGCTACAGGCACCAGAGTCAATAATTGCGGGGACCTGGACGTTCCTTCCTGGGAGCTGTAAAGAGATGGAAATAGCCAGATGAGTGTCAATGTTACGTAATGTGGGAGAAAAGGCAGATGAGAGGGTTGAGCACTTACGAATCTTGGCCGAGCAAGTCCTCACATAGTGGCCTGATTCTCCGCAATACAGACACAGGTTGTTAGTCCGCCGCCGCTGACGCTCTTCCGGGGTCAGAGATGGGCGGAGCAGGCCTAGCTGCATTGGTTCCGAAGTATCGGTGGAGGCTGGTACAGGGTTGGGAGGAGCTGGGTAAGGGGAACGGGGTACACGTGGCATCATCCAAACTGGGCGTGCAGATGCGCTGGGATGCGTGTTGGACGTGCGTTCAGCTCGGCGTTCCCTTAATCGCCTATCGATCTGTACGGACAAAAGAATGAGTGCTTCAAGCGTGGCAGGGATGCCAACTCGGGCTAGTTCATCCTTTAAAGGTTCCGATAGGCCCATACGGAACTGGTGACGCAGGGCAGCATCATTCCAATTGGTATCGGAGCTCCACTGTCTGAACTCTGCCACGTAGTCTTCTACTGCCCTGCGCCCCTGTTGTAGTGTACTCAATGCCGCTTCTGCGGTTGCCGCCAGCTGGGTATCTTCATAAATGAGGTCCATTGCTTGGAAGAAGGTAGTCAGTGACTCGAGGAAATCCTCCTTACGTTCCAAAAGGCGATGGGCCCAAGTCTGAGGTTCACCTGATAGCACTGAGATAACGAATCCTACTTTTGTGGATTCGAGTAAAAAGGTCCTGGGTTGCAGGGCGAAAAAGAGCTCACAAGCATTACGAAAAGCTCTGTACTTGGTTCGGTCCCCATAAAATCTTTCTGGGGTGGGGACTCTGGGCTCAGGCGGTAGCATCACGACTGAGGGGCCCGTGGAGGTTCCAGATGCGGCCGCTGCTGCTGCGGACAGAGTCTGAATGCGCCCTTCCAGGCGGGCATATCCTTCTTGCAGAGTTCTTACAGCGGTCGTGAGGCCATCCAGGTGACGACATAAGTCCTCCATGGGAGACGCTCCCTGCGTGGGCTCGGACATGGCTGTCCTGTACTCTCACGTACCTGGTGATGGGAGCCCGATGTGCAGGTAGCGGCCTCTCGTAAGCCTCTGACTCAGGAGCCCCTGGTAGAGCAGACAGGGGGTCAAGTGTACAGAGGGGCACAAGTGCCTAGTAGTTGACTGGGTAGTCGCTGGAAGCGGAAGCAGGATGAAGCACTGAGGTCCTGGCAGGATGCTTGCAGCAGGCTGGAGCAACAGAGTGGCACTTGTGGAACAGGAATTAAGCAGGTCAGGCAAGCCGGGTCAACACAGATCAAAGAGCCAGAGCAAAGTCCAAAGGGGTAGTCAAGGTTCAGGCCGGGTCGGTATAACAGGCGGGCAAAGACAGAGCCAATGGTTAAGCAGGTGCGGAGGTCAGATGTAGTAGCCGGGGTCAGAAGCGGGTTGCAAACAAGAGAGGTCAGTGGAAGCCGGGTCAGGTAATCAGGAAACAACAGATGCAGGTTCTCCAGGGAAACGCTGTAGACAGGACAGCAAGCTGGTGAGGGATCAGACTGTTTATATAGGGAGTCTTGGCGCCAAACACTGTCAACGTGCGCGCGCACCCGTACATGCGCCACTGACACGTGCGCATGCGCGCAAGCGCGTACCGACGCGCGCCTGCGCGGGCAGACGCGCACCAACGCGCACGTGCCGGGAACGGATTCTCCTGACACTGGAAGGTCGTCCATGACAGTTTGCTGGAAGCAGGAGTGTTTCCTTATTGAAATAATGCAACTGAACCTATCTACCTGTTTACCCTCCCACCCCTTCAACCACTTCTTCCTTCTTTACCAAATTCTGCAAATAAATCTTAGGCCCCGTACACACGTCCTAGAAACTCGACGAGCAAAACACATAGTTTTGCTCGTCGAGTTCCTTGTGAAGCCGACAAGGATCTCGGCGAGCCAAGTTTCCTCATTGACTAACGAGGAAATAGAGAACATGTTCTCTATTTGGCCCGACAAGATCCTCGTCGGTTTCCTCGGCCAAAAGTGTACACATGACCGGGTTTCTCGGCAGAATACGGCTCCGATCGAGTTTCTGGCTGAATTCTGCCGAGAAACTCGGTCGTGTGTACGGGGCCTTAAAAAAGAGGTGTAAAGTGTGGAGATTGAGCATTTTCAACTCTCGTCTACTACCCTGGACGGCGAGAAGATAGAGGTGACATGCTGCTCAAAACTAACCAGCGGCTCCTTCGGGGGTAGTGCTACACTAATTAGTAGATTTTAGTTAGAGGTATCAGAGTAAAGGGGGCTGAATACATATGCACGCCACACTTTTCACATATTTATTTAAAAAAAATAATGAAAACCATTTATAATTTTCCTTGCAATCCACAATGATGAGCCACTTTGTGTTGGTCTATCACATAATATCCCAATAAAATACATTTACGTTTTTGCTTGCGATATGACAAAATGTGGAAAATGTTAAGGGGTATGAATACTTTTTCAAGTCACTGTATGTGTGAAATCTAAGCACTGCTACATCTGATTTCTAGTCTTACTAGATTTGGAGGGAGATTTACTAAGGTCACGGTTGTACTGTTCACTTTGAGAAAGCAAAGCCTTGCCTCTACCAAGATGGCTGCCTCCACATAGTGCTGAACAAAGCATAGTAAGTCAGTTACTGGGATACCACAGACAATACTGGTGACTAGCCCCCTGTATTGGTGACTTGCCCTCATATGACCTTTTAGTCACATATTTTAGAGTTCAGTTCCTCTTTAATACAGCTGAGAATTTTATCATAATTTGCAACAGTTGCCCCATGTTATTGAGCTTCCCATCTGCATGTACCCATATTTTTTTACTGCGTTTGCTTTCCCCAGAGGTACTCCAAACCGTCTCTAACATACCTTATCAAACCACGGCTTAAGTGGTGTGTTATTAAATAACTGATCCATTCTCAGAGGGAAGAGATACACATTGCTATAAGACGACAGGGTTGGAAATTGTTGTTTTGCTCTCTTTTCATCTTCCTCGCTGGTAATATTCTCCAGTCCTTTCATGAAGAAGACCACCGGTCGGTCAGGGTAGACTCGTGCGGCTGATTCAATGGCACAAAGTACCAGGGATGGTGGATTCATTCTGTCCGTGGTCTCCATAAATAAGATTCCATTTCCTTCTCTTAGAATGGTGGAAGCACCGAACGAATTGGCGTTGTTCCAGATTACAAAGTACTTGGAAAGGAGGAGATCCGAAATTAGACCAATTCTATATTTAAAAGAGGACCTGCTAACATAGGCTAAAGTCACTGCCATAATGAACATAGTGCATATTTTTAGTTTTTTTCTGCATGACCGTGGAATACTGTGGTTGAGCTACAAGAAAAACAGAATTATATTATATAAAATCCAATGTGCACATTTATTAAAGATAAGCATGAGAAATGTTTGGGTGAATGCTTATTGCAGCAGAACAAGAAGCGGGAGCATCACAGCAGTATGTTTGTTCCTGAGTTATATCTACACCCAACAAAAAATAAATGTATTGCAGCTTACCAGCCCTATAATGGATGTGGTGACTACATTTATTTACAAAAAAATTAATATTATACAGGATTTATATATCACCAACAGTTTGCACAGCACTTTACAACATGAGGGCAGAAAGTACAGTTACAATACAATTCAATACAGGAGGAATCAGAGGGCCCTGCTTGTTAGAGCTTGCAATCTAAAAGGGAGGGTCAAGTGATACAAAAGTTAATAACTGTGGGGGGTGAACTTATGGAGAAATACCTATTAAGCACTTGAGGACAGCCTCCTGCACATATACGTCGGCAGAATGGCACGGCTGGGCACAGGCACGTGTATGTAG
Organism: Rana temporaria; assembly: GCF_905171775.1. Lineage (NCBI taxonomy): Eukaryota > Metazoa > Chordata > Amphibia > Anura > Ranidae > Rana > Rana temporaria. The sequence continues at coordinate 31,677,950 of NC_053492.1, read as the reverse complement.
GTCGCCTTTAAGAGCCCAGCCGTGGGTCGCACGGGCACGCGACCCAGTCCAAAGCTCAGTGACCGCGGTTGCGGGACCCGCAGACCCGATCGCCGCCGGTGTCCCGCGATCGGTCACCGGAGCTAAAGAACGGGGAGAGGTGAGTGTAAACAAACCTTCCCCGTTCTTTACAGTGGCAGTGTCATTGATCGTCTGTTCCCTGATATAGGGAAAGACGATCAATGACATCACACGTCCAGCCCTGCCCCCTACAGTTAGAAACACATATGAGGCCACACTTAACCCCTACAGCGCCCCCTAGTGGTTAACTCCTAAACTGCAATTGGCATAATACACTAATGACTGACAATAGAGTGCTAAATGAGAGTAGAAATGTACCTGAAATATGTTTAAAAGAAAGCATGCCATGTCAGTCTTCTCCGCTAGGTTTTCACTTGACGATGGCTATGAAAGAAAACATTTGGAAGGAGGAATTTGTCCATTTGCTTTCATTGCTTCCTTCAAGCAAAGAGTTCCTCAAAATAGAGAAGGAGAAGGCTGATGTGGATGATAGGAAAAGGCCGGTTGCTAAGAATTTGAATAATTGGCTCCAGGCCTTTTGCATATATGCAAGCATAGTATGTGAGAAGCACCCAGAGCGTAGCATGGGATTGTTTCATCACATAGATATTATATTAGAAACGTACAAAAATTTCAGCGGATATGGGTGGTTCGTCTATGATGAACAATTCAGACAAAAATTGGCAGTACACAAAAATCTGCCCTGGGGTAGCAAGGATATCAGCCTTTGGTTGAATCTATTGCTGCCACAGAGGCTTCCGGTAGCACGCCAATTGCCTTTAGCAAATAGTACGGTCACATTTTATAAAAAAGGTATTTGCTTTGCGTTTAACGATACGCAGTGCAAGTGGGCGGCTAATTGTGGGTACAGGCATGAATGTGCTTTCTGCTCGGGCCCACATTCAGTGGAAAAATGCTTTAAGAAAATGGCTGCAAATCAGAATCAAGGTAAGGAGCCCTTTCTTAAAGGCACCATCGCCAGTGAATATCCAAAGCATGCAACCTTGGCTTCACAGATATCCAGATCAACAGACAGCAGCCATGCTACTTAGTGGTTTCATTGAGGGTTTTCAATTGCCGGCCTTTAATAGACAAGGTTGTACAATTGTAAAAAATATGAATTCGGTTAAGGAGTTAAAATATATTGTGCAAAAGAAAATTGACAGTGAAATCAAAGCTCAAAGAATAGCGGGACCGTTTGAAGCCCCGCCATTTTTGAACTTTCGAATCTCCCCATTGGGTATTATACCAAAAAAATAACCTAACAAATACAGAGTAATCCACCATTTATCGTTTCCGGAAGGCAAGTCCCTCAACGATCAAATTCCAGATGAAATCTGTTCAGTGGAGTACGCGTCGTTTGAAGAGGCAATAATACTAGTGAGAAAATTGGGCCCAAATGCTCTATTAGCCAAAACAGATGTCAAATCAGCTTTTAGATTGTTGCCTATTCACCCGAGCTGTTTCAACTCACTGGACATTTATTTTGATCAAAAATACTATTTCGATAAATGCCTACCGATGGGGTGTTCCCTTTCTTGTAAATATTTTGAGGCATTTGCCAGCTTCGTCGAATGGGTTTGGAAAGGGATTTCAGGATCTCCATACATTTTACATTATCTAGATGATTTCTTAATTTTAGGAGCTCAAGAATCGGAGGAATGTATGGACAACCTGAAATTGTTTTTTGAGATATGTGAAGACTTTGGCATCCCTTTGGTGAAAGAAAAGACAGTTTTTCCAGTTAATTGCCTAGAATTTTTAGGCATTACAATTGACACAGTCAGGATGGAATTTAGGCTGCCAAGAGAAAAATTAAATGCAATTTCTGAATTGCTAATAATTTTGCTGCGTAAAAAGGTTACATTGAAACAAATGCAGAAATTGCTAGGGTTTCTGGCATTTGCAACCAGAGTATTACCGGTAGGGAGAATATTCTCAAGGCGGCTGTACTTTGCTATAGCAGGTCTGAAAAGTCCTTATTCTCATGTTCGCTTGACTACAGATATGAAGGAGGACATGATAGTGTGGATACAGTTCTTGTCTCACTTTAACGGTCGCACCATGTTGCAGCATGACTTTGTGTCAGTAGAGGAGTTCCATTTGGCAACGGATTCTGCAGGTTCAGTAGGCTTTGCTGCAATTTGGGGCCATCATTGGTGTGCAGAAAAATGGCCGGTAAGATGGAAAACCACAGGTTTTTTGAAAAATAGTGTCTTTATAGAACTATTCCCTATTATTGTGGCAATAGAAATATGGGGAGAGCATTTTCGTGACCATCGCCTGCTGGTCAGCACTGATAATAGAGGGGTGATTTTCGCTGTAAATTGCCTGGCTTCAAAATCACCTCCGGTTAATAAATTGTTACGGTATTTGGTGTCACAATGCCTGTTGCTAAATATTTGGCTAACAGCAAAATATATTGCAGGTAAGGATAACATTGTAGCAGATGCTCTTTCTCGATTTCAGATGTCGCAATTTTTCAAGCTGTTACCAGAGGCGGACAAGATAGGTATGGTATGTCCGCACAGCCTTTGGAGCCTGGTTTAATCTACGAGAATATAAAGCAGTCGTTGGCTCCAAAAACTTGGATGAGCTACTCCTCAGCATGGTTTTCATGGATAGCTTATTTTAACGCACAAAAAGTCTCTTGGTCCTCCGTGAATAAGGACATGGCTCTGTCGTTTCTCAATAACTTAATGGAGAAAGAATTCTCTTGGTCACACATTAATAAGATACTGTGTGGGGTGTCATTTTTTCTAAAGCTAAAGGGTTTGGTTTCACTTTTTATTTTTTTCTCAGTGAGTCGGGCACTGAAAGGTTACAAAAGAACAAACCTTTCAGTGGATACCAGACAGTCAATTTCGCCTGAAATTTAAAAAAAACTTTGTTTAGTCTCCAAGCGAATTTGCTTCTCGGAATATGAAGCCAAATTGTTTAAAGCGGCGTTTTCGGTTTGTTTTTTCGCAGCTTTAAGAATTTCGGAGTTAATCCCAAATAACAAAAAAGCATTCAATGGCCTCCAATTCGAATCGGTGAACCAAGAAGAAAATCGCGTTCGCATTTTACTGCGTCGTTCGAAAACCGATCAATTGGGCAAAGGTTCATGGATTAGTCTCTATCAGAGTGGCGATCCAGAAATTTGTCCAGTTCGTTTGTTGCATAATTATCTGATCGCTCGTCCAGTTGGCCATGATTTATTGTTTGTTCATGAGAATAATAATCCATTGACAAGATTCCAATTCAGTAGGATACTGGAAAAATGCCTGCGGGCTCTCAAGCTTGAAAATCTGCGATTGTCTTGCCATTCGTTTAGAATTGGGGCTGCATCTGAGGCAGCCAGACTGGGCTTAGATAAAAATAAGATAAAGGAAATTGGAAGATGGAAATCGAATGCGTACATGTCTTATGTGAGACCTAATGTTCAGTTTTAAATTTCAGGTACCCGAAAGATGGTATGGATAATCGGGCATTTGTGTTTTGGGCAAATAAGAGAGCTGCGAACAGGATTTATGGAGAAAATTTGAATTTGAATCTAAATTTGTTTTAAATTCATTGGTTTGGCAGGAGAGGGATGGTCTGGGAGGAGTTAATGTTGGTGTTGGGAGAATTGGTTTATAAATGGTCATTTCCAGATATTCTACTCATACACTTGAGAGGCAACGATATCGGTAAATTAAAGACATTAGATCTGATGTTTAAAATACGATCTTCAATTAAAGAATTGAAGGCTGCTTCTCCTAACACTGTCATTGTTTTCTCCGAAATTGTGCCTCGTTTAATGTGGTTATGAATTGATGGATTAGGGATGAGCTTTGTGTTCGAGTTGAACCCATGTTCGACTCGTACATCGTATGTTTGACTGTTTGTCGAAATACAAACGTTACGGGCCGTTCGAGCCAAATTCGCGGGAGCCAGCGCCGAGCCGGCTCGCCGCGATGGGAAAAAGCTATCATAGAAGCGACGGGAATCCGACTTGGATTCCCGCCAATTCTAGCCACTGCGTTTGGTATGAATGTGAGGGAAAAGGGGTAAGGGGGTTTCAAATTCCCCGGCCCCCCTTTTCTAATGGGACAGGGGCAGCAGGAAGAAGTTTCAAGGCTCCCCTTTAGAGAGGTCAGGGACACATTGCAAGTAGGTCAGGGTACCTAGAAACAGGTGAGAGAAGGGGACCCTTGAAACCAGCTGCAGACACATCTGGAAGCCTGAGGAGAACCTATATATAGAGGCCCCGCGGAGATCAAGTTTAGTGAAGATGGTAGCAGCTCCAAGTCTCTGAAATAATTCGGGGACCAGCGGAAGAGGGTACCTATTCTTGATTGTAATTTTATTTAAGTCCCGGTAGTCTACGCAGGGGCGTAGGGAATGGTCCTTCTTCTCTACAAAGAATATTCCTGCTCCAGAAGGAGATGTGGAAGGACGTATGAAGCCTCTTTCTAAATTTTCGTCTATATAAGACTTTAAGGCAACCAGTTCCAATTCGGTCAGAGGGAAGATCCTACCGAAAGGGATCTCCGCCCCTGGAAGGAGCTCAATTGGGCAGTCGTAAGACCTATGTGGTGGTAGGGTTTCAGCGCCCTTTTTACTGAAAACGTCCAAAAAACTGTGGTAGGCCTCTGGGACTAATAGACGGTTTTCGGCTTCGTTTTCCAGACATAATAGGGGGGATGAGTTGACGGCAGGTTCTTGAAGGCAATGCTGGCGGCAATAAGAAGAAGGGAAATGGATCTTCCCAGAATCCCAATCAATCTGTGGGTTATAAGCCCTCAGCCAGGGCATGCCCAGAATGATAGGGAACATTGGGGACTCGATGATATCCAGGCAAAGTAACTCCCAGTGGTTATTGGAGATGAGAGCGTAGAGAGGCATAGTTTCTTGTGTAACAGGGCCGGATCTGATGGTAGATCCATCGGCTAAATGGACGGAAAGTTTCTGGCGTCTGGGTCGCAGCGAAATGCCATGTTGGGAGGCAAAAGAAGCGTCCATGAAGCCGCTACAGGCACCAGAGTCAATAATTGCGGGGACCTGGACGTTCCTTCCTGGGAGCTGTAAAGAGATGGAAATAGCCAGATGAGTGTCAATGTTACGTAATGTGGGAGAAAAGGCAGATGAGAGGGTTGAGCACTTACGAATCTTGGCCGAGCAAGTCCTCACATAGTGGCCTGATTCTCCGCAATACAGACACAGGTTGTTAGTCCGCCGCCGCTGACGCTCTTCCGGGGTCAGAGATGGGCGGAGCAGGCCTAGCTGCATTGGTTCCGAAGTATCGGTGGAGGCTGGTACAGGGTTGGGAGGAGCTGGGTAAGGGGAACGGGGTACACGTGGCATCATCCAAACTGGGCGTGCAGATGCGCTGGGATGCGTGTTGGACGTGCGTTCAGCTCGGCGTTCCCTTAATCGCCTATCGATCTGTACGGACAAAAGAATGAGTGCTTCAAGCGTGGCAGGGATGCCAACTCGGGCTAGTTCATCCTTTAAAGGTTCCGATAGGCCCATACGGAACTGGTGACGCAGGGCAGCATCATTCCAATTGGTATCGGAGCTCCACTGTCTGAACTCTGCCACGTAGTCTTCTACTGCCCTGCGCCCCTGTTGTAGTGTACTCAATGCCGCTTCTGCGGTTGCCGCCAGCTGGGTATCTTCATAAATGAGGTCCATTGCTTGGAAGAAGGTAGTCAGTGACTCGAGGAAATCCTCCTTACGTTCCAAAAGGCGATGGGCCCAAGTCTGAGGTTCACCTGATAGCACTGAGATAACGAATCCTACTTTTGTGGATTCGAGTAAAAAGGTCCTGGGTTGCAGGGCGAAAAAGAGCTCACAAGCATTACGAAAAGCTCTGTACTTGGTTCGGTCCCCATAAAATCTTTCTGGGGTGGGGACTCTGGGCTCAGGCGGTAGCATCACGACTGAGGGGCCCGTGGAGGTTCCAGATGCGGCCGCTGCTGCTGCGGACAGAGTCTGAATGCGCCCTTCCAGGCGGGCATATCCTTCTTGCAGAGTTCTTACAGCGGTCGTGAGGCCATCCAGGTGACGACATAAGTCCTCCATGGGAGACGCTCCCTGCGTGGGCTCGGACATGGCTGTCCTGTACTCTCACGTACCTGGTGATGGGAGCCCGATGTGCAGGTAGCGGCCTCTCGTAAGCCTCTGACTCAGGAGCCCCTGGTAGAGCAGACAGGGGGTCAAGTGTACAGAGGGGCACAAGTGCCTAGTAGTTGACTGGGTAGTCGCTGGAAGCGGAAGCAGGATGAAGCACTGAGGTCCTGGCAGGATGCTTGCAGCAGGCTGGAGCAACAGAGTGGCACTTGTGGAACAGGAATTAAGCAGGTCAGGCAAGCCGGGTCAACACAGATGAGCAGATCAAAGAGCCAGAGCAAAGTCCAAAGGGGTAGTCAAGGTTCAGGCCGGGTCGGTATAACAGGCGGGCAAAGACAGAGCCAATGGTTAAGCAGGTGCGGAGGTCAGATGTAGTAGCCGGGGTCAGAAGCGGGTTGCAAACAAGAGAGGTCAGTGGAAGCCGGGTCAGGTAATCAGGAAACAACAGATGCAGGTTCTCCAGGGAAACGCTGTAGACAGGACAGCAAGCTGGTGAGGGATCAGACTGTTTATATAGGGAGTCTTGGCGCCAAACACTGTCAACGTGCGCGCGCACCCGTACATGCGCCACTGACACGTGCGCATGCGCGCAAGCGCGTACCGACGCGCGCATGCGCGGGCAGACGCGCACCAACGCGCACGTGCCGGGAACGGATTCTCCTGACACTGGAAGGTCGTCCATGACAGTTTGCTGGAAGCAGGAGTGTTTCCTTATTGAAATAATGCAACTGAACCTATCTACCTGTTTACCCTCCCACCCCTTCAACCACTTCTTCCTTCTTTACCAAATTCTGCAAATAAATCTTAGGCCCCGTACACACGTCCTAGAAACTCGACGAGCAAAACACATAGTTTTGCTCGTCGAGTTCCTTGTGAAGCCGACAAGGATCTCGGCGAGCCAAGTTTCCTCATTGACTAACGAGGAAATAGAGAACATGTTCTCTATTTGGCCCGACAAGATCCTCGTCGGTTTCCTCGGCCAAAAGTGTACACATGACCGGGTTTCTCGGCAGAATACGGCTCCGATCGAGTTTCTGGCTGAATTCTGCCGAGAAACTCGGTCGTGTGTACGGGGCCTTAAAAAAGAGGTGTAAAGTGTGGAGATTGAGCATTTTCAACTCTCGTCTACTACCCTGGACGGCGAGAAGATAGAGGTGACATGCTGCTCAAAACTAACCAGCGGCTCCTTCGGGGGTAGTGCTACACTAATTAGTAGATTTTAGTTAGAGGTATCAGAGTAAAGGGGGCTGAATACATATGCACGCCACACTTTTCACATATTTATTTAAAAAAAATAATGAAAACCATTTATAATTTTCCTTGCAATCCACAATGATGAGCCACTTTGTGTTGGTCTATCACATAATATCCCAATAAAATACATTTACGTTTTTGCTTGCGATATGACAAAATGTGGAAAATGTTAAGGGGTATGAATACTTTTTCAAGTCACTGTATGTGTGAAATCTAAGCACTGCTACATCTGATTTCTAGTCTTACTAGATTTGGAGGGAGATTTACTAAGGTCACGGTTGTACTGTTCACTTTGAGAAAGCAAAGCCTTGCCTCTACCAAGATGGCTGCCTCCACATAGTGCTGAACAAAGCATAGTAAGTCAGTTACTGGGATACCACAGACAATACTGGTGACTAGCCCCCTGTATTGGTGACTTGCCCTCATATGACCTTTTAGTCACATATTTTAGAGTTCAGTTCCTCTTTAATACAGCTGAGAATTTTATCATAATTTGCAACAGTTGCCCCATGTTATTGAGCTTCCCATCTGCATGTACCCATATTTTTTTACTGCGTTTGCTTTCCCCAGAGGTACTCCAAACCGTCTCTAACATACCTTATCAAACCACGGCTTAAGTGGTGTGTTATTAAATAACTGATCCATTCTCAGAGGGAAGAGATACACATTGCTATAAGACGACAGGGTTGGAAATTGTTGTTTTGCTCTCTTTTCATCTTCCTCGCTGGTAATATTCTCCAGTCCTTTCATGAAGAAGACCACCGGTCGGTCAGGGTAGACTCGTGCGGCTGATTCAATGGCACAAAGTACCAGGGATGGTGGATTCATTCTGTCCGTGGTCTCCATAAATAAGATTCCATTTCCTTCTCTTAGAATGGTGGAAGCACCGAACGAATTGGCGTTGTTCCAGATTACAAAGTACTTGGAAAGGAGGAGATCCGAAATTAGACCAATTCTATATTTAAAAGAGGACCTGCTAACATAGGCTAAAGTCACTGCCATAATGAACATAGTGCATATTTTTAGTTTTTTTCTGCATGACCGTGGAATACTGTGGTTGAGCTACAAGAAAAACAGAATTATATTATATAAAATCCAATGTGCACATTTATTAAAGATAAGCATGAGAAATGTTTGGGTGAATGCTTATTGCAGCAGAACAAGAAGCGGGAGCATCACAGCAGTATGTTTGTTCCTGAGTTATATCTACACCCAACAAAAAATAAATGTATTGCAGCTTACCAGCCCTATAATGGATGTGGTGACTACATTTATTTACCAAAAAATTAATATTATACAGGATTTATATATCACCAACAGTTTGCACAGCACTTTACAACATGAGGGCAGAAAGTACAGTTACAATACAATTCAATACAGGAGGAATCAGAGGGCCCTGCTTGTTAGAGCTTGCAATCTAAAAGGGAGGGTCAAGTGATACAAAAGTTAATAACTGTGGGGGGTGAACTTATGGAGAAATACCTATTAAGCACTTGAGGACAGCCTCCTGCACATATACGTCGGCAGAATGGCACGGCTGGGCACAGGCACGTGTATGTAGGTCGCCTTTAAGAGCCCAGCCGTGGGTCGCACGGGCACGCGACCCAGTCCAAAGCTCAGTGACCGCGGTTGCGGGACCCGCAGACCCGATCGCCGCCGGTGTCCCGCGATCGGTCACCGGAGCTAAAGAACGGGGAGAGGTGAGTGTAAACAAACCTTCCCCGTTCTTTACAGTGGCAGTGTCATTGATCGTCTGTTCCCTGATATAGGGAAAGACGATCAATGACATCACACGTCCAGCCCTGCCCCCTACAGTTAGAAACACATATGAGGCCACACTTAACCCCTACAGCGCCCCCTAGTGGTTAACTCCTAAACTGCAATTGGCATAATACACTAATGACTGACAATAGAGTGCTAAATGAGAGTAGAAATGTACCTGAAATATGTTTAAAAGAAAGCATGCCATGTCAGTCTTCTCCGCTAGGTTTTCACTTGACGATGGCTATGAAAGAAAACATTTGGAAGGAGGAATTTGTCCATTTGCTTTCATTGCTTCCTTCAAGCAAAGAGTTCCTCAAAATAGAGAAGGAGAAGGCTGATGTGGATGATAGGAAAAGGCCGGTTGCTAAGAATTTGAATAATTGGCTCCAGGCCTTTTGCATATATGCAAGCATAGTATGTGAGAAGCACCCAGAGCGTAGCATGGGATTGTTTCATCACATAGATATTATATTAGAAACGTACAAAAATTTCAGCGGATATGGGTGGTTCGTCTATGATGAACAATTCAGACAAAAATTGGCAGTACACAAAAATCTGCCCTGGGGTAGCAAGGATATCAGCCTTTGGTTGAATCTATTGCTGCCACAGAGGCTTCCGGTAGCACGCCAATTGCCTTTAGCAAATAGTACGGTCACATTTTATAAAAAAGGTATTTGCTTTGCGTTTAACGATACGCAGTGCAAGTGGGCGGCTAATTGTGGGTACAGGCATGAATGTGCTTTCTGCTCGGGCCCACATTCAGTGGAAAAATGCTTTAAGAAAATGGCTGCAAATCAGAATCAAGGTAAGGAGCCCTTTCTTAAAGGCACCATCGCCAGTGAATATCCAAAGCATGCAACCTTGGCTTCACAGATATCCAGATCAACAGACAGCAGCCATGCTACTTAGTGGTTTCATTGAGGGTTTTCAATTGCCGGCCTTTAATAGACAAGGTTGTACAATTGTAAAAAATATGAATTCGGTTAAGGAGTTAAAATATATTGTGCAAAAGAAAATTGACAGTGAAATCAAAGCTCAAAGAATAGCGGGACCGTTTGAAGCCCCGCCATTTTTGAACTTTCGAATCTCCCCATTGGGTATTATACCAAAAAAATAACCTAACAAATACAGAGTAATCCACCATTTATCGTTTCCGGAAGGCAAGTCCCTCAACGATCAAATTCCAGATGAAATCTGTTCAGTGGAGTACGCGTCGTTTGAAGAGGCAATAATACTAGTGAGAAAATTGGGCCCAAATGCTCTATTAGCCAAAACAGATGTCAAATCAGCTTTTAGATTGTTGCCTATTCACCCGAGCTGTTTCAACTCACTGGACATTTATTTTGATCAAAAATACTATTTCGATAAATGCCTACCGATGGGGTGTTCCCTTTCTTGTAAATATTTTGAGGCATTTGCCAGCTTCGTCGAATGGGTTTGGAAAGGGATTTCAGGATCTCCATACATTTTACATTATCTAGATGATTTCTTAATTTTAGGAGCTCAAGAATCGGAGGAATGTATGGACAACCTGAAATTGTTTTTTGAGATATGTGAAGACTTTGGCATCCCTTTGGTGAAAGAAAAGACAGTTTTTCCAGTTAATTGCCTAGAATTTTTAGGCATTACAATTGACACAGTCAGGATGGAATTTAGGCTGCCAAGAGAAAAATTAAATGCAATTTCTGAATTGCTAATAATTTTGCTGCGTAAAAAGGTTACATTGAAACAAATGCAGAAATTGCTAGGGTTTCTGGCATTTGCAACCAGAGTATTACCGGTAGGGAGAATATTCTCAAGGCGGCTGTACTTTGCTATAGCAGGTCTGAAAAGTCCTTATTCTCATGTTCGCTTGACTACAGATATGAAGGAGGACATGATAGTGTGGATACAGTTCTTGTCTCACTTTAACGGTCGCACCATGTTGCAGCATGACTTTGTGTCAGTAGAGGAGTTCCATTTGGCAACGGATTCTGCAGGTTCAGTAGGCTTTGCTGCAATTTGGGGCCATCATTGGTGTGCAGAAAAATGGCCGGTAAGATGGAAAACCACAGGTTTTTTGAAAAATAGTGTCTTTATAGAACTATTCCCTATTATTGTGGCAATAGAAATATGGGGAGAGCATTTTCGTGACCATCGCCTGCTGGTCAGCACTGATAATAGAGGGGTGATTTTCGCTGTAAATTGCCTGGCTTCAAAATCACCTCCGGTTAATAAATTGTTACGGTATTTGGTGTCACAATGCCTGTTGCTAAATATTTGGCTAACAGCAAAATATATTGCAGGTAAGGATAACATTGTAGCAGATGCTCTTTCTCGATTTCAGATGTCGCAATTTTTCAAGCTGTTACCAGAGGCGGACAAGATAGGTATGGTATGTCCGCACAGCCTTTGGAGCCTGGTTTAATCTACGAGAATATAAAGCAGTCGTTGGCTCCAAAAACTTGGATGAGCTACTCCTCAGCATGGTTTTCATGGATAGCTTATTTTAACGCACAAAAAGTCTCTTGGTCCTCCGTGAATAAGGACATGGCTCTGTCGTTTCTCAATAACTTAATGGAGAAAGAATTCTCTTGGTCACACATTAATAAGATACTGTGTGGGGTGTCATTTTTTCTAAAGCTAAAGGGTTTGGTTTCACTTTTTATTTTTTTCTCAGTGAGTCGGGCACTGAAAGGTTACAAAAGAACAAACCTTTCAGTGGATACCAGACAGTCAATTTCGCCTGAAATTTAAAAAAAACTTTGTTTAGTCTCCAAGCGAATTTGCTTCTCGGAATATGAAGCCAAATTGTTTAAAGCGGCGTTTTCGGTTTGTTTTTTCGCAGCTTTAAGAATTTCGGAGTTAATCCCAAATAACAAAAAAGCATTCAATGGCCTCCAATTCGAATCGGTGAACCAAGAAGAAAATCGCGTTCGCATTTTACTGCGTCGTTCGAAAACCGATCAATTGGGCAAAGGTTCATGGATTAGTCTCTATCAGAGTGGCGATCCAGAAATTTGTCCAGTTCGTTTGTTGCATAATTATCTGATCGCTCGTCCAGTTGGCCATGATTTATTGTTTGTTCATGAGAATAATAATCCATTGACAAGATTCCAATTCAGTAGGATACTGGAAAAATGCCTGCGGGCTCTCAAGCTTGAAAATCTGCGATTGTCTTGCCATTCGTTTAGAATTGGGGCTGCATCTGAGGCAGCCAGACTGGGCTTAGATAAAAATAAGATAAAGGAAATTGGAAGATGGAAATCGAATGCGTACATGTCTTATGTGAGACCTAATGTTCAGTTTTAAATTTCAGGTACCCGAAAGATGGTATGGATAATCGGGCATTTGTGTTTTGGGCAAATAAGAGAGCTGCGAACAGGATTTATGGAGAAAATTTGAATTTGAATCTAAATTTGTTTTAAATTCATTGGTTTGGCAGGAGAGGGATGGTCTGGGAGGAGTTAATGTTGGTGTTGGGAGAATTGGTTTATAAATGGTCATTTCCAGATATTCTACTCATACACTTGAGAGGCAACGATATCGGTAAATTAAAGACATTAGATCTGATGTTTAAAATACGATCTTCAATTAAAGAATTGAAGGCTGCTTCTCCTAACACTGTCATTGTTTTCTCCGAAATTGTGCCTCGTTTAATGTGGTTATGAATTGATGGATTAGGGATGAGCTTTGTGTTCGAGTTGAACCCATGTTCGACTCGTACATCGTATGTTTGACTGTTTGTCGAAATACAAACGTTACGGGCCGTTCGAGCCAAATTCGCGGGAGCCAGCGCCGAGCCGGCTCGCCGCGATGGGAAAAAGCTATCATAGAAGCGACGGGAATCCGACTTGGATTCCCGCCAATTCTAGCCACTGCGTTTGGTATGAATGTGAGGGAAAAGGGGTAAGGGGGTTTCAAATTCCCCGGCCCCCCTTTTCTAATGGGACAGGGGCAGCAGGAAGAAGTTTCAAGGCTCCCCTTTAGAGAGGTCAGGGACACATTGCAAGTAGGTCAGGGTACCTAGAAACAGGTGAGAGAAGGGGACCCTTGAAACCAGCTGCAGACACATCTGGAAGCCTGAGGAGAACCTATATATAGAGGCCCCGCGGAGATCAAGTTTAGTGAAGATGGTAGCAGCTCCAAGTCTCTGAAATAATTCGGGGACCAGCGGAAGAGGGTACCTATTCTTGATTGTAATTTTATTTAAGTCCCGGTAGTCTACGCAGGGGCGTAGGGAATGGTCCTTCTTCTCTACAAAGAATATTCCTGCTCCAGAAGGAGATGTGGAAGGACGTATGAAGCCTCTTTCTAAATTTTCGTCTATATAAGACTTTAAGGCAACCAGTTCCAATTCGGTCAGAGGGAAGATCCTACCGAAAGGGATCTCCGCCCCTGGAAGGAGCTCAATTGGGCAGTCGTAAGACCTATGTGGTGGTAGGGTTTCAGCGCCCTTTTTACTGAAAACGTCCAAAAAACTGTGGTAGGCCTCTGGGACTAATAGACGGTTTTCGGCTTCGTTTTCCAGACATAATAGGGGGGATGAGTTGACGGCAGGTTCTTGAAGGCAATGCTGGCGGCAATAAGAAGAAGGGAAATGGATCTTCCCAGAATCCCAATCAATCTGTGGGTTATAAGCCCTCAGCCAGGGCATGCCCAGAATGATAGGGAACATTGGGGACTCGATGATATCCAGGCAAAGTAACTCCCAGTGGTTATTGGAGATGAGAGCGTAGAGAGGCATAGTTTCTTGTGTAACAGGGCCGGATCTGATGGTAGATCCATCGGCTAAATGGACGGAAAGTTTCTGGCGTCTGGGTCGCAGCGAAATGCCATGTTGGGAGGCAAAAGAAGCGTCCATGAAGCCGCTACAGGCACCAGAGTCAATAATTGCGGGGACCTGGACGTTCCTTCCTGGGAGCTGTAAAGAGATGGAAATAGCCAGATGAGTGTCAATGTTACGTAATGTGGGAGAAAAGGCAGATGAGAGGGTTGAGCACTTACGAATCTTGGCCGAGCAAGTCCTCACATAGTGGCCTGATTCTCCGCAATACAGACACAGGTTGTTAGTCCGCCGCCGCTGACGCTCTTCCGGGGTCAGAGATGGGCGGAGCAGGCCTAGCTGCATTGGTTCCGAAGTATCGGTGGAGGCTGGTACAGGGTTGGGAGGAGCTGGGTAAGGGGAACGGGGTACACGTGGCATCATCCAAACTGGGCGTGCAGATGCGCTGGGATGCGTGTTGGACGTGCGTTCAGCTCGGCGTTCCCTTAATCGCCTATCGATCTGTACGGACAAAAGAATGAGTGCTTCAAGCGTGGCAGGGATGCCAACTCGGGCTAGTTCATCCTTTAAAGGTTCCGATAGGCCCATACGGAACTGGTGACGCAGGGCAGCATCATTCCAATTGGTATCGGAGCTCCACTGTCTGAACTCTGCCACGTAGTCTTCTACTGCCCTGCGCCCCTGTTGTAGTGTACTCAATGCCGCTTCTGCGGTTGCCGCCAGCTGGGTATCTTCATAAATGAGGTCCATTGCTTGGAAGAAGGTAGTCAGTGACTCGAGGAAATCCTCCTTACGTTCCAAAAGGCGATGGGCCCAAGTCTGAGGTTCACCTGATAGCACTGAGATAACGAATCCTACTTTTGTGGATTCGAGTAAAAAGGTCCTGGGTTGCAGGGCGAAAAAGAGCTCACAAGCATTACGAAAAGCTCTGTACTTGGTTCGGTCCCCATAAAATCTTTCTGGGGTGGGGACTCTGGGCTCAGGCGGTAGCATCACGACTGAGGGGCCCGTGGAGGTTCCAGATGCGGCCGCTGCTGCTGCGGACAGAGTCTGAATGCGCCCTTCCAGGCGGGCATATCCTTCTTGCAGAGTTCTTACAGCGGTCGTGAGGCCATCCAGGTGACGACATAAGTCCTCCATGGGAGACGCTCCCTGCGTGGGCTCGGACATGGCTGTCCTGTACTCTCACGTACCTGGTGATGGGAGCCCGATGTGCAGGTAGCGGCCTCTCGTAAGCCTCTGACTCAGGAGCCCCTGGTAGAGCAGACAGGGGGTCAAGTGTACAGAGGGGCACAAGTGCCTAGTAGTTGACTGGGTAGTCGCTGGAAGCGGAAGCAGGATGAAGCACTGAGGTCCTGGCAGGATGCTTGCAGCAGGCTGGAGCAACAGAGTGGCACTTGTGGAACAGGAATTAAGCAGGTCAGGCAAGCCGGGTCAACACAGATGAGCAGATCAAAGAGCCAGAGCAAAGTCCAAAGGGGTAGTCAAGGTTCAGGCCGGGTCGGTATAACAGGCGGGCAAAGACAGAGCCAATGGTTAAGCAGGTGCGGAGGTCAGATGTAGTAGCCGGGGTCAGAAGCGGGTTGCAAACAAGAGAGGTCAGTGGAAGCCGGGTCAGGTAATCAGGAAACAACAGATGCAGGTTCTCCAGGGAAACGCTGTAGACAGGACAGCAAGCTGGTGAGGGATCAGACTGTTTATATAGGGAGTCTTGGCGCCAAACACTGTCAACGTGCGCGCGCACCCGTACATGCGCCACTGACACGTGCGCATGCGCGCAAGCGCGTACCGACGCGCGCATGCGCGGGCAGACGCGCACCAACGCGCACGTGCCGGGAACGGATTCTCCTGACACTGGAAGGTCGTCCATGACAGTTTGCTGGAAGCAGGAGTGTTTCCTTATTGAAATAATGCAACTGAACCTATCTACCTGTTTACCCTCCCACCCCTTCAACCACTTCTTCCTTCTTTACCAAATTCTGCAAATAAATCTTAGGCCCCGTACACACGTCCTAGAAACTCGACGAGCAAAACACATAGTTTTGCTCGTCGAGTTCCTTGTGAAGCCGACAAGGATCTCGGCGAGCCAAGTTTCCTCATTGACTAACGAGGAAATAGAGAACATGTTCTCTATTTGGCCCGACAAGATCCTCGTCGGTGTACACATGACCGGGTTTCTCGGCAGAATACGGCTCCGATCGAGTTTCTGGCTGAATTCTGCCGAGAAACTTGGTCGTGTGTACGGGGCCTTAAAAAAGAGGTGTAAAGTGTGGAGATTGAGCATTTTCAACTCTCGTCTACTACCCTGGACGGCGAGAAGATAGAGGTGACATGCTGCTCAAAACTAACCAGCGGCTCCTTCGGGGGTAGTGCTACACTAATTAGTAGATTTTAGTTAGAGGTATCAGAGTAAAGGGGGCTGAATACATATGCACGCCACACTTTTCACATATTTATTTAAAAAAAATAATGAAAACCATTTATAATTTTCCTTGCAATCCACAATGATGAGCCACTTTGTGTTGGTCTATCACATAATATCCCAATAAAATACATTTACGTTTTTGCTTGCGATATGACAAAATGTGGAAAATGTTAAGGGGTATGAATACTTTTTCAAGTCACTGTATGTGTGAAATCTAAGCACTGCTACATCTGATTTCTAGTCTTACTAGATTTGGAGGGAGATTTACTAAGGTCACGGTTGTACTGTTCACTTTGAGAAAGCAAAGCCTTGCCTCTACCAAGATGGCTGCCTCCACATAGTGCTGAACAAAGCATAGTAAGTCAGTTACTGGGATACCACAGACAATACTGGTGACTAGCCCCCTGTATTGGTGACTTGCCCTCATATGACCTTTTAGTCACATATTTTAGAGTTCAGTTCCTCTTTAATACAGCTGAGAATTTTATCATAATTTGCAACAGTTGCCCCATGTTATTGAGCTTCCCATCTGCATGTACCCATATTTTTTTACTGCGTTTGCTTTCCCCAGAGGTACTCCAAACCGTCTCTAACATACCTTATCAAACCACGGCTTAAGTGGTGTGTTATTAAATAACTGATCCATTCTCAGAGGGAAGAGATACACATTGCTATAAGACGACAGGGTTGGAAATTGTTGTTTTGCTCTCTTTTCATCTTCCTCGCTGGTAATATTCTCCAGTCCTTTCATGAAGAAGACCACCGGTCGGTCAGGGTAGACTCGTGCGGCTGATTCAATGGCACAAAGTACCAGGGATGGTGGATTCATTCTGTCCGTGGTCTCCATAAATAAGATTCCATTTCCTTCTCTTAGAATGGTGGAAGCACCGAACGAATTGGCGTTGTTCCAGATTACAAAGTACTTGGAAAGGAGGAGATCCGAAATTAGACCAATTCTATATTTAAAAGAGGACCTGCTAACATAGGCTAAAGTCACTGCCATAATGAACATAGTGCATATTTTTAGTTTTTTTCTGCATGACCGTGGAATACTGTGGTTGAGCTACAAGAAAAACAGAATTATATTATATAAAATCCAATGTGCACATTTATTAAAGATAAGCATGAGAAATGTTTGGGTGAATGCTTATTGCAGCAGAACAAGAAGCGGGAGCATCACAGCAGTATGTTTGTTCCTGAGTTATATCTACACCCAACAAAAAATAAATGTATTGCAGCTTACCAGCCCTATAATGGATGTGGTGACTACATTTATTTACAAAAAAATTAATATTATACAGGATTTATATATCACCAACAGTTTGCACAGCACTTTACAACATGAGGGCAGAAAGTACAGTTACAATACAATTCAATACAGGAGGAATCAGAGGGCCCTGCTTGTTAGAGCTTGCAATCTAAAAGGGAGGGTCAAGTGATACAAAAGTTAATAACTGTGGGGGGTGAACTTATGGAGAAATACCTATTAAGCACTTGAGGACAGCCTCCTGCACATATACGTCGGCACGGGCACGCGACCCAGTCCAAAGCTCAGTGACCGCGGTTGCGGGACCCGCAGACCCGATCGCCGCCGGTGTCCCGCGATCGGTCACCGGAGCTAAAGAACGGGGAGAGGTGAGTGTAAACAAACCTTCCCCGTTCTTTACAGTGGCAGTGTCATTGATCGTCTGTTCCCTGATATAGGGAAAGACGATCAATGACATCACACGTCCAGCCCTGCCCCCTACAGTTAGAAACACATATGAGGCCACACTTAACCCCTACAGCGCCCCCTAGTGGTTAACTCCTAAACTGCAATTGGCATAATACACTAATGACTGACAATAGAGTGCTAAATGAGAGTAGAAATGTACCTGAAATATGTTTAAAAGAAAGCATGCCATGTCAGTCTTCTCCGCTAGGTTTTCACTTGACGATGGCTATGAAAGAAAACATTTGGAAGGAGGAATTTGTCCATTTGCTTTCATTGCTTCCTTCAAGCAAAGAGTTCCTCAAAATAGAGAAGGAGAAGGCTGATGTGGATGATAGGAAAGGCCGGTTGCTAAGAATTTGAATAATTGGCTCCAGGCCTTTTGCATATATGCAAGCATAGTATGTGAGAAGCACCCAGAGCGTAGCATGGGATTGTTTCATCACATAGATATTATATTAGAAACGTACAAAAATTTCAGCGGATATGGGTGGTTCGTCTATGATGAACAATTCAGACAAAAATTGGCAGTACACAAAAATCTGCCCTGGGGTAGCAAGGATATCAGCCTTTGGTTGAATCTATTGCTGCCACAGAGGCTTCCGGTAGCACGCCAATTGCCTTTAGCAAATAGTACGGTCACATTTTATAAAAAAGGTATTTGCTTTGCGTTTAACGATACGCAGTGCAAGTGGGCGGCTAATTGTGGGTACAGGCATGAATGTGCTTTCTGCTCGGGCCCACATTCAGTGGAAAAATGCTTTAAGAAAATGGCTGCAAATCAGAATCAAGGTAAGGAGCCCTTTCTTAAAGGCACCATCGCCAGTGAATATCCAAAGCATGCAACCTTGGCTTCACAGATATCCAGATCAACAGACAGCAGCCATGCTACTTAGTGGTTTCATTGAGGGTTTTCAATTGCCGGCCTTTAATAGACAAGGTTGTACAATTGTAAAAAATATGAATTCGGTTAAGGAGTTAAAATATATTGTGCAAAAGAAAATTGACAGTGAAATCAAAGCTCAAAGAATAGCGGGACCGTTTGAAGCCCCGCCATTTTTGAACTTTCGAATCTCCCCATTGGGTATTATACCAAAAAAATAACCTAACAAATACAGAGTAATCCACCATTTATCGTTTCCGGAAGGCAAGTCCCTCAACGATCAAATTCCAGATGAAATCTGTTCAGTGGAGTACGCGTCGTTTGAAGAGGCAATAATACTAGTGAGAAAATTGGGCCCAAATGCTCTATTAGCCAAAACAGATGTCAAATCAGCTTTTAGATTGTTGCCTATTCACCCGAGCTGTTTCAACTCACTGGACATTTATTTTGATCAAAAATACTATTTCGATAAATGCCTACCGATGGGGTGTTCCCTTTCTTGTAAATATTTTGAGGCATTTGCCAGCTTCGTCGAATGGGTTTGGAAAGGGATTTCAGGATCTCCATACATTTTACATTATCTAGATGATTTCTTAATTTTAGGAGCTCAAGAATCGGAGGAATGTATGGACAACCTGAAATTGTTTTTTGAGATATGTGAAGACTTTGGCATCCCTTTGGTGAAAGAAAAGACAGTTTTTCCAGTTAATTGCCTAGAATTTTTAGGCATTACAATTGACACAGTCAGGATGGAATTTAGGCTGCCAAGAGAAAAATTAAATGCAATTTCTGAATTGCTAATAATTTTGCTGCGTAAAAAGGTTACATTGAAACAAATGCAGAAATTGCTAGGGTTTCTGGCATTTGCAACCAGAGTATTACCGGTAGGGAGAATATTCTCAAGGCGGCTGTACTTTGCTATAGCAGGTCTGAAAAGTCCTTATTCTCATGTTCGCTTGACTACAGATATGAAGGAGGACATGATAGTGTGGATACAGTTCTTGTCTCACTTTAACGGTCGCACCATGTTGCAGCATGACTTTGTGTCAGTAGAGGAGTTCCATTTGGCAACGGATTCTGCAGGTTCAGTAGGCTTTGCTGCAATTTGGGGCCATCATTGGTGTGCAGAAAAATGGCCGGTAAGATGGAAAACCACAGGTTTTTTGAAAAATAGTGTCTTTATAGAACTATTCCCTATTATTGTGGCAATAGAAATATGGGGAGAGCATTTTCGTGACCATCGCCTGCTGGTCAGCACTGATAATAGAGGGGTGATTTTCGCTGTAAATTGCCTGGCTTCAAAATCACCTCCGGTTAATAAATTGTTACGGTATTTGGTGTCACAATGCCTGTTGCTAAATATTTGGCTAACAGCAAAATATATTGCAGGTAAGGATAACATTGTAGCAGATGCTCTTTCTCGATTTCAGATGTCGCAATTTTTCAAGCTGTTACCAGAGGCGGACAAGATAGGTATGGTATGTCCGCACAGCCTTTGGAGCCTGGTTTAATCTACGAGAATATAAAGCAGTCGTTGGCTCCAAAAACTTGGATGAGCTACTCCTCAGCATGGTTTTCATGGATAGCTTATTTTAACGCACAAAAAGTCTCTTGGTCCTCCGTGAATAAGGACATGGCTCTGTCGTTTCTCAATAACTTAATGGAGAAAGAATTCTCTTGGTCACACATTAATAAGATACTGTGTGGGGTGTCATTTTTTCTAAAGCTAAAGGGTTTGGTTTCACTTTTTATTTTTTTCTCAGTGAGTCGGGCACTGAAAGGTTACAAAAGAACAAACCTTTCAGTGGATACCAGACAGTCAATTTCGCCTGAAATTTAAAAAAAACTTTGTTTAGTCTCCAAGCGAATTTGCTTCTCGGAATATGAAGCCAAATTGTTTAAAGCGGCGTTTTCGGTTTGTTTTTTCGCAGCTTTAAGAATTTCGGAGTTAATCCCAAATAACAAAAAAGCATTCAATGGCCTCCAATTCGAATCGGTGAACCAAGAAGAAAATCGCGTTCGCATTTTACTGCGTCGTTCGAAAACCGATCAATTGGGCAAAGGTTCATGGATTAGTCTCTATCAGAGTGGCGATCCAGAAATTTGTCCAGTTCGTTTGTTGCATAATTATCTGATCGCTCGTCCAGTTGGCCATGATTTATTGTTTGTTCATGAGAATAATAATCCATTGACAAGATTCCAATTCAGTAGGATACTGGAAAAATGCCTGCGGGCTCTCAAGCTTGAAAATCTGCGATTGTCTTGCCATTCGTTTAGAATTGGGGCTGCATCTGAGGCAGCCAGACTGGGCTTAGATAAAAATAAGATAAAGGAAATTGGAAGATGGAAATCGAATGCGTACATGTCTTATGTGAGACCTAATGTTCAGTTTTAAATTTCAGGTACCCGAAAGATGGTATGGATAATCGGGCATTTGTGTTTTGGGCAAATAAGAGAGCTGCGAACAGGATTTATGGAGAAAATTTGAATTTGAATCTAAATTTGTTTTAAATTCATTGGTTTGGCAGGAGAGGGATGGTCTGGGAGGAGTTAATGTTGGTGTTGGGAGAATTGGTTTATAAATGGTCATTTCCAGATATTCTACTCATACACTTGAGAGGCAACGATATCGGTAAATTAAAGACATTAGATCTGATGTTTAAAATACGATCTTCAATTAAAGAATTGAAGGCTGCTTCTCCTAACACTGTCATTGTTTTCTCCGAAATTGTGCCTCGTTTAATGTGGTTATGAATTGATGGATTAGGGATGAGCTTTGTGTTCGAGTTGAACCCATGTTCGACTCGTACATCGTATGTTTGACTGTTTGTCGAAATACAAACGTTACGGGCCGTTCGAGCCAAATTCGCGGGAGCCAGCGCCGAGCCGGCTCGCCGCGATGGGAAAAAGCTATCATAGAAGCGACGGGAATCCGACTTGGATTCCCGCCAATTCTAGCCACTGCGTTTGGTATGAATGTGAGGGAAAAGGGGTAAGGGGGTTTCAAATTCCCCGGCCCCCCTTTTCTAATGGGACAGGGGCAGCAGGAAGAAGTTTCAAGGCTCCCCTTTAGAGAGGTCAGGGACACATTGCAAGTAGGTCAGGGTACCTAGAAACAGGTGAGAGAAGGGGACCCTTGAAACCAGCTGCAGACACATCTGGAAGCCTGAGGAGAACCTATATATAGAGGGGGTTCTGCCTGAGGAGACCTGCCAGTTACCTCAGGAGGTCATCAGCGGCGGAGCTCTGTCTGAATATGGAGCAAAACTTTTATGAGGAGGACTCCAGAGGTGACATGAAGACACTGCTTCATCAGCTGATAGAGAAAGCAGAGACAGGAGGAGGTGTGGAATGGCTGTGCAAGTGTCTCGACTTACCACACAAACGGGAGGAGGAAGAAATGGCCCCTGAAGCAAGCGGTGAAGGAGGAGAGTGCAGCGGGAGCAGCGTCGCCCGTCATAGCAGCGCTGTGTGCGGCAGTGAAGATGGTTTCTTCTCCTTTCATGTTCCGGAGCAGCTGGGTCAAGAGGCGGAGGCTGACGGTGTCATCACTGCAGGACGAGGAAAGAGGAAAGGAAAAGCTCGGCTGCCAATTAGCCCTCCGGTGGCGAAGAAGGGGAATACACCTTCAAAGGCGGAAAGAAGGAGACACAAGCTGGTGCAGGACAGAGCATGGCGAAGACAGGCAAGAGATCAGCTGCATCAGGTGTAAGACAGTCACCTAGGCAGCTCACAGCACTCAATAAAGGGGCAATCAGTAGCTGCAATAGTGAGGTGCCCAGTGGAGTGTCACAGTCAGAGTTGGGTTGGAGCACAGCAGGCAATGGTGTCAGCCCTTCACAGACAGCAAATATGCAAGGTGAGTTCGATCAGAAAGACATGTTAACTGCCTTGCATAAATCAATATTACAGCTAGCCTGTTTGTTTGTTGTCTGGGGGACCTACGGCTGGGGAGCACCAATTTTTCAAAGCTGGGCACCCCTTCCATAGACTCCCATGGACACAGTGAGGCATGCAGATGGACACCCTAGGCTTATACTCGAGTCAATAGGTTATCTGTTATTCAAGAGAATACAAAGAAAGACAGTGTGGCTAGTGTATGGAATGTACAAGAAAAACATGGTTCAGGCTTGATTAGTACTATTGATAATACACTAATGACTGACAATAGAGTGCTAAATGAGAGTAGAAATGTACCTGAAATATGTTTAAAAGAAAGCATGTCATGTCAGTCTTCTCCGCTAGGTTTTCACTTGACGATGGCTATGAAAGAAAAAATTTGGAAGGAGGAATTTGTCGATTTGCTTTCATTGCTTCCTTCAAGCAAAGAGTTCCTCAAAATAGAGAAGAAGAAGGCTGATGTGGATGATAGGAAAAGGCCGGTTGCTAAGAATTTGAATAATTGGCTCCAGCCCTTTTGCATATATGCAAGCATAGTATGTGAGAAGCACCCAGAGCGTAGCATGGGATTGTTTCATCACATAGATATTATATTAGAAGCGTACAAAAATTTCAGCGGATATGGGTGGTTCGTCTATGATGAACAATTCAGACAAAAATTGGCAGTACACAAAAATCTGCCCTGGGGTAGCAAGGATATCAGCCTTTGGTTGAATCTATTGCTGCCACAGAGGCTTCCGGTAGCACGCCAATTGCCTTTAGCAAATAGTAAGGTCACATTTTATAAAAAAGGTATTTGCTTTGCATTTAACGATACGCAGTGCAAGTGGGCGGCTAATTGTAGGTACAGGCATGAATGTGCTTTCTGCTCGGGCCCACATTCAGTGGAAAAATGCTTTAAGAAAATGGCTGCAAATCAGAATCAAGGTAAGGAGCCCTTTCTTAAAGGCACCATCGCCAGTGAATATCCAATGCATGCGACCTTGGCTTCACAGATATCCAGATCAACAGACAGCAGCCATGCTACTTAGTGGTTTCATTGAGGGTTTTCAATTGCCGGCCTTTAATAGACAAGGTTGTACAATTGTAAAAAATATGAATTCGGTTAAGGAGTTAAAAAATATTGTGCAAAAGAAAATTGACAGTGAAATCAAAGCTCAAAGAATAGCGGGACCGTTTGAAGCCCCGCCATTTTTGAACTTTCGAATCTCCCCATTGGGTATTATACCAAAAAAATAACCTAACAAATACAGAGTAATCCACCATTTATCGTTTCCGGAAGGCAAGTCCCTCAACGATCAAATTCCAGATGAAATCTGTTCAGTGGAGTACGCGTCGTTTGAAGAGGCAATAATACTAGTGAGAAAATTGGGCCCAAATGCTCTATTAGCCAAAACAGATGTCAAATCAGCTTTTAGATTGTTGCCTATTCACCCGAGCTGTTTCAACTCACTGGACATTTATTTTGATCAAAAATACTATTTCGATAAATGCCTACCGATGGGGTGTTCCCTTTCTTGTAAATATTTTGAGGCATTTGCCAGCTTCGTCGAATGGGTTTGGAAAGGGATTTCAGGATCTCCATACATTTTACATTATCTAGATGATTTCTTAATTTTAGGAGCTCAAGAATTGGAGGAATGTATGGACAACCTGAAATTGTTTTTTGAGATATGTGAAGACTTTGGCATCCCTTTGGTGAAAGAAAAGACAGTTTTTCCAGTTAATTGCCTAGAATTTTTAGGCATTACAATTGACACAGTCAGGATGGAATTCAGGCTGCCAAGAGAAAAATTAAATGCAATTTCTGAATTGCTAATAATTTTGCTGCGTAAAAAGAAGGTTACATTGAAACAAATGCAGAAATTGCTAGGGTTGCTGGCATTTGCAACCAGAGTATTACCGGTAGGGAGAATATTCTCAAGGCGGCTGTACTTTGCTATAGCAGGTCTGAAAAGTCCTTATTCTCATGTTCGCTTGACTACAGATATGAAGGAGGACATGATAGTGTGGATACAGTTCTTGTCTCACTTTAACGGTCGCACCATGTTGCAGCATGACTTTGTGTCAGTAGAGGAGTTCCATTTGGCAACGGATTCTGCAGGTTCAGTAGGCTTTGCTGCAATTTGGGGCCATCATTGGTGTGCAGAAAAATGGCCGGTAAGATGGAAAACCACAGGTTTTTTGAAAAATAGTGTCTTTATAGAACTATTCCCTATTATTGTGGCAATAGAAATATGGGGAGAGCATTTTCGTGACCATCGCCTGCTGGTCAGCACTGATAATAGAGGGGTGATGTTCGCTGTAAATTGCCTGGCTTCAAAATCACCTCCGGTTAATAAATTGTTACGGTATTTGGTGTCACAATGCCTGTTGCTAAATATTTGGCTAACAGCAAAATATATTGCAGGTAAGGATAACATTGTAGCAGATTTTCTTTCTCGATTTCAGATGTCGCAATTTTTCAAGCTGTTACCAGAGGCGGACAAGAGGCGGACAAGATAGGTATGGTATGTCCGCACAGGTTCATGGATTAGTTTCTATCAGAGTGGCGATCCAGAAATTTGTCCAGTTCGTTTGTTGCATAATTATCTGATCGCTCGTCCAGTTGGCCATGATTTATTGTTTGTTCATGAGAATAATAATCCATTGACAAGATTCCAATTCAGTAGGATACTGGAAAAATGCCTACGGGCTCTCAAGCTTGAAAATCTGCGATTGTCTTGCCATTCGTTTAGAATTGGGGCTGCATCTGAGGCAGCCAGACTGGGCTTAGATAAAAATAAGATAAAGGAAATTGGAAGATGGAAATCGAATGCGTACATGTCTTATGTGAGACCTAATGTTCAGTTTTAAATTTCAGGTACCCGAAAGATGGTATGGATAATCGGGCATTTGTGTTTTGGGCAAATAAGAGAGCTGCGAACGGGATTTATGGAGAAAATTTGAATTTGAATCTGAATTTGTTTGAAATTCATTGGTTTGGCAGGAGAGGGATGGTCTGGGAGGAGTTAATGTTGGTGTTGGGAGAATTGGTTTATAAATGGTCATTTCCAGATATTCTACTCATACACTTGGGAGGCAACGATATCGGTAAATTAAAGACATTAGATCTGTTGTTTAAAATACGATCTTCAATTAAAGAATTGAAGGCTGCTTCTCCTAACACTGTCATTGTTTTCTCCGAAATTGTGCCTCGTTTAATGTGGTTACGAATTGATGGATTAGCAGTTTTTGAAAAAGTTAGGAAGCGTATTAATAGAAGGATAGAAAAATTCATGTCATTAGGATATGGAATATCGTTTAGGCATTCAGAGTTAGAAGGCGGGTTTCCCGGGCTATATCGGAGAGATGGGGTACATCTCTCGGATGTAGGCCTGGACATTTTGAATGAAGATTTCCAAACAGTCATTGAAAGAGCCGCGGTTTGGGGGTAGGTAGGCAGGAGGCTTATTATGGATCCTGCCTTTGTGGGGACAATTTATGATTAAAGTGATGCTGTATACAACTTGAGCTATAATGGCTGAGTTGTTAACTTTTTATTATAAATACCAATATAAAACTTATTAAGGTGAATTCTGATAATAAAAAGATTACTATGGAATTGTTGTTAAAAGTTATTTGATGGTAAACCAATAAATAAGCCGCGGCCAATAAAATAAATACAATTATTTTATTAATCCAAATACATTTTGGTGTGGTTTTTATTTCAAATGACTGTTTGGAAATGGTGAAAATAAATTAGCTGCTTACTGTCCCATGTGAGGGAAAAGGGGGTTTCAAATACCCCGGCCCCCCTTTTCTAATGGGACAGGGGCAGCAGGAAGAAGTTTCAAGGCTCCCCTTTAGAGAGGTCAGGGACACATTGCAAGTAGGTCAGGGTACCTAGAAACAGGTGAGAGAAGGGGACCCTTGAAACCAGCTGCAGAAACATCTGGAAGCATGAGGAGAACCTATATATAGAGGGGGTTCTGCCTGAGGAGACCTGCCAGTTACCTCAGGAGGTCGTCAGCGGCGGAGCTCCCCTCCCACCCACCCTGGAATGTCGCGGCTAAATATTTATGTGGTAGGGTCACCTTTTCGAAAGAGAAGGGGGACAATTTATGATAAAAGTTATGCTGTATACAACTTGAGCTATAATGGCTGAGTTGTTAAATTTTATATTGGTATTTATAATAAAAAGTTATTAAGGTGAATTCGGATAATAAAAAGATTACTATGGAATTGTTGTTAAAAGTTATTTGATGGTAAAATTATTTTATTAATCCAAATACATTTTGGTGTGGTTTTTATTTCAAATAACTGTTTGGAAATGGTGAAAATAAATTAGCTTCATGAGGGGGAACTCCACACCAAATTTAAAATAAAAAACTGGCATGGGTTCCCCCCCCAGGGGCATACCAGGCCCTTAGGTCTGGTATGTATTGTAAGGAGAACCCCCTAC
Organism: Rana temporaria; assembly: GCF_905171775.1. Taxonomy (NCBI): domain Eukaryota; kingdom Metazoa; phylum Chordata; class Amphibia; order Anura; family Ranidae; genus Rana; species Rana temporaria. The sequence goes on along the minus strand of NC_053492.1, from coordinate 31,650,648 downwards.
GCCAAAAAAACGGCATGGGGACTCCCCCACAATCCATACCAGACCCGTATCCAAGCACGCCGCATAGCTGTGTGCGTTGAAGGGCTTCAAAGCTGTGTGCGCCCAAGGAGCCTAAAGCTGTGTGCATTAAGGGACTTCAAGCTGTGTGCGTCCAAGACTGTGAGACTGGAAGATCTGGTGGTTTAAGGTTCCAGTACCTATAGCAGCAGTGCTGTTGAAGAGAGCCAGGTGGGCTTGTATTTTCAGTTATCTCTGAATGACGTTTAAACCCCTGCGTGGGATTCCTGAGTGGACTTTTGTTTTGTTTTTTCTCATTTAATAAACGCGGGCTAGTGAGTCACATCAGGAACTGCTGCTAGCTGTGTGTGGAAGCCAGGCAAACAGCATTGTACAGAAGTTTAATGGACTGTGTTGCATGCAGGTTGTGTACCTGTGAAAGGCGAGTCAAATTTTTTTTCTTCCCTCTCTGCTGTGAACTGTGTTACCGGTTGCTGTGTGCAAAACTGCAAGGATGGGGCGGTAAAAACATAAAAAGGAGGCGATCCTTGCTGAAGCAAGAGAAAGGCTACTGTGGCTAGAGGGTATTTCAACACATGCCCCAGCCAAACCATAGAATTTGACTGAGTGTGAAATCTCTGTGATCTGGGGTAAATTAATCATGTCAGGGATTAAAAGGGAAGTGAAAGAGGTTGTCCCTGGCAACAGGAAGCCAGGTGGACAACAGCGTGTGGAAAAGAGGAGAATGGAAGCAACATCCAGGCCAGAAAGCATGTCGGGGATCCAAGTAGTCTGTCTGGCAAGCGTCATGACAAGTGGCTTCCGGAGGAGCCAATACAGCATGTTGGAGGGAGCCAACAAGGCTCTGCTGGGAGAGTGGGATCTCCCATGGCAACAAGAGTTTTGCACGACCATGGATTCAAAACTGTGCCAAAATATTGCCTTCCATGTGATTGTACAGAGTTGGAATAGCTACTAGCAAAAAAATTGCGACTGGGAACCTGCAATTGTGGTACAGCACATTCTGCAAATTCACAGAAGAGGCATAATCCACCATATGGAAAGGCAGGAGTTAGATTCTTGCCATGTGGGATGCAGGGAGTGTATTTATTTTCGCTGCAGCAGCTGGGGCATAGAAATTTTCCTGCTATACTCTACAGCTGGTGGTGTGCTGCTGGCAGACGTGTTGCAAGAACCTGTGACACCATTTGCTGTACCATCATCCCTGTCACTGGAGGGTGCTGAGAGGTCATGAGATATAGCAGGGATAAAACAAAAAGAAAAGAAAGGAGGGCGCACTGACCTTGTGCATTACCACCGTTTACTGCCAACATCCCTATGTCCTGGGTGTCCCCGGGACACCCAGGACATAGTGAGGGCAAGATGGCCCCCACCCGTCCCCATAGCATAGCAGGGCGGAAGCGACGTCAAAACATCACTTCCGCCCATGCTTCTTAAAGGCCCCTTTTTTTTGTCATTTTTTCAAATGACAATTTATTTTTTATTTATTTTTTTATTGCTTTTTAGTCTAAATATGAGATCTGAGGTCTTTTTGACCCCAGATCTCATATGTAAGAGGACCTGTCATGCTTTTTTCTATTTCAAGGGATTTTTTTTAAACAGTGTAAAAACAAATAAAATTAATTAAAATAAATAAGAAAGCAAAAAAAAAGTTTTTTAAGCGCCCCGTCCCGACAAGCTCGCTCGCAGAAGCGAACGCATACATGAGTAGCGCCCACAAATGAAAACGGTATAAGTGAGGTATCGCCACGATCGTTAGAGCGAGAGCAATAATTATAGCCCTAGACCTCCTCTGTAACTCAAGAGCTGCAACCTGTACAATTTTTTAAACGTCGCCTATTGAGATTTTTATGGGTAAAAGTTTGACGCCATTCCACGAGCGGGCACAATTTTGAAGCGTGACATGTTGGGTATCATTTTACTCTGCATAACATTATCTTTCACAATATAAAAAAAACTGGGCTAACTTTACTGTTGTCTAATTTTTTTATTAAAAAAAGTGATTTTTTTTTTCAAAAAAAGTGTGCCTGTAAGACCGCTGCAAAAATACGGTGTGACAAAAAGTATTGCAATGATTGCCATTTTATTCTCTAGGGTGTTAGAAAAAAATATATATAATGTTTGGGGGTTCTAAGTAATTTTCTAGCAAAAAAACTGTTTTAATCTTGTAAACACCGAGTCTAAAAAACAGGCAAGGTCCTTAAGTGGTTAATAAAGGACCCAAGCTGTCTACTGTGGTTTTTAAATTTTTTTACACTTTTTTTGTGAAATGGTAGGGGTACAATGTACCCATTACCAATTCACAAATGGGGGGTGGGGGTCCTCTTTGGCGACCATATTCCAAAAAGCCCCCTGCCCGCAGACCCCCACAACCACTGGGCAAGGGTTGTGGGGATGAGGCCCTTGTCCCCATCAACATGGGGACATCCTCCCCATGTTGAGGGCATGTGGCCTGGTACGGTTCAGGAAGGGGGGCGCTCTCTCAACTTTCCCTATTTTCCTGATGCCTGTTAGGTTGCATGCTCGGATAAGGGTCTGGTATGGATTTGGGGGACCCCATTTAAAAAAAAAATTGGAGCAGGGTTCCCTTTAATATACATACCAGACCTGAAGGGCCTGGTATTGAATTTGGGGGACCCCCAAGCATTTTTTTAAATTTTGGTTTGGGGTTCCCCTTAATATTCATACCAGATGCAAAGGGCCTGGCAATGGACTTGGGGGGGACCCATGCCATTTTTTTCAATGACTTTTATCTGCATTGCTGGGACCCGACAATTCATTATTGCCGCGAGTAGTTTTAAATTACTTTTTTTTCCTTTAGAAATGTCATTTTGTGCAGGGACTGTTCTAAACACGGGAAACTTGCACTACTTTACAGGCATACTATAGACACCCCCAGGTAAGAAATTTAAATGAATATTTCACTTTTATTGTTTCACTTTAAGCATTATTAAAATCACTGCTCCCGAAAAAACTTTAGTTTTTAAAACTTTTTTTTGCATTGATACATGTCCCCTGGGGCAGGACCCAGGTCCCCAAACACTTTTTATGACAATAACTTGCATATTAACCTTTAAAATTAGCACTTTTGATTTCTCCCATAGACTTTTAAAGGGTGTCCTGCGGCTTTCGAAATTGCTACGAACACCCCAAATTGTTCGCTATTCGGCGAACAGACGAACACCCGATGTTCGAGTCTAAATTATGTTTGACTCAAACATCAGGCTCATCCATAATCATTATTGAACCTTTTTTTTAATAATCATGTATTATCACTGAACAGATTTAATTAAAGTTTCACATATCTCTTACTGTTGAATATGAGATTTTGTCTCGATTTGTTTTGGGATGCATGTTTAAGCGCTGCACTTTATTTTATCTTTATACAAATTTTTGCAATTGTCTATACTCACACACTATACGAACACTACACTAACACTCTACTCTCAAAGTCAAATGTTATGTAAAGCTTTGCTAAACACTGCTCTACGCTAACACACTACACTGACACACTATACTCCAACACTATACTAACACTACACTAAGGCCACGTACACACGGTCGGACAAAACCGATGAGAATGGACCGAGGTTCAGTTTCATCAGTCCAAACCGACCATGTGTACAGCCCATCGGTCTGTTTTCCTTTGGTCCAAAAATTAAAAAAAAAACAAGCTTTAAAATCGAACCGATGGCCTGCTGCCCGATCGATCCAAATGCTATACCCATTTTTCATACAGTAACTACCTCTAAACTGATGACCCATAGGGGCTTTTAAGGCCCTGCCAGTGGCAAACATATGGTACTGAAGTTTGTTGCTGTTTCACAGACACATGCAATTATAAGGTGTTACATGTTGGTTATTTATTTACTTGGCACAACCTCATCTTTAACCACTTCCTTACTGGGCACTTAAACCCCTTCCTGACCAGAGGACTTTTTGCGATTCGGCACTGCGTCTCTTTAACTGACAATTGCGCGGTCGTGCGACGTGGCTCCCAAACAAAATTAATGTCCTTTTTTCCCCACAAATAGAGCTTTCTTTTGGTGGTATTTGATCACCTCTGCGGTTTTTATTTTTTGCGCTATAAACAAAAATAGAGCGACAATTTTGAAAAAAATAAAAAAAATTTGACTTGTTGCTATAATAAATAGCTCAATTTTTTTTTTACGTTTTTTTTTTTTTATCCTCAGTCTAGGCCGATACGTATTCTACATATTTTTAGTAAAAAAAAAAATCGCAATAAGCGACTGGTTTGCGCAAAAGTTATAGCGCCTACAAAATAAGGGACAGAATTATTATTATTATTTTTTTTTTTTACTAGAAATGTCGGTGATCTGCGATTTTTATTGGGACTGCGACGTTATGTCGGACACATCGGACACTTTTGACACATTTTTGGCGCCATTCACATTTATACTGCAATCAGTGCTATAAATATGCACTAATTACTGTATAAATGTGACTGGCAGGGAAGGGGTTAACACTAGGGGGTGAGGAAGGGGTTAAATGTGTACCCTAATATTAGTGTTCTAACTGTGGGGGAAGGGGGGTGACTGGGGGGGGTGACCGATCTGTGTCTCTATGTACAAGAGACACAGATCCGTCTCCTCTCTCCCCTGACAGCACCGCTGTCTGCGAGAGCCGGGAATGAGAGATGATCTCATATGTAAACATATGAGATCATCTCTCATTGGCCGCACAGATCGCCTAGGAAACGGCCGCTCCGATTGGCCGTTCACGGCGATCTGTGACTGGCTGTGTCCAAGGGACACGGCCAGCACAGCAGTTCCCCGCTGTGCGCTCGGGAGCGCACGCGGGGAACGTGCAAAGGGGCGGCCGTAAAAAGATGGCCTGTTAGAGATTGGGAGCCGCGCTGCGGCCGTACAAAGTCGTACGGCCGTCAGCTAGTGGTTAATATTTTACCATAAAACTGGGTAGTTTATTTAACTTGTGTCCCCTAAAATTTATTTTTGTTTTTGGGGGGGTTGGTAGTTTTTAACTATCCTTGTGTCCCAAAATTATTTTTTAAACATATGTGCACAAAAGAAAATGAAAGGGTTATAGGGTTGAGATAAACCATTTCCCACTGTCAGGGGTGCATACAATGGTTAGATTGTATTATTTAATGTAAAACCTTTATCCCACCTTAAGCCCTGTCTGTGTCAGGTACGATAGTGAACAGGGGGTGATGTAAAGGGGGGCAGAGGACAGTAATGTGGTGTGGGGGGGGGGGGGCAGTAATACGAAGGTGGGCTGAGGACAATAGTATGAAGGGGGACTGAGGACAGTAATGTGAGGGAGAACTGAGGACAGTAATGTGAGGGAGAACTGAGGACAGTAATGTGAGGGAGAACTGAGAACAGTAATGTGAGGGAGAACAGAGGACAATAATGTGAGGGAGAACTGAGGACAGTATTGTGAGGGAGAACTGAGGACAGTAATGTGAGGGAGAACTGAGGACAATAATGTGAGGGAGAACTGAGGACAGTATTGTGAGGGAGAACTGAGGAGGACAGTAATGTGAGGGAGAACTGAGGACAGTAATGTGAGAGAGAACTGAGGACAGTAATGTGAGGGAGAACTAAGGACAGTAATGTGAGGGAGAACTGAGGACAGTAATGTGAGAGAGAACTGAGGACAGTATTGTGAGGGAGAACTGAGGACAGTAATGTGAGAGAGAACTGAGGACAGTAATGTGAGGGAGAACTAAGGACAGTAATGTGAGGGAGGACTGAATGAATGAATGAATGAATGAATGAATGAATGAATGAATGAATGACTTGTATAGCGCAACGCATGCGAACTGAATCGCCTCTGGGCGCTTTTTCCAGCCAGTATCTGATTGGCTGGTGCGGTCATTTTTACCCCGTAGGATCATGACACGCTAGGGACACACAGTCGTACACACATATATACTGGGCCAATTTTTTTTTTTGGACGAGATCCAATGTACCTACCAGCATGTCTTTGGAGTGTGGGAGGAAACCAGAGTACCCGGAGGAAACCCACGCAGACACAGGGAGAACATGCAAACTCCAGGCAGATGGTGTCGTGGTTGGGATTCGTACCAGCGAACCTTTTGCTGCTAGGCGAAAGTGCTACTCACTGCACCACTGAGGACAATAATGTGAGGGAGAACTGAAGACAGGAATGTGAGCGAGAACTGAGGACAGTATTGTGAGGGAGAACTGAGGACAGTAATGTGAGGGAGAACTGAGGACAATAATGTGAGGGAGAACTGAAGACAGGAATGTGAGGGAGAACTGAGGACAGTATTGTGAGGGAGAACTGAGGACAGTAATGTGAGGGAGAACTGAGGACAATAATGTGAGGGAGAACTGGGGACAGTAATGTGAGGGAGAACTGAGGACAGTAATGTGTGAGTGAGTGAAAAACTTATAGAGCGCAACACTTGCGAACTGAATCGCCTCTGGGCGCTGTTTCCATTCCTTCTGTAAGGAAACCCTTTACCTCAGAAGAGATGAGTTTTAATCATTCTCCTGAAGGCCAAGTGGTCCGACTCCAGTCGGATGGTGGTTGGTAGAGCATTCCACAGTCGAGGTCCTTGAACAGCAAATCTCCGATCTCCTTTGGATTTGTATCTTGCCTTGGGTATTTCCAGTAGGTTTTGATTTGTTGATCGCAGAATGCGACTTGGGTTATAAGTTATTATTTTTTCGCATAGATATTGGGGAGCGTTTCCTTGAATACACTTGTGTGTTAGGCAGAGTGCCTTAAAAGTGATTCTGTCTTTCACTGGTAGCCAGTGAAGTGATCTAAGCGAAAAGGAGATCGGCTCCCATGGTTTTTTTCCAGTCACTAATCGAGCGGCCGTATTTTGAACGACATGCAGACAAGTGATTTGGTATTTGGGAAGTCCTAAATAAAGGGCATTAGCGTAGTCCAGTCTGGAATTGATGATTGTTCCCACCACGACTGCAATGTCCTCTTTAGGGATAAAGGGGGTAAGTCGGCGTAGTAGGCGCAGCAGATGATGGGATCCACTGACTACTGACCCTATTTGTGCATCCATTGTCATGTAGGAGTCGAAGATGACTCCGAGACTTTTGACTTTGGTGCTAGGATGATATTTTTACCCAGAATGGGCGGTGGGGTCCAAGTTGGGGTGGAGTGACTTTTCCGGTTTGCGTGAAACAGGAGAAGCTCTGTTTTTGAACCACACTGGATGACATCACACTGGATGTCATCCAGTGTGAGGGAGAACTGAGGACAGTAATGTGAGGGAGAACTGAGGACAGTAATGTGAGGGAGAACTGAGGACAGTAATGTGAGGGAGAACTGAGGACAGTAATGTGAGGGAGAACTGAGGACAGTAATGTGAGGGAGAACTGAGGACAGTAAAGGGAGGGAGAACTGAGGACAGTAATGCGAGGGAGAACTGAGGACAGTAATGCGAGGGAGAACTGAGGACAGTAATGCGAGGAAGCGAGGAAGAACTGAGGACAGTAATGTGAGGGAGAACTGAAGACAGTATTGTGAGGGAGAACTGAGGACAGTAATGCGAGGGAGAACTGAGGACAGTAATGTGAGTGAGAACTGAGGACAGTATTGTGAGTGAGAACTGAGGAAAGTAATGTGAGGGAGAACCGAGGACAGTAATGTGAGGGAGAACCGAGGACAGTAATGTGAGTGTCAGGGCACTGCCCTTTACGGTCACATTTCCCCAGTTGGCTCTGGGTGGAATTGAACCTGGGACCTGTCCATTGTGAGTCCAGCTTTTTGCCTCTGAGCCACTGCTCAAGTATTACTTTGCTTGCTGTCCCTTGGAGCCTGGTTCTGAACCCATGTTACTTTGGACCAATCAGTGGCCAGTGCGGCCTATTTAAGCCAGCCCCTTCCCCTTTGCTAATTGCTGGTTCGTTGTCAGCTTTACCCTGTGAGAGAACCTTGGAAACCTGTATACCCAGACCTGCTTGACCCGGATTGGACCTTGACGATTCTCTGCCATCTCCTACACTTGACCCCTGCCTGCTTATCGGATTTGCTGTTGTCTCCTGCCCCTTGACCTTGGCTTGCTCTCACGGACTTCCTCTGATCTCTCCAACTCCTGACCCACGGCCTGTGACCCGGATTTGCCTTTGTTTCCTGTTGGTCCCTTCTGGACTTACCTGCCTGTTCCTGCCTGATCAACGACTGTCCCCAGTCCTCTGCACCTGCCCTGTTTTCGTCAGCTGCACCAAGTCTGCCTACCAGTTCCCGGCACAGGTGCCTCCTTGTGCCGTCCCTCCTCTGTTCTAACTCCAGGGAGTGGTCTGCACAGGGTCGCAAAGGTGAGCCGCCCTCAGCATCTCGGCCTCAGTGAGTACTTACCTTAATGGTCCTGACAGTGAGGGAGAACCGAGGACAGTAATGCGAGGGAGAACCGAGGACAGTAATGTGAGGGAGAACCGAGGACAGTAATGTGTGGGAGAACTGAGGACAGTAATGTGAGGGAGAACTGAGGACAGTAATGTGAGGGAGAACCGAGGACAGTAATGTGAGGGAGAACCGAGGACAGTAATGTGAGGGAGAACCGAGGACAGTAATGTGAGGGAGAACCGAGGACAGTAATGTGAGGGAGAACCGAGGACAGTAATGTGAGGGAGAACCGAGGACAGTAATGTGAGGGAGAACAGAGGACAGTGATGTGAGGGAGAACAGAGGACAGTAATGTGAGGGAGAACCGAGGACAGTAATGTGAGGGAGAACCGAGGACAGTAATGTGAGGAAGAACCGAGGACAGTATTGTGAGTGAGAACTGAGGACAGTAATGTGAGGGAGAACTGAGAACAGTAATGTGAAAGGGGGCTGAAGAAGGAATATAAAGGGGACTGAGGACAAAAATGTGAAGGGGGGCTGAGGACAGTAATGTGAAGGGGGGCTGAGGACAACAATGTGAAGATGGGCTGAGGACAAAAATGTGAAGGGGGACTAAGGACAATAATGTGAAGGGAGTGATGAGGACAGTAATGCGAAAGGGGGCTGAGGACAATATTGTGAAGGGGGAATGAGGACAGTAATGTGAGGGAGTACTGAGAACAGTAATGTGAGGGAGAACTGAGAACAGTAATGTGAGGGAGAACAGAGGACAGTAATGTGAGGGAGAACAGAGGACAGTAATGTGAGGGAGAACAGAGGACAGTAATGTGAGGGAGAACAGAGGACAGTAATGTGAGGAAGAACAGAGGACGGTAATGTGAGGGAGAACAGAGGACAGTAATGTGAGGGAGAACAGAGGACAGTAATGTGAGGGAGAACCGAGGACAGTAATGTGAGGGAGAACCGAGGACAGTAATGTGAGGGAGAACCGAGGACAGTAATGTGAGGGAGAACCGAGGACAGTAATGTGAGGGAGAACCGAGGACAGTAATGTGAGGGAGAACCGAGGACAGTAATGTGAGGGAGAACCGAGGACAGTAATGTGAGGGAGAACCGAGGACAGTAATGTGAGGGAGAACCGAGGACAGTAATGTGAGGGAGAACCGAGGACAGTAATGTGAGGGAGAACCGAGGACAGTAATGTGAGGTAGAACCGAGGACAGTAATGTGAGGGAGAACAGAGGACAGTAATGTGAGGGAGAACCGAGGACAGTAATGTGAGGGAGAACCGAGGACAGTAATGTGAGGGAGAACCGAGGACAGTAATGTGAGGGAGAACAGAGGACAGTAATGTGAGGGAGAACAGAGGACAGTAATGTGAGGGAGAACCCAGGGCCGGTGCAAGGATTTCTGCCTACACAAGCGAAGCTCCATTTTGGCGCCCCCCCCCCCCAACGGCCACCCACCTCCCTTGCAAAATTTTTTCTTTCAATCATTTTTTTATATAAAAAAACACACTAATTTGTGCTTTTGTAACCACGCCACACCAGAAATTCTTAGTATAATATACACCATACTACTAAATGTAAAACATACTGGACCCCTTTACATTACACAGCACCATACACCACTGGACCCCTTTACATTACATAGCACCCTGCACCTCTGGACCCCATTACACAGACACCCCCCAACAGTTCAGACCCCCCAACAGTGCAGACCCCCACAGTACAGACACCCCTATAGTGCAGACCCCCACAGTACAGACACCCTTACAGTGCAGACCCCCACCCGACACAGTACAGACACCCCTACAGTGCAGACCCCCACCCCTATAGTGCAGACCCCCACAGTACAGACACCCCTACAGTGCAGACCCCCATACCCCACAGTACCGACACCCCTACAGTGCAGACCCCCATACCCCACAGTACAGACACCCCTATAGTGCAGCCCCCCACAGTACAGAAACCCTTACAGTGCAGACCCCAACCCGACACAGTACAGACACCCCTACAGTGCAGACCCCCACCCCTATAGTGCAGACCCCCACAGTACAGACACCCCTACAGTACAGACCCCCCTATAGTGCAGACTCCCACAGTACAGACACCCCTACAGTGCAGACCCCCACAGTACAGACACCCCTACAGTGCAGACCCCCATACCCCACAGTACAGACACCCCTATAGTGCAGCCCCCCACAGTACAGAAACCCTTACAGTGCAGACCCCAACCCGACACAGTACAGACACCCCTACAGTGCAGACCCCCACCCCTATAGTGCAGACCCCCACAGTACAGACACCCCTACAGTACAGACCGACACCCCTATAGTGCAGACTCCCACAGTACAGACACCCCTACAGTGCAGACCCCCACCCCTACAATGCAGACACCCCTACAGTGCAGACTAGAGGTAGACCGATATGGGTTTTTCTCTGGCCGATGCCGATATTTCAAAATTGGGGCGGCCGATGGCCGATATTTTAGGCCGATATTTTAGGACGATTTTTGCAGCCAATATTTTTTTTTTTTTTCATTATCTCAGGAAATCTAGGTTGGGGAGGAGGTTATTGTTTAGGGTGGAGAGGTAAAGTGCAGCCTATCAGTGTCCAACAGTGCCACCTCATTAGTGTCCACCAGTTCAGCCTGTCAGTGCAACCTCATCACTGCCTACCAGTTCAGCCCATTAGTGTCCATCAGTGCCACCTCATTACTGCCCACCAGTGCCACCTCATAATTATTAAAAAAGAAAAAAAAATACAATCTTAGTTATTTTAAGGAGGGGGGTACAGAGAGGTGGTTGTGGAGGAGGGGGGTACAGAGAGGTGGTTGTGGAGAAGGGGGGGTACAGAGAGGGCTGTAAAGCTACTTCTCTGTGCCCCCTCCTCTACAGCCACCTCTCTGTACCCCCTCCTCTACAGCCACCTCTCTGTACCCCCCTCCTCTACAGCCACCTCTCTGTACCCCCCCTCCTCCACAGCCACCTCTCTGTACCCCCCCCTCCTCCACAGCCACCTCTCTCTGTACCCGCCTCCTCCACAGCCATGTGTTGTGGAGAGGGTGGATGGTGCTAGGCGTAGGTGGGAATGCGTTGTGGAGAGGGGTGGGTGGGGATGCGTTGTGGAGAGGGGTGGGTGGGGATGCATTGTGGAGTGGGATGGATGGTGCTTGGCGTGGGTGGTGATGCGTGGTGGAGAGGGGTGGGTGGTACCCGCCTCCTCCACAGCCACCTCTCTCTGTACCCGCCTCCTCCACAGCCATGTGTTGTGGAGAGGGTGGATGGTGCTAGGCGTAGGTGGGAATGCGTTGTGGAGAGGGGTGGGTGGGGATGCGTTGTGGAGAGGGGTGGGTGGGGATGCGTTGTGGAGTGGGATGGATGGTGCTTGGCGTGGGTGGTGATGCGTGGTGGAGAGGGGTGGGTGGTACCCGCCTCCTCCACAGCCACCTCTCTCTGTACCCGCCTCTTCCACAGCCATGTGTTGTGGAGAGGGTGGATGGTGCTAGGCGTGGGTGGGGATGCGTTGTGGAGAGGGGTGGGTGGGGATGCGTTGTGGAGAGGGGTGGGTGGGGATGCGTTAGAGAGGGATGGATGGTGCTTGGCGTGGGTGGTGATGCGTGGTGGAGAGGGGTGGGTGGTACCCGCCTCCTCCACAGCCACCTCTCTCTGTACCCGCCTCTTCCACAGCCATGTGTTGTGGAGAGGGTGGATGGTGCTAGGCGTGGGTGGGGATGCGTTGTGGAGAGGGGTGGGTGGTGATGCGTTGTGGAGAGGGATGGATGGTGCTGGGTGTGGAAAGGGATAGATGGTGCAGGGGATGCGTTAGAGAGGGATGGATGGTGCTGGGTGGGGATGAAGATGATTGTGTTGCATTGTGAAGATGGATGAGGATGACTGTGGGGATGAGAGTTACATTGTGAAGAGGATCTCCACAATGTAACTCTCATATCCACCCAGAGTCATCCTCATCCATTTTCTCAATGCCAGCCTGTCAACCTCAGACAGGTTTCCCTTTAAACAGGAGTTTAAATAAAGTCTGCAGGGGGGGGGGCACAGTAACACACACAATTTCTGTGACTTACCCTCCATCCATGCTGCTTCCTGGTATTTATACAATAACATCATTAGCATGTGACAAGCCTCTGCTGACTGACTAGTAACTCGACCCCAGCAGGAGATCGTGGCCAGCACTAGCTAAACTTATTTTCCTTCCCTGCTGAAGGGAGCATGCTGGCTGCTTGTAATTTTTTTTTGTGATGGACGCTGATGAGCTGACCAGCCAATCTGCATGCACATGATAGGGCTAGGTGCATGCAGATTGGCTGGTCAGCTCATCAGCGTCCATCACAAAAAAAAATTACAAGCATCCCTGTAATTACAGCACGGCCACGATCTCCTGCTGGGGGGAGTTACTAGTCAGGCAGCAGAGACTCGGCTTGTCACATGCTAATGAAGTTATTGTTCTTCTGCAACAGCTCGCCGGGGGAGGGGGCGGGCAGTGCGGTGCCAGTGAAACTTTTTCTCCCTCCCTTCTCCTCTACAGACGCTGTTCCCGGCCCGCAGGACTCGTTCAACTCCGGACAATAAAAAAAAAAAAAAGTCATCTTTTCGCCCCATCCCAGGCTGCGGACCTGCCCGCCCCAAGCGGCCGCTTGGTACGCCTGGTGGTTGCGCCGGCCCTGGGAGAACCGAGGACAGTAATGTGAGGGAGAACTGAGGAGGACAGTAATGTGAGGGAGAACTGAGAACAGTATTGTGAGGGAGAACTGAGGACAGTAATGCGAGGGAGAACTGAGGACAGTAATGTGAGGGAGAACTGAGGACAGTAATGTGAGGGAGAACTGAGGACAGTAATGTGAGGGAGAACTGAGGACAATAATGTGAGGGAGAACTGAGGACAGTATTGTGAGGGAGAACTGAGGACAGTAATGTGAGGGAGAACTGAGGACAGTAATGTGAGCGAGAACTGTGGACAGTAATGTGAGGGTGAACTAAGGACAGTAATGTGAGGGAGGACTGAGGACAGTATTGTGAGGGAGAACTGAGGACAGTAATGTGAGGGAGAGCTGAGGACTAGTGTTGAGCAGAATATGCCATATTCGATTTCGCGATATATCTCGAATATATATTCGAATATTCGAGATATATTCGCTAAATTCGAATATTCGTGATATTTTATCGAAATTAAATGATTGCGATTTTTCGCTATTGCGATTGCGAAAATAATTGCGATTTTTTTGATAACTGCGGTAGGAGCACTCTGATTGGCTCAGAATATTCGTGATATTTTATCGAAATATCGCAACATGCGAATGCGATATTTATTGCGCAATTTCGAGAAATGCTGGAGGAGCGCTCTGATTGGCTCAGAATATTTGTGATATTTTATCGAAATATCGCAACATGCGAATGCGATATTTACTGCGCAATTTCGACAAATGCTGTAGGAGCACTCTGATTGGCTCAGAATATTCGTGATATTTTACAATACAAAATAATTGCGAATATTCGGCAAATGCGGAAGGAGCACTCTGATTGGCTCAGAATATTCTTGATATTTTACAATACAAAATAATTGCGAATATTCGGCAAATGCGGAAGGAGCACTCTGATTGGCTCAGAATATTCTTGATATTTTACAATACAAAATAATTGCGAATATTCGGCAAATGCGGAAGGAGCACTCTGATTGGCTCAGAATATTCTTGATATTTTACAATACAAAATAAAAAGTGTTTTGCATTGGTGGTGATTCTTTACTCTATCCATCTGTCACAGCCGTTTGTCAATCAAACACCTTGAAGATTGAACACGTTCATGCTGCATGCTTTGGACTTTTTTTCACTTCACATATCAAAGACATTTTTATGAAAGATTATTTTTCTATTATTGGGACTATATTTCTTTATATATTTGTTTCACTGTGTATTTCACAAGTTATTTGCGCTTGTTTATTTTATAATTTGCCCACATGTCTTGTCACTAGACATATTTTTTATTCTTGTAGAGCGACTCCATTTTCTGTCTTGTATTAAATTATGTTGTATAACATTTTTGAGTTGCTGCTGTATTCTCCCCTTTTTTAAGGTATGCGCAATTTTTTCCTTCTTACAAAAAATAATAATATCAAACATACAAATATTCATAACAGAAACATACACAAAGCCCCCCCCTTTTGCATCAGAGACAATCAGAGTTCTCCTACCACAGTTATCGAAAATTCGCAATCATTTTCGCATTCGCAATAGCGAAAAATCGCAATGTTTTTTTTTTCAATTTGGCAACATAAAAGGATCGCCTCAGCTTAGCTACTCGGCCCAGGGTCTCTAATCATACCAGCAATGCTTTTAGACGTCGATAGGATGTGATCTGTTTTAAAAATCAAATTGAAAAAATGCGAATATTCGGAATTGCGAATATTCACCGCGAAATTCGAAATATAGCGCGATTTCTCGAATATGCTATATTCGAGTCGAATATTCGCAATGCGAATATTCGTGAGCAACACTACTGAGGACAGTAATGTGAGAGAGAACTGAGGACAGTAATGTGAGGGAGAACTAAGGATAGTAATGTGAGGGAGGACTGAGGACAATAATGTGAGGGAGAACTGAAGACAGGAATGTGAGGGAGAACAGAGGACAGTAATGTGTGAGTGAGTGAAAAACGTATAGAGCGCAACACTTGCGAAATGAATCGCCTCTGGGCGCTGTTTCCATTCCTTCTGTAAGGAAACCCTTTACCTCAGAAGAGATGAGTTTTAATCATTCTCCTGAAGGTCAAGTGGTCCGACTCCAGTCGGATGGTGGTTGGTAGAGCATTCCACAGTCGAGGTCCTTGAACAGCAAATCTCCGATATCCTTTGGATTTGTATCTTGACTTGGGTATTTCCAGTAGGTTTTGATTTGTTGATCGCAGAATGCGACTTGGGTTATAGGTTTTTATTTTTTCGCATAGATATTGGGGAGCGTTTCCTTGAATACACTTGTGTGTTAGGCAGAGTGCCTTAAAAGTGATTCTGTCTTTCACTGGTAGCCATTGAAGTGATCTAAGCGAAAAGGAGATCGACTCCCATGTTTTTTTTCCAGTCACTAATCGAGCGGCCGTATTTTGAACGACTTGCAGACGAGTGATTTGGTATTTGGGAAGTCCTAAATAAAGGGCATTAGCGTAGTCCAGTCTGGAATTGATGATTGTTCCCACCACGACTGCAATGTCCTCTTTAGGGATAAAGGGGGTAAGTCGGCGTAGTAGGCGCAGCAGATGATGGGATCCGCTGACTACTGACCCTATTTGTGCATCCATTGTCATGTAGGAGTCGAAGATGACTCCGAGACTTTTGACTTTGGTGCTAGGGGAGATATTTTTACCCAGAATGGGCGGTGGGGTCCAAGTTGGGGTGGAGTGACTTTTCCGGTTTGCGTGAAACAGGAGAAGCTCTGTTTTTGAACCATTAAGTTTAAGATAACTGGATGTCATCCAGTGTGAGGGAGAACTGAGGACAGTAATGTGAGGGAGAACTGAGGACAGTAATGTGAGGGAGAACTGAGGACAGTAATGTGAGGGAGAACTGAGGACAGTAATGTGAGGGAGAACTGAGGACAGTAATGTGAGGGAGAACTGAAGACAGTATTGTGAGGGAGAACTGAGGACAGTAATGTGAGGGAGAACTGAGGACAGTAATGTGAGGGAGAACTGAGGACAGTAATGTGAGGGAGAACTGAGGACAGTAATGTGAGGGAGAACTGAGGACAGTAATGTGAGGGAGAACTGAGGACAGTAATGTGAGGGAGAACTGAGGACAGGAATGTGAGGGAGAACTGAGGACAGTAATGTGAGGGAGAACTGAGGACAGTAATGTGAGGGAGAACTGAAGACAGGAATGTGAGGGAGAACTGAGGACAGTATTGTGAGGGAGAACTGAGGACAGTATTGTGAGGGAGAACTGAGGACAGTAATGTGAGGGAGAACTGAGGACAGTAATGTGAGGGAGAACTGAGGACAGTAATGTGAGGGAGAACTGAGGACAGTAATGCGAGGGAGAACTGAGAACAGTAAAGCAAGGGAGAACTGAGAACAGTAAAGCGAGGGAGAACTGAGGACAGTAATGCGAGGAAGAACTGAGGACAGTAATGTGAGGGAGAACTGAGGACAGTATTGTGAGGGAGAACTGAGGACAGTAATGTGAGGGAGAACTGAGGACAGTAATGCGAGGGAGAACTGAGGACAGTAATGCGAGGGAGAACTGAGAACAGTAAAGCGAGGGAGAACTGAGGACAGTAATGCGAGGGAGAACTGAGGACAGTAATGCGAGGGAGAACTGAGGACAGTAATGCGAGGGAGAACTGAGGACAGTAATGCGAGGGAGAACTGAGGACAGTAATGTGAGGGAGAACTGAGGACAGTAATGTGAGGGCGAACTGAGGACAGTAATGTGAGGGAGAACTGAGGACAATAATGTGAGGGAGAACTGAGGACAGTATTGTGAGGGAGAACTGAGGACAGTAATGCGAGGGAGAACTGAGGACAATAATGTGAGGGAGAACTGAGGACAGTATTGTGAGGGAGAACTGAGGACAGTAATGTGAGGGAGAACTGAGGACAGTAATGTGAGGGAGAATTGAGGACAGTAATGTGAGGGAGAATTGAGGACAGTAATGTGAGGGAGAACTAAGGACAGTAATGTGAGGGAGGTGTAACATCTCTGATGTTACTGTTCGCAGAACGAGCGCAGCTGTGCCTTCTCCCAGCAGCTGCGCTCCGTTCTGCAAAGACGTCCGCGTCACTTCCGGTGCGCGGACGTCTGCGTTCCAAGCTGGAACGCGGAAGTGCGACTCAGCGTCCTTCCCGTTTTCCCCGCGAAATCGGGGCTATTTAAATCCCCCACAGATGACGGCAGGGTGTTCGGTTATTCTCTTGGATGCCTGCCGTCACCTGTGAACAATCATCCCACACCCTGAAGCCCAGGAGCCATTGCAGACCTTCTCACCTGTCAGCTCCCTGACCACAGATCTCTGTCTCCTGGTCTAATCAAGCAGTGAGCCTTCAGCCCACTGCACTCTTCCTCAGCCCTGCAACATCCATTAACCTAGGACTCTCCTATCCACATTCTGCAGCAGTGTACTACAAGACCCAGCGGAACCGCAAGTATCATGTTCATATAATTACCTGCTGCATTGGGATGTGAAACCAATTACTTGCAAGTTTGAGGAAATGTTATTACATATACCTCTGCTAATGCTTATCTGATTTAATACTCTTATGGACTATGCTTGTTTCAGTACTAAGCAGAAATATTGTGAAGTAACAATATAAACGCCAGATAATAATTACTCCTTCATAAGTCAGGTGTAACATAATACTGTCAAGCAAGGTACACAGTAAGCTTTCCTTTTTTATACAAGTGACTTTAAAATACTTTCCTTATATGATTTCATACTATGCAGCAATAAGCTACTTTATGTTGGTACAGATTGAGGCTGTGATGAATTAACCCCAAAACTTTCTGGCTATATAGAGAGTGAACTGGTGGTTAGACCTGAGAAGCCTCTGCAGCTGAGATCCAATAGTACTAATTAGTATTCATAAGGCAGTATCCTTACATAAAAACCGAGTCATTGGCGTTTCCACCTCCTTTAGACAGTTAATTTCTCAAACACTCTCCAGAGATCCCTCTTGTTTACCAAAAGACCTTACTAGATTACCAGATGGTGTTTATACATTCAACGACAAGATCTACGTTCCCCCCAATCTACAACTCTCACTTCTTAGGCATCTTCATGACTCACCCTTAGCCGGCCACCCTGGGATCAACAAAACTACTCACCTCATTAAAAGAGATTATTGGTGGCCCAATCTGGCTAAAACGATCCATGAATATGTTAGCTCATGCGAAATTTGTGCTCGTAACAAGCATTCTAGGAAACCCCCTTTCGGTCTTCTCGCCTCTATCCCAGTACCTAATAGACCTTGGGAAGTTGTGTCGATGGACTTTATAGTTGATCTCCCTAGGTCCAACGGTGCCAACACCATTATGGTCACAGTAGATCTCTTAACCAAGATGGCACACTTCATTCCTTTAAAGAAGTTACCAACTTCCCTTGAGACAGCAAAGGCATTCATTACCAATGTTCTCAAATTACATGGAGTACCCTCACAAATCATTTCGGATCGCGGTAGTCAATTTGTCTCTAGATTTTGGAAGGCCCTATGTAATGCTCTACAAATTGACCACCGCATGTCCACTGCCTACCACCCTCAGACAAATGGGCAGACAGAACGTGTCAACCAAATCCTGGAACAATACCTACGATGTTACTGTACACACTTACAAGATGATTGGTTTCAACTACTACCCCTTGCTGAATTCTCTTATAACAATTCTATCAGTTCTTCGTCTCGATTCACACCATTTTTTGCCAATTATGGGTTCCACCCCAACAGTCTACCAACCACTTATCTCCCAAATAGTGTTCCAGCAGTTGATAACTACCTTTCTTCTTTAAAAAATACACTGGATATTCTACGTTCCAACCTAAAGACTGCTCAACAAAGACAAAAACTATACTATGATGTTCACAGATCAGTACCTCCTAATTATAAGGTCGGGGATTTAGTTTGGCTTTCCACCCGAAATCTTCACCTAAAAATACCATCAAAAAAACTAGGCACCCAATTCACTGGACCCTTTCAAATATCACATTTGATTAATCCTAATGCTGTCAAATTACTTCTACCCCCAGATTGGAAAATACATTCTTCATTTCATGTATCTCTCATTAAACCTTTTGTTTCTAATCCATTTCCTAATAGGAAGCCATGTCCCCCTTCACCTATTAAGGTGCATGGCGAGACTGAATACGAAGTTGAGAGAATACTCGATTCTAGAAAACGTGGTTCCACTCTTCAATACCTAATACGTTGGAAAGGTTACGATCAACTTGATGACTCTTGGGAAAATTCTTCTGACATACATGCCCCTCGTCTAATCAGACAATTTCACCAAAGATATCCTAATCGGCCCTCTATCTCTGGGAGCACTGGTGGTGCCCCCTTGAGGAGGGGAGTATGTAACATCTCTGATGTTACTGTTCGCAGAACGAGCGCAGCTGTGCCTTCTCCCAGCAGCTGCGCTCCGTTCTGCAAAGACGTCCGCGTCACTTCCGGTGCGCGGACGTCTGCGTTCCAAGCTGGAACGCGGAAGTGCGACTCAGCGTCCTTCCCGTTTTCCCCGCGAAATCGGGGCTATTTAAATCCCCCACAGATGACGGCAGGGTGTTCGGTTATTCTCTTGGATGCCTGCCGTCACCTGTGAACAATCATCCCACACCCTGAAGCCCAGGAGCCATTGCAGACCTTCTCACCTGTCAGCTCCCTGACCACAGATCTCTGTCTCCTGGTCTAATCAAGCAGTGAGCCTTCAGCCCACTGCACTCTTCCTCAGCCCTGCAACATCCATTAACCTAGGACTCTCCTATCCACATTCTGCAGCAGTGTACTACAAGACCCAGCGGAACCGCAAGTATCATGTTCATATAATTACCTGCTGCATTGGGATGTGAAACCAATTACTTGCAAGTTTGAGGAAATGTTATTACATATACCTCTGCTAATGCTTATCTGATTTAATACTCTTATGGACTATGCTTGTTTCAGTACTAAGCAGAAATATTGTGAAGTAACAATATAAACGCCAGATAATAATTACTCCTTCATAAGTCAGGTGTAACATAATACTGTCAAGCAAGGTACACAGTAAGCTTTCCTTTTTTATACAAGTGACTTTAAAATACTTTCCTTATATGATTTCATACTATGCAGCAATAAGCTACTTTATGTTGGTACAGATTGAGGCTGTGATGAATTAACCCCAAAACTTTCTGGCTATATAGAGAGTGAACTGGTGGTTAGACCTGAGAAGCCTCTGCAGCTGAGATCCAATAGTACTAATTAGTATTCATAAGGCAGTATCCTTACAGGAGGACTGAGGACAATAATGTGAGGGAGAACTGAGGACAGTAATGTGAGGGAGAACTGAGGACAGTAATGTGAGGGAGAACTGAGGACAGTAATGTGAGGGAGAACTGAGGACAGTAATGTGAGGGAGAACTGAGGACAGTAATGTGAGGGAGAACTGAGGACAGTAATGTGAGGGAGAACCGAGGACAGTAATGTGAGGGAGAACCGAGGACAGTAATGTGAGGGAGAACCGAGGACAATAATGTGAGTGAGAACTGAGGACAGTATTGTGAGGGAGAACTGAGGACAGTAATGTGAGGGAGAACTGAGGACAGTAATGTGAGGGAGAACCGAGGACAGTAATGTGAGGGAGAACCGAGGACAGTAATGTGAGGGAGAACCGAGGACAGTAATGTGAGGGAGATTCGAGGCCAGTAATGTGAGGGAGAATCAAGGCCAGTAATTTGAGGAAGAACCGAGGACAGTAATTTGAGGAAGAACCGAGGACAGTAATGTGAGGGAGAACTGAGGACAGTAATGTGAGGGAGAACTGAGGACAGTAATGTGAGGGAGAACTGAGGACAGTAATGTGAGGGAGAACAGAGGACAGTAATGTGAGGGAGAACCGAGGACAGTAATGTGAGGAAGAACTGAGGACAGTATTTCGAGTGAGAACTGAGGACAGTAATGTGAGGGAGAACTGAGAACAGTAATGTGAAGGGGGGCTGAAGAAGGAATATAAAGGGGACTGAGGACAAAAATGTGAAGGGGGGCTGAGGACAGTAATGTGAAGGGGGGCTGAGGACAACAATGTAAAGATGGGCTGAGGACAAAAATGTGAAGGGGGACTAAGGACAATAATGTGAAGGGAGTGATGAGGACAGTAATGCGAAAGGGGGCTGAGGACAATATTGTGAAGGGGGAATGAGGACAGTAATGTGAGGGAGGACTGAAGACAGTAATGTGAAGGGGGGCTGAGGAAGGAATATAAAGAGGGACAGGGGACAATTATGTGAAGGGGGACTGAGGACAGTAATGTGAAGGGGGGCTAAGCGTGTTGATCCGTGGGTTGGGAAAACATGAAATTTCAAGTACATTCCCCAGCTGCAAAGATGGGAACTTAGCCTCAGAGGAGAGGGGGCTGTGATGTGAAGAATCATCACAAAAACGTGATTTGAACCTTTTCTGTAAGAACATTTTACTGACCTAACCTCAGTGAATATAAATTCAATACACTCACAATAAAAATGTCAAAGAGGCCTCTGAATGATATGATCTTCCTCACTACCCACCCCAGAGTTTATCATCCGCTGAGTGTTCCTTTTTTTCATGATCGGAGAGATAGTAGCATAGGACCAGAACAAGGTCCACCTAAACTATACTTTCATTAAGAATCAACTCCTTTAAAGAAATCCACACTCCATCAGATCAAGCCCCGCTTCTATCAGTCACGCACTCATCATTAGATGTTAATTTTTAGCTTTTTCAGAACTGAATCTATGATGTTTAGGATTAATTCAAACCCTCAAAGACATAAGTTCCTAAAAACACAAACGTATATATGGTAGGCACCAGACTCTACTTGACTTTTTTAAAAGTGAGACTTTCTTGTGAAAAAACAGCCTTTTGGTGCCAGGAACAGTAGATCCCAGAGACTGAATCTACTGCTTTAGCCTCTCAGGCTTTAGGTAACAAAAATCTCACATAGTTTATAAGAAGAAGAAGCAAAAAAAAAAGACAATAAAAGTAACACAAATTAAATGTTCTAGGCAATGAGAATACGTTGCTGCAGACTCACCTAACCAGTAAAGGAAAATGAGAATTGTAAAGGTGAAATCATATGACACTAACGAATTAAATTAATTCTGTGAGCAGATGAATGCATGCCAAGTTTATAATAGTATAGACATACAGTGCAGCTCACATCCTCTTTAACCACTTGCTTACTGGGCACTTAAACCCCCCCTCCTGCACAGACCAATTTTCAGCTTTCAGTGCTGTCATGCCGCGTACACACGACCATTTTTCATGACAAGAAAAATGCAATTTTTTAAATTGGTCATTAAAAACGATCATGTGTAGGCTCCAGAGCATTTTTCTCGACGTGAAAAATGGGCATTAAAAATTTAGAACATGCTCTATTTTTTCTCGTTGTTTTTCACGTCGTAATTTTTCTCGTCATGAAAAACGGTCGTGGGTAGGCTTTAACGATGGGGGGGAAAAACGCACATGCTCAGAAGCATGTTATGAGAAGGGAAATTTGCATAATCAGCCCAAAGGGTGGCGCCATTCCAATGGAACTTTCCCTATATAGTGACGTCGTACGTGTTGTACGTCACCGCGCTTTGTTTTTCACGATCGTGTGTATGCAAGGCAGGCTTGACGAGGATCACGTAGAGAAAAACGTTGTTTTTTTTCATGACATTAAAAACGGTTGTGTGTATGCGGCATCACTCTTTAAACGACAATTGCACGGTCAAACAACGCTGAACGAAAAAATGAAATTTTTATCATTTTTTTCTCACAAATAGAGATTACTTTGGTGGTATTTGATCACCTCTGCGTCTTTTATTTTTTGTTAAAAAAATGAAAAAGCCAGAATAAGAAAAAAAATACAAAACCGTTTTAGATTTTGTTATAAAATTTTGCAAACGGGTAATTTTTCTCCTTCATTGATGTGCGCTTATGAGGCTGCACTCATGGGCACTGATGGGCACCGATAGGCTGCATTGATGGGCATTAATATGGTGGCACTGATGGGCAATGATAGGTGGCATTGGTGGGCACTGATGAGGTGGTACTGGTGGGCACTGATAAGTGACACTAAGAGGTGGAACTGCAGGGCATTGATAGGTGGCACTGGTGGGCACTGAAAAGTGGCACTAATAGGTGGCACTGATAGCTGGCACTGATGGGTGGCAGTGATAGGCACTGATCGAGACTGGTAGGTGACACTGATAATCAGCACTGCTAGGTGGCACTGATGAGGCACTGATTGGCACCACCGGTGGGCATTGATAGGTGGCACTCGTGGATATTGATAGGTGGGACTGATTTCTGGCATTGTTATGCACTGGTGGGCACTGATTAATGGCACTGTGCACACTGGCAGGCGGTACTGGTGTGCATATATGAGGTGCCTGTGTCTCTTCCTCTTTGGGAACGATGTCCCTTGATCGGCTCTTTTTTCTCCTCACGCTATCAGCGTGAGGAGAAAAAAAAATGATTATCGATCTTCTGTTTACATCACGTGATCAGCTGTCATTGGCTGACAACTGATCAAGTGGTAAGGGGCCAGGATCTGCCCCTTACTCCAATCTGTGATCACCTGAGTCTCATTGACTCGGTGATCACAGTGTGTGCCCCAAAGGGGAGGACGTCTATTGACGGCCTCCCGGCAAAGTAGGTCCGCACTGTAGCCGCCATTCGGCTATAGCAGGGGTTAAATAAAATACCTGATGGATGATGTAGAATGCTTTTACATGAGGCTCGCACCTTGCCATGATTACTGTCTGGTTGACAGAAAAATACAGTTCCTATGAAAAAGTTTCACTCGTTTGAAGTTTTTATATTTTACAAAGCACTGAATCACATTTTTGCTGATCAACTGATCGTAGATGTGTTTTTTGTTTGCATGCCATATAATTAATCATGATGAATGTGACATTCCTAATTCCTCCTAATTAAATAAAAAGCCTAAACCCTGAAGGAGGAGAATCTTTAATGTGTTGTCTTGTTATGAACTAATAAAAAATACTTTAAACGCCTAAAGCTTTTGTTTTGTGCCTTCATTAGACTTCACATAGATTTTATATTGCTTTTATGTGCAGCTCACACTTTGTCTCAAGTTGACAGCAAAAACATTTTAGCCAGATATGATGAAGAAGGCCTCTCTTACACCTAATGGTGGCTGGTGCTCAAAAGTTCGGGGGCTGGCACAAACAAACATCCCCCGCCCCAGAGAGATGAATGGTGGCGATAGTGGCGTATCTAGGGTATGGCAGCCATGGCAAGTGCCATGGGCGCCATGGGGAGGGGGGCGCTAAAAAGCCACCCCCCGCATGAAAAAAAAAACCAACCGTCCTCCCACGGCCGACTCCCGCACTAATGTAGCTCCCGGTGCCGCGCCCGCCCGGCTGAAGTACGGCGCCGGCACATCAATTGCTAATATTTCTCCTTCTGCCTGGGGAGGGGAGTGACGGTGCACCCAAGACGACCGATGACTGGCCAAACCGAATCCACATAGGGTAGTGTAACAGTGGTGGAGCCGGAGCCTAATGCTCCGCCTACCCTCCTCTGTGCAGCATCATCTTATCCCCAGAGCGGGAATGGGACTTGAGGTGAGGAGGAGAAGAGAGGACAGGAGCGAAGAAATGTATGGCGGCCCGATAGGAGACCCCGGCCCCAGCAGCAGCACCAACGATAGCAGCCAGGTACTACTTGATCCTTGTCATCATATTCATGTGTGCCAACTACCAACCAGACGCAAGCAGCAAAATATAATGCTCAGTGGATTAAATAAATATGCATAGCCATAGATATCATAAATAAACTGTAATAAAGTGATTTGTGAACAGCTGTTGCACAAATCACTTTATTAATGATATCTATGGCTATGCATATTTATAATTAATTTAATCCATATTGAGCACTATATTTGAAGCCTGGCACACACACACACACACACAATCGCACATCCTTGTGTGTGCCAGGCATCAAATATAGTGCTCAATATGGATTAAATAAATTATAAATATGCATAGCCATAGATATCATTAATAAAGTGTAATAAAGTGATTTGTGCAACAAGCTCATTAACCACTTAACCACCGCTAGCCGTAAAATAACGGCTGCAAGGGGGTTCCTTAACTGGGGGTGGACGTTATGTAACGTCCTCCCGGAGTTGCGCTCCCACGCCCCCTGGGGCGCGCACGCGGGAATATACACGGATCGTGGTAAATTGCCACTGATAGCGGCCGTTTACCACGTGATCGCTCCGTCCAATGACGGAGCGATCACATGTAAACAAACCGGTGTCATTTGATGACGCCGTTTCCTCCCTTCTCTCTCTGTACCGATCGGTACAGTGTGAGAGGGGGAAGCGCGGGTGTCAGCAGCGCTGTGGATGGATCTGTGACTATTACAGTCACAGATCCATCCATCCCTGCTCAGCCATCCCTGCAACCCCCGCCCCAATACTGTGCAATACACCCTGCCATACTCTGCAATACCCCCTGCCATACTCTGCAATACCCCCTGCCATACTCTGCAATACCCTCAGCAATACTCTTCCTTCCCTGCCAGTACTCTGTAATACCCCCTGCACAATACTCTGCAATACCCACGCGCAATACTCTGCAATACCCACACGCAATACTCTGCAATACCCACGCGCAATACTCTGCAATACCCACGCGCAATACTCTGCAATACCCACGCACCAATACTCTGCAATACCCACGCACCAATACTCTGCAATACCCCACCGCAATACTCTGCAATACCCACGCGCAATACTCTGCAATACCCACGTGCCAATACTCTGCAATACCCCTGCACCAATACTCTGCAATACCCACGCACCAATACTCTGCAATACCCCCGCACAATACTCTGCAATACCCCCGCACAATACTCTGCAATACCCCCGCACCAATACTCTGCAATACCCCCGCCCGATACTCTGCAATACCCCCGCACCAATACTCTGCAATACCCCCGCACCAATACTCTGCAATACCCCCGCACCAATATTCTGCAATACCCCCGCACTAATACTCTGCAATACCCACGCACAATACTCTGCAATACCCACGCACAATACTCTGCAATACTCGGAAAATACTCTGGGGAAAAAAATGCGTTTTAACCACTTCCCGCCCGCCGGACGTCATATAACGTCCTTGACTTTGTGCAGGGATATCTGAATGATGCCTGCAGCTACAGGCATCATTCAGATATCATCTTTTTCAGCCAGCGATTCCCTACACCATAAGAATGATCATGGCGGCTGTTCCACCTCTTGATCGTTCTTACGGGAGGCAAAAGGGGACGTCCCCCCTCCCTTTGCCCTCTGGTGCTTCTTCCGACTCACTGCAACGATCGAAGCCAGGATCGTTTTGTTTTTTTTCAGGCTTCCCAGCCTAGACGTGAGATATGGGGTCTTATTGACCCCATATCTCACTGTAAAGAGGACCTGTCATGCTATATTCCTATTACAAGGGATGTTTACATTTCTTGTAATAGGAATAAAAGTGATCAAAACATTTATTTTTGTGGAAAAACGTGTCAAACTAAAATAAATAAAGTAAAATGAACAATAAAAAAATAAAATAATTTAAAGCGCCCCTGTTCCCATGTGCTCGTATACAGAAGCGACCGCACACGTAAGTCCCACCCACATATGAAAATAGTGTTCAAACTACACATGTGAAGTATCGCTGCGAACGTTAGAGCGAGAGCAATAATTTTGGCCCTAGACCTCTTCTCCAACTAAAAAGATGTAACCAGTAAAAACATTTAAAGCATCACCTATGGGGATTTTTAAGTAGCGAAGTTTGGCGCCATTCCACAAGCGTGTGCAATTTTGAAGTGTGACATGTTGGGTATCTATTGACTCGGCGTAACTTTATCTTTCATATTATGCAAAAACATTTGGCTAACTTTAATGTTTTTTTTTTTTTTTAAAAGCACAAAACTGTTTTATTTCCCAAAAAAACGCATTCGAAAAAATGCTGTGCAAATACCATGCGCGATAAAAAGTTGCAACGACCGCCATTGTATTCTCTAGGGTCTTTGCTAAAAAAGCATATATAATGTTTTGGGGTTCTATGTAATTTTCTAGCAAATAAATGGTGATTTTTACATGTAAGAGAGGAATGTCAGAACTGGTCTGGGTGTTCCAGAACGCCTGATGGTGCTCCCTGCATGTTGGGCCTCTGTATGTGGCCACGCTGTGTAAAAGTCGCACACATGTGGTATCGCCATACTCGGTAGGAATAGCAGAATGTGTTTTGGGGTGTAATTTGTGGTATGCATATGCTGTGTGTGAGAAATAACCCGCTAATATGAACATTTTGTGAAAAAAAAATCGTGATTTTTGCAAAGAATTGTGGGGAAAAATGACAACTTCAAAAAACTCACCATGCCTCTTTCTAAATACCTTGGAATGTCTTCTTTCCAAAAAGGGGTCATTTAGGGGGTATTTGTACTTTTCTGGCATGTTAGGGTCTCAAGAAATGAGATAGGCCGTCAGTACATCAGATGTGATCAAATTGATAAATTTTCAGATATTGGCACCATAGCTTGTGGACCCTATAACTTTCACCCAGACTAAATAATATCCACATTTTTTTTTTTGTTGTTACCAAAGATATGTAGCAGTATACATTTTAGGCCAAATTTATGAAGAAAAATTATTTTTTTTACAAAATTTACGTTCTTTTTTCATTTATAGCGAAAAAAATAAAAAACGCAGAGGTGATCAAATACCACCAAAATAAAGCTCTATTTGTGGGTAAAAAAGGACAAACATTTCATTTGGTTACAGTGTTGTATGACTGCGTTATTGTCATTCTAAATGTGAGAGCACCGAAAGCTGAAAATTGGTCTGGTTATTAAGTGGGTTTAAGTGCCCAGTTGTCAAGTGGTTAAACAGTCCACATTCAGTGAAAGTTCATGTACTGCAAACTAGCAGTGCATTAACTTTCACTGAATGTGGACTGTTTAATGAGCAGGGGATTTTTTTTCAGCTTTTTTTGCACCCCCAAAAATTTTCAGCACCAGCCGCCAGTGGTCCCCAGTGTCCCTCTCTGTCCCCGCCGTGTCCCTGGTTATCTGAAGGATGGGTCTCAATTGTTTTGACAAGGGCGCAGTATCAGTGCTTGCCATAGGTGCCATTTTCACTAGATACGCCTCTGGCGTGGCGATCACCCTGGCAATGGCACGCCACCTTTCGCCACGGGAGACAAACGGCGCCGATCACCCACAGGAGGGAGAGGGGGAGACACTAGTCACTGTGAATGCTGTCTTACCTTATGTAGTAGGAGGAAGGAGGAGCCCAGGCCGCTCCAGTGGGCACACAGTGGGACAGTCTCCTCCCGGCCACACAGGAAGAGGAAGTGTGTCCTGAGACACGAATAGCTAGGGTGTCCTAAAACTCCCTCGCCAATAGGGGCTTCCTAATTGGCCGAGAAGAGGATCAGTGTGGCAATAGCAAATATTAATTTGCTTTTGTTACAGTGAGTGGGTTCGGGGTGCAGTGCCCCAGGCCCACTCTTTTTGAAGCCTATTAGAGCCTCAGACTTTAATCATATGCTTGAAAAAAAAAAAACTTCCATCGGAATCCATGCGTCCAGTGCCCTGCATGTAGATTAGGGGGCCAGACGCATGGATGGGGGCAGTGCCCCTTATGGAACGCTCTCCCCACTGTTTAATTCGGCAGTATAAACAGGGGGCGCAGGAGTACAGAGTAGCATGAGTGCCTGTAAGTCTTGCTAGCAGCAGGGCAGGTGCCTACGCAGGGCAGATTAAGTTGTCAGAAAGTTCTAGTAGCAGGCAAGCTGGTAGGCAACTGGTAGGCAGCAGACTGAGGCAGGCTGGTGCTGGTGAGTTGTTATATCCTATTGTGAAGTTATTGTCCTGATTTGATTTGTATCACCAGCAAACACTGAGATTGAACTATTTATCCCAACCTCCATATCATTATTCCAACCACTATATCATATCATCATATTACTTTAACCTTATTAAAATGCAAAAATGAAACATGGTTTGTACTTCACAGTCAACAACCAAAGTAAACTATAGGTATTTCGTCGAAAGAAATGCATGATAGCACAAGTGGCACACACCACAGATCTTTATGCATATGGGTCAAATTCAGTAATCCCCTAGAATCACGTAAAAACTATGGAGATGGGGAGATTATTAAATATACAAAAATGAAACATGGTTTGCACTTCACAGTCAACAACCAAAGTAAACTATAGGTATTTCATGGAAAGAAATGCATGATAGCACAGGTGGCACACACCACAGATCTTTATTCAAATGGGTCAAATTCAGTAATCTCCTAGAATCACGTAAAAACTATGGAGATGGAGAGATTATTAAATATACAAAAATGAAACATGGTTTGCACTTCACAGTCAACAACCAAAGTAAACTATAGGTATTTAATGGGAAAGAAATGCAGGATAGCACATGGCACACACCACAGATCTTTATTCATGTGGGCCAAATTCACTAATCTCTTAGAATCACGTATAACTATGGAGAGATGGGGGCAGAGCTGTACTCTGTGTCATACTTTTATGACCATAGGCTGAACAATTAAAAGGCTTATAAAACGTTTAGTTGCCGGTCTGTGTTGAATCTATACCTTCGGTGCAAAATCTTAGGTCCACTAAGTGATAATAATAATAATCATATGTCAGATAGGCCAGTGTATGATTTCCTCCAAAGGAAATCTAGACTAAACTAGAAAGGGATAACGAGAATAATTGCACATTCAAAAATTTGAGATTGATTATTCCTTCATTAAAATTATGCATTGATATAAGTGTGCTAAGATGAGATACATAATGAAATTATTATCATGTAACAAGATGAAGTCAGAAGGAAGCTACCGTGTTTCCCCGAAAATAAGACGTACTCCGAAAATAAGCCGTAGCAGGATTTCGACGCAAGATCGAAATATAAGACATCCCCCCGAAAATAAGACGTAGCGATGGAGTGTCGAATCCCCGAAAAAAAGACGTAGTGATGGCGTGTCGTATGCGTAGCGGCGCGGGCGGGAAAACAAGACGTGATAGGCGTACTGTACTGGTGCGGAGCTCAGGAGCTGTTAAGAAGTCGTGCAGCCCTTCTTATCTGCTCCACGGTATCTCTAAGTGACCGGAGAGGTGTCGGCAGCCCCATAAATACGGTAAGGTCAGGTGAAAGTGAAAGTAAAAAGTCTCCTCAGTGAAGTGAGGAGAAGGACGCTCTGTACTCAGGGGAAGAAGTAAAGCTTCTCCCCAGCACTGACCAGCAACAGTCTCTCACCCCACACAAACACCAGGGGATAGTTGAATAAATGTAGATTGTTGTACCATACTGTTGTACCATACTTGCCGGTAAAAAAAATAAGACATCCCCTGAAAATAAGCCATAGTGTGATTTCTGGAGGAAAAATAAATATAAGACGGTGTCTTATTTTCGGGGAAACACGGTATCTTCATGTTGTGTCCTGAGTTCTTTCTTCTTTTAGTTCTGTCTTGACAATGTATCCATAATATTTTCTCCAGTTCAGGTGATGATCCTAATGTCTGCAGGTAGTAAGATAAAAATTGTTATTGAATGATCCTAGCATGCATGTCGATGGAAAAAATCATTGAAAAAATGGTCCTAGTGGTCACATTGCAGCTCCATGTTCTTTTGCCATCCAAAGTCTGCCTACTGTATATCTCCAACTACATTTTGTATTTTAAACTTTGGATAAGACAGGGAAAGGTTATCATCCCTATTAGATTTTTATTTTTCTCTGCCCATGTGCTTTTGGGGAGAATCCCTTTTCCTTTCTGTCCCAAAGACACAGCCAGAAGTTTTTGGCTTTAGATATACAGTCATGGCTGAAATTGTTGGAACCCCAGAATGTTTTCCAGAAAATCAAGTATTTCTCACAGAAAGGTATTGCAGTAACACATGTTTTGCTATACACGTGTTTATTCCCTTTGTGTGTATTGGAACAAAACAAAAAAAGAGAGGAAAAAAGCAAATTGGACATAATGTCACACAAAACTCCAAAAATGGTCTGGTAAAAATTCTTGGTACCCTTTCAAAATTGTGGATAAATAAGATTGTTTCAAGCATGTAATGCTCCTTTAAACTCACCTGGGGCAAGTAACAGGTATGGGCAATATAAAAATCATACCTGAAAGCAGATAACAAGGAGAGAAGTTCACTTATAGCTAGATTCACGTAGGGTTACGCCGGCGTATCAGTAGATACGCCGTCGTAACTCTGAATCTACGCTGTCGTAAATTTAAGCGTATTCTGGAAACCAGATACGCTTACATTAGGCTAAGATACGAGCGGCGTAAGTCTCCTACGCCGTCGTATCTTAGGGTGCATATTTACGCTGGCCGCTAGGTGGCGCTTCCGTTGAGTTTGGCGTAGAATAAGCAAATGACTAGATACGCCGATTCACGGACGTACATGCGCCCGTTGCAGTAAAGATACACTGTTTCCGTAAGAGGTACGCCGGCATGAAGATAAAGCTGTCCCCTAGGTGGCCTAGCCAATGTTAAGTATGGCCGTCGTTCCCGCGTCAAAATTTAAAAACTTTACGTCGTTTGCGTAAGGCGTCCGTGAATGGGGCTGGACGTAATTTACGTTCACGTCGAAACCAATACGTCCTTGCGGCGTACTTTGGAGCAATGCACACTGGGATATGTACACGGACGGCGCATGCGCCGTTCGTAAAAAACGTCAATCACGTCGGGTCACCAATCATTTACATAAAACACACCCCCTCATCTTCATTTGAATTAGGCGCGCTTACGCGGGCCCCATTTACGCTACGCCGCCGTGACTTAGGAGGCAAGTGCTTTGTGAATACAGCACTTGCCTCTCTGACTTAAGGCGGCGTAGCGTAAATACAATACGATACGCCGCCTGAAAAATGCGCCCATCTACCTGAATCCAGCTATTAGTCTTTGCATTGTGTGTCTGTGTGTGCCACACTAAGCATGGACAACAGAAAGAGGAGAAGAGAACTGTCTGAGGACTTGTGAACCAAAATTGTGGAAAAATATCAACAATCTCAAGGTTACAAGTCCATCTCCAGAGATTTGGATTTGCCTTTGTCCACAGTGCGCAGCATTATCAAGAAGTTTGCAACCCATGGCACTGTAGCTTATCTCTCTGGGCGTGGACGGAAGAGAACATTTTATTAAAGGTTGCAATGTAGGATAGTCAGGATGGTGGATAAGCTGCCTCAAACAAGTCCCAAAGAAATTCAAGCTGTTCTACAGGCTCAGGGAGCATCAGTGTCAGCACGAACTATTCGTCGACATTTAAATGAAATTAAACACTATGGCAGGAGACCCAGGAGGACCCCACTGCTGACACAGAGACATAAAAAAGCAAGACTACTTGAGTAAGCCAAAATCCTTCTGGGAAAACATCTTGTGGACAGATGAGACCAAGATAGAGCTTTTTGGTAAAGCACATCATTCTACTGTTTACCGAAAACGGAATGAGCCCTACAAAGAAAAGAACACAGGCCCAGATTCAAGAAGCAATTGTGCCTGTGTAACCATAGGTTACGCAGCGCAATTGCTTACTTGCTCCTGCGTTACGAATGCTCCTGATTCAGGAACATCGTAACGCCGACTGCAGCCTAAAATCTGCGTGGCATAAGGCTCTTATGCCACGCTGATTTTAGGCTGCATTCTTGCGTTGAGCGCTAGGGGGCGCTCCCATTGTGATCAGCGTATAGTATGCAAATTGCATACTAACACCGATTCACAATTGTTGCGCGGGCCCTGCGTACGCAAGTTACGTCGTTTCCGTACGGCGTGCTTAGCGTAAGGCTGCTCCTGCTAATAGCAGGCGCAGCCAATGCTAAGGATACCCGTCGTTCCCGCGACGCGAAATTTGAAATCTACGTCGTTTGCGTAAGTGATTCGTGAATGGCGCTGGACGCCATTCACGTTCACTTTGAAGCAAATGACGCCCTTGCGACGTCATTTGCCGCAATGCACGTCGGGAAAGTTTCCCGACGGAGCATGCACTCTACGCTTGGCGCGGGAGCGTGCCTAATTTAAATGATTCCCACCCCCGGCGGGGTCATTTACATTGCGCGCGCTTACGCCGGGCAATTTTGCCGGCGCGCCCTCGCAATTTACGGAGCTACTGCTCCGTGAATCGAGGGCCGGCGCAAAATATTTGCGGGGGCGCAGGGCAAAATCGTTGCCCTGCGCCTCCGCAAATAGAGCGCAAATGTACCTGAATCTGGGCCACAGTACCTACAGTGAAATATGGTGGAGGTTCAATTATGTTTTGGGGTTGTTTTTCTGCCTCTGGCACTGGGTGCCTTGAATGTGTGCACGGCATCATGAAATCTGAGGATTACCAAAGGATTTTTGGGTCGCACTGTAGAGCCCAGTGTCAGAAAACTTGAAGTTCAGTAACGTACCAGGTGGCTATGCATCACAGAAATGGTTTTCAGTTGTGAATGCCCGACACCTTTTTTTTTTTGGTACATAAAGCAAATATGTATAATAATGTGAAAACGTACAGCTCTGCCCTCTAAACTACATCTAAACTCTCTACACCAAACGTGACCCTAATATTTCATTTATTACTTATATGACTCTGACACATAGCTCTCAAATGTTCATATTTGGTTACCAAATCTCTGTGGCTCTCTTTTCTCCTCAGTTGACCACCTGACCCTTCATTTGGTCTAAAGCAGGGGTCTCCAAACTTTCTAAACAAAGGGCCAGTTTATTGTACTTCAGACTTTGGGGGGTGAGACTGTGGCCAATTTTCCTGGCATCAGTGAGAGTAAACATTGCCATATTTAGTATTAGGAGGAAGAAAAGTGCTCCATCGTTGGTATCATTGGGCAGAATAGCGCCCCGTCGTTGGTATCATTGGGAGGATTAGTGCTCCATTGTTGGTGTCAGTGGGAGAAATGGTGCCACATAGTTGGTATCATTGGGCAGAATAGTGCCCTGTCCTTGGTATCATTGGGAGGAATAGTGCTCAATTGTTGGTATCATTGGGAGGAAAAGTTCCCCATTGTTGGTGTCAGTGGGAGCAAAAGTATCCCACCGTTGGTATCATTGGGAGGAATAGTGCCCCATCGTTGGTACCATTGGGAGGAATAGTGGGCCAGATCCACAGCCAGGGGGCTTAACTTAAATCTTCCTATTTAAGTTACACCGCTGCAAAATTTGTACCTAAGTGCCCGATCCACAAAGCACTTACCTAGAAATTTTCGGCTGTGTAACTTAAATCTGTCCGGCGCAAGGCGTGCCCAATCTAATGGGGCAAATCCCATTTAAATTAGGCGCGCTCCCACGTACTGCGCATGCTCCCGACGCGATTTTCCCGACGTGCTTTGCACAAAGTTACGTTACGCCGAGTTTTGTGAATCGCGCCGGGTAAAAAAAGTTGCGTCGGTAAAAAAAAAAAAGAGATGCTGCGGGAAAAAAAAATGTAAAAAAAAATTTGACAGCGTCGCGGGAAAGAAGGGTCTACTTTTACATGGTGTACTAACTTTACACTTTGTAAAAGTAGCCCTAATTTTGCGTTTGCAAACTAACAACTTACGGAGACTTCACGAAGGGAAACCGCTTCGTGGATCTCCGTAAGTGCTAATTTGCATACCCGACGCGGAATTTCGACGAGAAATACCCCCAGCGGCAGCTGAGGTACTGCATCCTAAGATCCGACAGTGTAAAACTATTACACCTGCCGGATCTTAGGAATATCTATGAGTAACTGATTCTGGATACTACTGATACGCCGGCGTATCCCTTTTGTGGATCTGGCCCAGTGTCCCATTATTGGTGTCAGTGGGAGAAATGGAGAAATGGTGCCCCGATGTTGATGTCAGTTGGAAGAATACTGTCCCATATCAGTGGGAGGAATAGTGCGCCAAGGGTTGGATAATAGCAAGCAAAGTGCCTAATCCGGCCCCAGGCTGCAGTTTGAAGACCACTGGTCTAAAGTATAGAGGTCTATAAAAATACAATGAAAATACCAAAAGTATTATACTACACCAAAATTTTCAATCAGACTCTAAATGATTGTATTTTTAGATATTAATTCTTAATAATTAGCATCGCTGAGGACATAGTAGAAGTGTGTCCTGTATGATAAAGTGGTTGTAAACCTCACACATGGAATATCAACCAAACATATCCCTCTATAGTGTGTACTTGTCTCAGTTAGGAGCACTAAGTAATACTTTGGTCTGCTGCTTCTTTCCTCTGCTATCAGCATGAATTACTTATGACAAATTTTCCTGACACCACAAGAACAATTGTGGCAGAGGAAGGACCTCCAGCTAATTGACAGCCTTGGCTCTGTTCCTGTGTGCTGTGTGGGAGGAGGGTGTGCCCCTTCCCTCCAATCAGCGGTCAGAGCTCTCCCCGCTGAGCTCTGCAGAGTGTAACTTCAGCTCTCCACCCCATGTTTTCTGAACTCTCAGCACTTTGAATGGGTGTAGAAAAGAGAGGGCTGCAGATAGACAACTTATGTAGGAGGATTTGTTTAATCTCTGTGTATCACCATAGGCCAGTCCCTTCACTGTGTATATGTAAGGGTTTACAACCGCTTTAAGCCCAATGTGCAAGTTATAAGTATAAGAGTGCTTTAACCAATACTCCTGTGTTGGCCTTGGATTTTCTCCAAAAACAAGTTACCACACCCATAATATGTTTATACATTCTATTTCAACAAAACAAACCTTGTCTCTGGAAGCTGACAGTGTCATTAATAAGATCTTACGTCCCATACACACGATCTGAGTTTGCGTCGGAATAAACTCAGACCGTTTTTTCCGACTGAATTCCGTTCAAGCTGTCTTGCATACACACGGACACACCAAATTCCAACCGTCAAAAACGCAGTGATGTACAACACTACGACGAGCCTAGAAAAATGAAGTGCAATGCTTCTGAGTATGCGTCGAATTGTTTCCGAGCATGCATGTTTTTTTCTCCGTCGGAGTTCCATACAGACGAATGGAATTGTTCTCTTTCTAACTCCATCGAAATTTTCGATGGAAAAAGTCATATTGGGCATACACACGGTTGGAATATTCGATGAAAAAATTCCGTCTGACTTTTTCTATCGGAAATTCCGATCGTGTGCATGAGGCATTAGGTAATCCTCTATCTCTTTGACCCTAGGTGGACACCACAAGGTGAAGTAGCCGTAGTGAGTCACCAAAAATAAACAATATACCTAAAGATAATGTAGGGGTTGAAGATATAGCGACCACTGGGCACTGGTGAAGAGGTCAACAGAGTGATATAGAAGAGGGGAAGGAGAAATGTAAGTATCCAGCAGGAGGAAGAAACACAAGTCCATGTCTCTTACAGCATCACACACCAAGAGAAACAATCCTACCAACCTTTTCCTTTCCTCAGCTCAGGGTATGGATTTTTTGGGTGGTCTGGGTGGTGCAGTGTGCTTACACTGAGTCTCTCCTATTGCAGATGGGTGGCACAAGACTCAGTAGACTCCAGGAGATGCAGAGCGACTTCTCAAGCCCTGTACACACGCTCGTTTTTTTCTGCGGTAAAAAGTCCGCCGAGAAAGCAGAGGGCAAAGCCGAGAACCCGGCAGAAAAACTGCCATGGGGCTTTGGCCCGGAATCCTGGCTGTGTGTATGCTCCATCGGCACTGCTTCGCAGTCTTTCCCATAGGTAAGTAGTAGATCTGGCAGGAAAAAAATCGTCAGGAATCCCGACAGGAAAATAGAGAACATGTTCTCTATATTCCTGCCGGGATTCCCAGCTGTTTTCCTGATAGGAAAACTGCGAGGAAGCATACACACGTCCGATTTACCCAGCCAAAAGCTCTCCTGGCAGTTTTCCTGCCGGAAAAACTGGTTGTGTGTATGAGGCTTGAGACTTTCAGAGACTTTCTTCAAACACAATGAGATTATAGTAGAATCCTCACTACCAGATGGCTCATTTGTTTCCTGGGTGAGTTGATATGTTGGCTACTAGAGAAGATTTCCAGGATTCAACAAACGATCCTAAATGAGTCTAAATGGTCACTTGTACCTAAATCTCAAATAGCAGCAACAGAGCCAACCCCAAATAAAATATTTGTTTTTTCCAAAAATTGTATTAAAAAAAGGTCTAAAATTAGAAGGCCAATATGGTGGCCTGAGTTTATGGGAGGAGCCCAGAGGGTATTTAAGCAGCCCACTCACACATGCTCTTTGTCGGTTTAGTGTGCGGTACTACACGTCACTGGTCTGACTCTTCCCAGCTCACCTCAAGTTTGTGAGTCTGCGCATTCAATCGCATTTGACACCCTCCCGTCCTTCCCTTTTTCAGGGCACTTCTCAGCATATCCTTCTTCAATTAACTACCCATTACTTACCTTGGGTATGCCCCCTTTTCTTGGCATACTGACCAGACCACCAAGGCACACTTCAGGTCTATTTATGTTGTAAGTCTTGTTGCGTGTTTATGTGATCCACATCTCTCTTGGTCAGAGGGCCACGACCGTAAACAACATTATAGACAGTTCTTCAACAAAGTCAAGTTACATTAAGCACAACTTTTAAAAGTCAATCAATTTGATAAGATAGTTAGTCTTGTGAGGAGTGTCTACAGCTTTCTAGTCCTATTTCACTGTAGTGTATAACAGAAATCCTGTTCTATGATTGGTTTAGTAAGACATGCCCGATAGTAGGTTCTGTTGGTAAAAGACGTTCCACCTTCATGCGAGCTCTCTTGCATGGTTGAAAGTTCTTGCGGGCATGCTCCAGTGATACAGCAGAAGAGAGGTACAGAGGTGCATTGCGGGCGGTATTAACCCTTTTTCGGACGCTAGTGGGGGTTAAAACCGTATCGTGGTAAATACGACGGTATATCGGCACTTAAAATCGCGCCGCTATACCGTCACCGCACCTCCACTGCCCCATGTGAAAGGGGCCTAAGTAGAAAGACTGGTGTAGAGAAAAAAATGCTAGAACTACGGTATATTGACAATGTGCACTTGCTGTGGTTATGCTAGGCCTAGTACTGTCTGATAAGCTCTACTTAATAGCTTAATAGAACAGAAATAGTTGGATGGTGGTGAAACCTGGGTCAATGGACATGTGACATGACAGGGGCAGTCATCAAGATGTTTTCTTCTGCTGGATATCGTTGGGGCCCCTTAAGAGCTCGTGCTCTTAACCACTTAAGACCCGGACTTTTAGGCAGCTAACGGACCTGGCCAGTTTTTGCGATTCGGCACTGCTTTGATTTAACTGACAATTGCGCGGTCGTGCGACGTGACTCCCAAACGAAATTGGCATCCTTTTTTCCCCCAAATAGCGTTTTCTTTTGGTGGTATTTGATCACCTCTGCATTTTTTTTTGTGCTATAAACAATTTGCGCGACAATTTTGAGAAAAATGCTATATTTTTTACTTTTTGCTATAATAAATATCCCCCAAAAATATATAAAAATAAATAAAATTTTCCTCAGTTTAGGCCAATACATATTCTTCTACCTATTTTTGGTAAAAAAAAATCTCAATAAGCGTTTATCGATTGGTTTGGTTATAGCGTTTACAAAATAGGGGATAGTTTTATTGCATTTTTATAAAAAAAATTTTTTTACTACTAATGGTGGCAATCAGCAATTTTTTTCGTGACTGCGACATTATGGCGGACACTTCGGACAATTTTGACACATTTTTGGGACCATTGTCATTTTCACAGCAAAAAAATGCATTAAAAATGCATTGTTTACTGTGAAAATGACAATTGCAGTTTGGGAGTTAACCACAAGGGGGCGCTGAAGGGGTTAAGTGTGACCTCATTTGTGTTTCTAACTGTAGGGGGTGTGGCTGTAGGTGTGACGTCATTGATTGTGTTTCCCTATAAAAGGGAACACACGATCAATGACGGCGCCACAGTGAAGAACGGGGAAGCTGTGTTTACAGACAGCTCTCCCCGTTCTTCAGCTCCGGGGACCGATCGCGGGACTCCAGCGGCGATCGGGTCTGCTGGTCCCGCGGTCCCGGAGCTTCGGACCAGGTCGCGGGCGCGTGCCCGCGACCCACGGCTGGGCACTTAAAGAGGACGTACATGTACGTGCTTGTGCCCAGCCGTGCCATTCTGCCGACGTATATGTGCAGGAGGCGGTCATTAAGTGGTTAAGAAATTCTTTCACAGATGGGAAGTAAATGCAAGTTAACTGTAATAGTCCAGCAAAACTATAGTGTAGTGGTAGTATGGGTGAAACATAGATTTCCTGAGAATCTTCTGAGAATGCTGGGCAAAGCTAGGGTTGTGCAACATGTGAAGGATGTAACTAGTGCCTTCCACTCAGCAACAGTCTCTGGCAACAGTAACACTACTGGGCCAATGACCCTCTCACCAGTCTTAGGGTACAGCTACAGATGCTCCTGGAGGAAGGGGGCCAGCAGTGGCAACTAGTGGCGATTAAATCTCCAACCCCCATGAGGCAGTGGCCCAGTTGTATACAGTGTAATCAATGGCAGGCTGCACTAAGTTTAATCGACCCACAGACTCAGGAATCAGATCTCACAGGCCAACTGCCTGTAGGCAGGAGCTGATGCACAGCAATCTTCCCTCTCTCTATCTTGGCACTGAAAAATGACCAAACCTTCCCAGGCAGAACTGATTCAGAGTATTTCCAAACGGCTCCGAACCGTTACAAGTGTCACTGCACCTCTGGCCAAATGTGGTACTGCACACCCCATTAGCTTGAATTCTGCTCGTTTTGCAAGACAACACTCGCAAACAGATTCAGGATTTAAAAAAAAAGTTGCTTGTCTTTCAAAATGCTCATTAACTGCGTTACTTGTAAACCAAGGTTCCACTGTATATGTTTTACTATTATGGACCATATATCCATTACCATTTACCACCAAAAGAAAGACAAATTTGTCCTTAAAAAAACAAGGTATAATCGACCTGGATACACAAAGTAGCTGTTATGATATTTAAAGTTTTACTAACACATGCCAAAGTTGCAAAACGGTGCTTAGGTATTAACATTTGTTTTACCCTTAGTCACTAATGGGTAGAATCAGGTAGGGGCGCCCTAATTTGCGGCGGCATAGCCTAGCATGTTTACACTATGCCACCTTAAGTAAGAGAGGCAAGTACATGATTCTCAAAGCACTTACCTCTTTACTTAGGGCTGAGTAGTGTAAACGCGGCGGGCGTAAGGGCGCCTAATTCAAATGGGTTGGAGGGGGCGTGTTTAATGGTAATGAGGCTTGACCTCACGTTTTTGACGTTTGTTGGCTACTGCGCATGCGCCGGGCGCCTACATTTCCCAGTGCGGCTAAGTACGCCGTACGGGCCTATTGATTTCGATGTGGACGTAAACGACTTACACAAACGACGTAAAAATTTCGAATTTCGCGGCGGGAACGGCGGCCATACTTGACATTACTATTCCACTAGGGCCTAGCTCTAACTTTACGCGGCCTATCTCTTACGTAAACGGCGTAAAAGTACTGCGTCGGCCTGGCGTACGTTCGTGAATCGGCGTATCCCCTCATTTACATATTCTACGCCGACCGCAATGGAAGCGCCACCTAGCGGCCATCCAAAAAATTGCAATCTAAGATAGGACGGCGCAAGCCGTCGTATCTTAGATATGTTTAAGCGTATCTCTGTTTGAGCATACGCTTAAACATAGGTCGGCTTAGATTCTGAGTTAGGTCGGATTATCTACTAATAAGCCGGCCTAACTCTACCTGAATCTACCTAGAAAGGTTTAACATGTACAACTGCAAAATACTGAGCCCTCTGAGTCCATTTTTATGCCACATTTTTAGGTTACCCTTTGAGGTGATTCCAATATTCCCAATATGTCCTCTTTGAATGAATCACACAATCTGTTTTATAAGCTCAACACATTTTGTTACAGGCGGGTTGTCTTATTTCTCAAGATATATCCATAGGTGGTAGGACACTGTTTCTGGTAGAGCAGTTCCACCAATGTGTGGCTTCCAGGTACCATGGATGTACCTTCTTTATTCATGACATTCCAAAGATGTAAGGCATAGGAGTCCTTAAATGTTGGCAAATTCTCCCAGACTTCAAAGTATCTTCTCCATGATGGATAATGGATGGGGTAGAAACGTTGAGAATGAAAATAACTGATGTTTCCACACATGACATCATCTGTAGAGTTAAATACGGGCATGCCACATAATTTCTTCACAACACGAGTGAAAACCCCCGGTCCTTGGTGTCCCCATATTTCTCCCCTGTAGTTCTCAACAAAGTTTTCCATAAACTGCCATGCCAACTGGTAATGTGAGGAAAGTCCAAAAACACTACTGCTAGTAATTGTGGGTTCCTGGGCTGCTATAAAATGGTCCTGGGGTATTGGATGAAGTGAGATGACATCAGCATCCATGTAAATTCCACCGTATTTCCACATTAGGGCAAACCTACAGGCATCTGAGCTCACATGGGTCCAGTAGACTTCTTTTTCAGGGTTCACCTGGTAATCCAGAAAAGTACATTTAAAATATATCTTAGCTTATAAATTAGAGAGTAGTTTTTCTGTTACAAAAAACAAACATAAAAACAAACAAAAAAAACTGCATGCATTAGCTGTGTGCTGTCATAATAAACAGAAGAAATACCTGTGTGCCTCATTAAGGCGACCCCTGTTGCAGCCTGGATACTATGTATACTGTCTCCAACAATGCTTTCTCAAGCCCTGTACACACGGCCAGGGAATCTCGTCAGGAAAAAAAATTTGTTTTTCCTGACGAGATTCCTGGCAAGCTTTCCTTGCTCACCGAGTGTACACACGGCCATTCAAAAGAACCGCCGTTCATTTGAATGGCAAGAACGCAGTGACATCATCGACTACTACGAGCATGCGCTTGTCACATTCGATGCTGTCGCCGCCATCTTGCTACACCCTACACTACCGCAAAGTCTCATCGAGCATGTGTGGGTTTCCATGGAGACAGGTAAGTACACAGACGCTCAGGTTTCTCGGCAGGAAAACACTGCCGAGAATCACAACGAGAAAATAGAGAGCAGGTTCTCTATTTTTCCTTGTGGAGATTTCAGGCAGTTTTCTCGATGAGAAACCATACACACAGCAGTTTTCTTGCTGTTTCTGGCCAAGAAAACCGTGCGTGTGTACGAGTCTTCGGTCAATATTCTCTATGAGCCACCATAAAGCAAATCAGAGCCCTTGTCCACGTTACATTAAAACTCAATTCATAGTCTGAATTTGGAGCACGTTTCACACTCCAGGGTCAGGCTATAATGTACATTATATAATGCCCATAGTATGGGCACAGGTGCCCTAATGTAATTCATCCCAGTGGTTTAGAAATTAGCTTTCTATGTCACATCCTCCTTGGACAGTGAATAAGTATCAGAGGGTTTAACCACAGGGGGCCCCATGCTCTGTGGCTCCCCTGTTCACCTGAATAGGAGTGCAGGCAGGGTTTTTTTTTGTCTGTCCCCCCACCTTTAGCAACTCGCGGCCCCCCCCCATTTTTTTTTGTCTGACTTTAGCAACTCGGAGAGAGAAGACTTGATTTGACTTGACTTTGTTTTGTTCGTCAGCACCAACCCCCCCAGTCCCGCTTATCATCTCCCGGCAGGAGAGAGAAGAGAAGAGTTGACATTTTCGTTATCACATCCCCCCCAGCTTTCCATCTTGCGGCAGAAGAGAGGAGGGCCCCCCCAGTTCTCTGCTCCAAGGGGGCCCTTCCTAAAGCTGTGTAAGGGGCCCCAAAATTTGTGATGGCTGCTCTGCATCAGGGATCTGTTTAGACCCCTGATTTCTCACCAAAGCCCCCGACAAGGCTCCTAAAAATTTGTTTAAAAAAATAAATAAAAAAAAATAAGATTGTAGGAAATAAATAAATTAATAGATACATTGAAATAGTAACACATAATTACAAAATAACAAGAATAAAAAACTTCTGACACCAGTGGCGGAACTATAAGTACTGCAAAGTTTACACTTGCGACTGGGCTATGGCTCCGGGCTCAAAAGGAAGGGCCCTGGGCTCAAAGAAAAGAGGGACAGGGGGCCCTTCATGTTTTTTTGAACCGTGACACGGAAGATTCAACTTACAACTCTACTAGGGATCATCAACTCTGACATTTGTTTTATGAAAGTGCTCATGTGCTTGACACTATTTCAGTGGAGGGCTTTTGGTTCTTTTTAGCCAACCTATCATCACAACTTGTTGGGTTATATTTTCTTGTTTAAAGTGGAACTGAACTCAAAAGGTGAGGATTTGCTATGCTATAGGGAAGTGTACATCTTGTATAACAGTGTAAATTTGCTGTCCACTAAAAATAACTCAACATACGGCCATTAATGTCTAAACCGCTGGCAACAAAAGTGAGTGCAC
Organism: Rana temporaria; assembly: GCF_905171775.1. Classification (NCBI taxonomy): domain Eukaryota; kingdom Metazoa; phylum Chordata; class Amphibia; order Anura; family Ranidae; genus Rana; species Rana temporaria. The sequence continues at coordinate 31,607,234 of NC_053492.1, read as the reverse complement.
CCCTAAGTGAAAATTTCCAAATTGGGCACAATTAGCCATTTGATCAACCCAGTATCATGTGACTTGATAGTGTTACAAGGTCTCAGGTGTGAATGGGGAGCAGGTGTGTTAAATTTGGTGTTATCGCTCTCACTCTCTCATACTGGTCACTGGAAGTTCAACATGGCACCTTTTGGCAAAGAAATATCCACGACCATACAGCGGTTTAACAGGACAGGTTCCACTCAGAACAGGCCAAAGAAGTTGAGTGCACATGCTCAACGTCATATCCAGAGGTTGTCTTTGGGAAATAGATGTATGAGTGCTGCCAGCATTGCTGCAGAGGTTGAAGGGGTGGGGGGTCAGCCTGTCAGTGCTCAGACCATATGCCACACACTGTATCAAATTGTTCTGCATGGCTATCGTCCCAGAAGGAAGTCTCTTCTAAAGATGATGCAAATGAAAGCCTGCAGACAGTTTGCTGAAGACAAGCAGAGTAAGGACATGGGTTACTGAAAACATGTCCTGTGATCTGATGAGACCAAGATAAACTTATCTGGTTTAGATGGTGTCAAGTGTGTGTGGCGGCAACCAGGTGAGGAGGACAAAGCCAAGTGTGTCTTGCCTACAGCCAAGCATGGTGGTGGGAGTGTCTTGGTCTGGGGCTGCATGAGTGCTGTTGGCACTGGGAAGCTACAGTTCATTGAGGGAACCATGAATGCCAACATGGACATACTGAAGCAGAGCATGATTCCCTCCCTTCGGAGATTGGGCCGCAGGGCAGTATTCCAACATAATAACGACCCCAAACATACCTCCAAGACCACCACTGCCTTGCTAAAGAGGTTGGGGGTTAAGGTGATGGACTGGCCAAGCATGTCTCCATACCTAAACCTTATTGAGCATCTGTGGGTCTTCTCAAACGGAAGGTGGAGGAGCGCAAGCTCTCTAACATCACCAGCTCTGTGATGTCGTCATGGAGGAGTGGAAGAGGGCTCCAGTGTCAACCTGTGAAGCTCTGGTGAACTCCACGCCCAAAAGGGTTAAGGCAGTGCTGGAAAATAATGGTGGCCACACAAAATATTGACACTTTGGGCCCAATTTGGACATTTTCACTTAGGGGTGTACTCACTTTTGTTGCCAACGGTTTAGACATTAAGGGCCCTTTCAGACAGGGCTGTCTGTGTGTGGGCTCCATTTTAGCTCAGCGGGAATCGCTCCATCAATCCCAGCTGAGCAGGCAGATGACAGGTCTGTCTCTCCCCTATGGGGGATCGGATGATGACGGACCGTAGAGTCTGTTGTCATCCAATCCGATTCACCAAACAGATGGAAAATAGGGTTTTCTTCCGTCACACTTTGGTGGATCGGAGCGGGTCGGATGTCAGCGGGCATGTCACCTCTGACATCCATGGCTCCATAGGGGTGCACGGAGTGCCCGTTCAGGTCCACTGAAAAAAACTGAAAGGCCCCTAATGGCTGTGTGTTGAGCGTTATTTTGAGGGGACAGCAAATTTCCACTGTTATACAAGCTGTACACTCACTACTTTACATTGTAGCAAGGTGTCATTTCTTCACATGAAAAGATATAATAAAATATTTACAAAATTGTGAGGGGTGTACTCACTTTTGAGATATACTGTATATGTGTGAAATCTAAGGTACTGCTACATCAAATTGCTAGTCTTACTGGATTTGGAAGAAGGCTTACTAAGGTCACTACTGTACTGTTCTCCTTGCTGGAAGCCCTGACATGAGAAAACAAAGACCTGCCTCTGCCAAGATGGCTGGCTCCACATAGTGCTGAACAAAGAATAGTAAGTCAGTAATGGGGAAAGATCAATTGCTGGGAGACCACAGATAATACTGGTGACTAGCACCCTGTATTGGTGACTTGCCCTCATATGACTTTTTAGGCAAGTATTTCTTGCCCTGTACACACAAGCGGAATTCCTGTCGGATAAAAAAACTATGGTTTTCCAGACGGAATACTGACAAGCTTGTCTTGCATACACACGGTTACACCAAATTCTACCCGTCAAGAGTGCAGTGACGTACAACATGTATGACAGCACTATAAAGGGGAAGTTTCATTCCAACCCCGCCACCCTTTGGGCTGCTTTTGCTGATTTTGTGTTAGTAAAAGTTTGGTGAGAGACGATTCGTGCTTTACAGTCTTTGTGCTTTTCAGATCATTTTCTGCTGTTCAGTTGGTGCTTGTGGGTTTGTATCTGTCTTTCAGTGCGTGTAGTGAGTTTGTATCTGGTTTTCAGTGCATTCTTGTCCGCTCGTTTCTGATTTTTAGGTCATTCTTCATAGGCCTTGCTGTTCTTCAATGCGTTCTGTTAGTTCGTTCTGACCAGCCAACCGTTTTCTAGCCATGTTGCGGGTACATACTCATCGTAGAGTTTGTGCTGTGCATAGGCTTGGTGTTGGGTTTCTTGCTTTAACCCAAGCTCAATCCATGAACAGGGTGAGGAGGTGTTCATGGAAGAAGAATTGGTTGCTCCAGCGTTACCAATTTTGTCACATGCCTTTGCTGCGGGAGATCCAGGAGAATAATCCTGATGACTTCAGGAATTATCTCCGTATGACGGACGTCGTTTTTGACTGTCTGTTGGCTTTGCTGTCCCCTTATTTTACGAAGCAGGACACCTTAATGCGGCAAACCATCACTCCTGAGCAAAGGCTAGTTGCCATGTTGCGATACTGGATATAAGCGGGAAGTTTGGGACTTTAAATGAGGCCATAGACGAAATAGAGGTATAAGAATCAAAATATATATTTATTAATCATAAAATTGTAAAAACCAAATCAAAAAAGGAAACCACATGGAGAAAGACATTGTAGTGAACATCATTCCATATTTGTTCACACAGGCATATGTATGTGTGTGTGTGAACTATGGGCATCATGGGTATATTAGTATATACCACCTTGTGCTACCTTGTGGACTGAATTGATTAGTAAAAACATTAAATGATACATATATATATTTATATATATATGTATCATTTAATGTTTTTACTAATCAATTCAGTCCACAAGGTAGCACAAGGTGCTATACCCTAAGTGCTTTACCCTAAACACCCCCAAAAATGTGTACAAGTGTTTTTGTTCTCATTAAATTCAGGCAGAGTGGCAGAGGTCTTTTCTGAGGGCCAAACTCATTTAGAATTTACAATGGGTCATCAGAGGGGGTGAGGAATCTGATAAGTGGACCTTATATTTTTGTCTTTAAATACTCCTTAAAATAAAAGTTATACTGATGTTGGCCAAGTATGTTTTTTTGTTATAATCTGCTTGCAATGTTATGTGCAAAAGTACTAATATTTTTTTTTCTGGTTTGACTCCACAGTTTCCTTTAACGCCACAGGAATGGCAGACCGTGGCATCCCAGTTTGCCCACCGGTGGGACTTTCCCAACTGTGGAGGTGCAATAGATGAGAAGCATGTCCACATTGTGCCACCACCCCATTCGGGGTCATACTATTTTAACTATAAGGGGTTTCCTAGTATCGTGTTGATGGTGGTGGTGTTGGCACAATATGAGTTTCATGTCGATGTGGAGAAGAATAGCCGGATGTCGGATGGTGGAGTCTTCACCCAGACTGAGTTTTCCCGACGTCTCCAGAGTAGTGGCCTGGCATTGCCCCCTGATGAAGACAACGTGGAAGGACTCCCATTTGTGTTTGTCACAGATGAAGCCTTTGGTCTGGGAGAACATCTGATGAGGCCATTCCCCCAGAGGACCCTCACCCTGGAGAGGAGGGTTTTTAACTGCCGGCTGGCCAGAGCCCGAAGAGTAGTTGAGAATGCCTTTGGGATAATGGCCAGCCGGTTCCGCCTATTTCTGACAGCAATACAATGGCGGACTACATATTATCCTGCTGCATATTGCACAATTTTTATGCCAAAATGCCCAAAATGATCTTGCCTCAGTTGGGCCTGAGGCTGGACTTCCTGCTAATCCCCTTACAGTCCTGGAATCTGGCCGTCCTGGCTTGCCCCCCCAAAGCTCTGTGAAGTTTGCAAGAAATGTTGGTTATTTTACGGGTAGGGGGGCCATTGCTTTGCCAGACAATGTCTAAATCATTTTTTTAATAATAAAAAAAATATCTGTTAAAATCTTGAATTTGATTCATTGCTTGTGTTTCTTTTAGCTGTCTCCTAGGTTATCCTAGTGCACTTTTAGTACCAAGTGGATTTTCCTTTAGTAAATAACCCCCATTGTCACTGTAAACACCAACTTATTAAAAACAATGGTATTGAGCATTGAAATAAGAAGACACACATTATAAAACGTTTAACTCTGTGCACATTCACATGTGCGTTATAATTTTTTTGGGTTAAAATACAACAATTTATTTTTAGAAAAAAAAAATTCATTCTTTTTTTGTGCATTTGCATGAACAGGAAATGTTTCAAAACATAACATACACAACTCTGAAGTTCAAAATTGAAAACCTGAAGGCAATATCAGACATTATAGTGTGTCCAAACTGTGTTGATCTTTCCTTCATCAGATGGGGTGATGTCACCCCTGAACAAGCCAAATTTTGAAGATGCACACAAATTGTGAGGCAATATGGGGATTTTCCTCCTGATCCCAAGCCTAATGTCAACATGTGGTGGCTCCCATCATGGGGGATCAATGGACGTGTTTTGGGGGTGCAACCCCTTCCTTTCACCTACTTGAGGTGCGAGAAAGGGGTTGCACCCACAAAACGCGTACATTGATATCCCTTGATGGGAGATAGCACATGTTGACACACTGTGTGCCTCTTCAAAATTTGACTTGGAGAAAGAAGTATAACTTTTTTAAATTTTTTGAATTTTGTGTTTCTTTAGATTCGCCCCAAAACATCAATCACGTTCTTAAATTTTTAATAAAGAAGATTGATATTATTCCTCATGATGTCTAGTTCTCGACTACACACCATGATTTCCTGGATTAATATTTATGCACTAGCACTTGTGAAATGAGGAGTTTCTTTTTCACCAACATGTTCATCACCTAAAAATAGAAAAAAGGTATTATAAATATGCAGACCTACATCTCTTACCTGATGCTGTGGTGACAGACACTGACCTGTTGTGGTGACAATTTCCACCACTTCATCCACCACTCTTTCCTCCACATCTTCATCTTGGGGCTCTCTCTGGTCCCCTTCTTTAGGAGGTGTGGGATACCTACTGTCTTCTGAGTGTTGTCTTTCGAGTCTTTGCTCCCCTATGAGAATGAAATAAAAGGTATACTTAGCACACAGATATTTGAGGCTAGAAATAGGAATATGAAACATTGCTTGGAAGTGGGGTACAATTGTCTTTGGCAGATTTCCAAGCTGAAGACATGATTTTTCCCCTTACCAAATCTGGAATACTTACCTTTTTTGGCCAAGTTTCACACATGGAGACACCCCAAGTATCCACTGGAGCACCTGTGTGGGACACCCTAAAAAGGTTGTTCTGGTGTCCCACACTAGTGCTCCTGAGTCCAAATGTCTAAACTGCTGCTGAGTGTCCCCTCCTTTACACTGAATCAAGTTTGCATTTCATTCTAGTTACAAACACATATAGACAACAATGTACTAAACTTCTTTTAATACAAATAAGCATGACCAAATGTAGTTAACCCTGTATGTAGTGGGCGAACAATGTTACCTACGACCGATTACTGTGCCCACTAACCTGAAAGTTGCCATTTTAAACTGTCCAACAATAAAATAAAAGCACATGGAGCAACATGCAAGTAATAATAATAATAATAATAATAATAATAGGAACACATGACAAATATATACTTTTTTTAAGCATTTTCTTGATCATCCTGTACTGGTCGTGCTCCCTCAATTTCAGATCTGACCAGCGTTTCCTCAATTGCTCCTTGGATCGTCATACCCCAAAATTCCTGTGCAGACTCCTCACAACTTTAGAAATGATCTTTGTCCTCCTCAAGATGTCCACCATCTCCGCCATCTCTGAAAAGGACATATTTGAGGCCTTATATCTCCTCCTGGATCGGGACGTTTCTTGCTCCGGGCTTTCCTTGTCATTAGTTAAATTATCATGCACCTGCTGTGTCTCCGCCATGTCTCTTCCACTGGATGCCGAAAGAGAAGGGGGGGGGTATACTAGAAAGAACGTCAGGGGCGGGCGATGTGTGCAGAGTTTAACACAAGTGCAGAGTATATAAAGCTAACACACATGTGTCGTAACTATGTTCTGTATGTGGAGGAAGCAGTAAGCGCCCGAACGCGAGACCGAAGGTAACTTTTTAACTTGGGTCATCAATGGCCTATACTGCTTCAAGATTGAGGCCTATATGGGGATAAGATTAGGAGAGTTTAGACTGACATTAATATTTATGTCTTGTGTTTTGTCTTGCAGAAATAATGAATGCCTTTAAAAATTCCTATTTTATGAACGAGTTTCTTGACAGGTACAGGGATCTGCCTGTTTTGTGGGAAACCAAAAAACCCCTCAGTAAGATTAAAACATCAAGGAAGGCAGCGCTACAGAAAATGCTGCAATTTGTAAAGACACAGGGCCCCAATGCAACCATCCAGTTTGTGGATAAGAAAATTGGGAACTTGAGAGGCACATACAGGAAGGAGTACAATATGGTGTTGGAATCACAGAGGTCAGGAGAAGCAGTAGAGGATGTGTATGTACCCAGTCTGTGGTACTACAATAAATTGCACTTTCTGGATGACCATCTTGAAGTGAGTCCATCACTTTCTACCCTTCCCTCCAGCCTTCCCACCACCCTTCCCTCCACCCTAGCAGAGGCTTACGAGGACCAACCTGGGCCTTCCATCCTGGAAGAAGTGGATGCGCCCAGCTGGAGCCAGGTATAGTATTTTTCTAAAGATTTATTGTCCTAAAAATTAATGATGTAAAATAGATGTTAATATTGATAAAAAGTTAATGTTTGAACAAAAAGTGATTTACATATCAATTGACAGTAGGGGCCAAAAATGATTGGGACAAGCATGAAAACTGGGGTCAGAATGTGAGCTGAAAATTGTGTGTGATTGATGAACCAAAAACTAAAACTATGTCTCTTTTTTTTACATAGGATGAGCTCAGCAAGGATGAGGGTGTGGAAAGTGACAGGTAGGAGGAGGCAGGGGTCAGTGTCAGCCAGGAGGTGGCCAGGCCCAGTGGCAACACCCAATCCCAGATGCCTCCCCTCCGCCTTCAAATAAGAAGGCCCAAGAGGAGTAGGAACATGGATGAGGCAGCACTGGCCCTCATTTGGGAGGCACATGCAACACTGAAAGACCCCCCCACCGCTCAAGAGGGCTATGCCTGCCTAGTCACAGCCAAAATGCAGGAGATGGAGATGGGCCAATGTCTCCTCTGTGAGACCCTAATTTTCAAGGCCCTAAATAAGGGGTTGATTGTCAAAATAACAAGAAATACTAACCTTTGTGAGGTCGCCCATCCTTCTCCACCTCCTCCCCCTCCTTTTTCTCCACCTCTTCCTCCTCCTCCTCCTCCTATTGCCAAAGTCCACCTCCAGAGCCACAGGCTCCAAGGAAATGTGGAGTGAAGGCTGCAGAGAAGGCTGCAGGGAAGGCTGCAAGGAAGGGTGCAGGGAAGGCTGCAAAGAAGACAAGAAAGTGATGGCCTGGCTTCAGCCTGGTCTGACAGAAGACGCAGGCTGTTGTAGTACCAGAGACTGGGGACATATATGTCATCTGCTGCTGTTCCTGATCTCTGGGAGTCCAGGACCAGATTGTGCTTCCTATTGTATGTACTTCTCAAGCTCCCAATTTTCTTTTTCAAATTCTTGATGTCTGGCCTGGGGTCCAAAGGCTTCGCAAATTGCAGCAGTTTCTCCAGCATTGCCTTCCTCTTTATTTTGTTATGAGCCAGAATAAATGGAATTTATTTTTACAGTAAATACTTTTGTTTGTTTGTGAGTAGGCAGGTACATTTGAAAAATACAATGTCAAATTAACATGGGACACCAACCAACCTCCTTGAGGTTAAAAAATACAAGATAATAATGTTGTTGTGGTAACTTGACTAACCAAAATGAAAACAAAAAATATGGAGATCACTAAAAAAAATTTTTTTTAATAATCACAAAAAATGGAGATCCTAATTAAAATTTTAACAAAAAAAGACAATAAGAAAAAAACGAAACATTATTATGGAGATCTGGCTTTAAAAAACAAACAAAATATTCATGAGATCACGAGAAATAATAAAGAAATCAGTTTGTCAGAACTCTGTGTGAATATCAGCAGCAAAACAACTTCATTATTGTAGCATTATAAAGAAGAAAAGAGTGTGATGCATTAAACGATGCAATAATTTGCAGCGTGACGAATGTGCTATCTCCATTACAAACTCTTGTTTTACCAGAACGAGCCCTCTGTCTTATACTTGATTCTGAGCATGCGCGTTTTTTTGCCTGTTGAAATAGCATACAGATGAACGGTTTTCCCGCTCGGATTTTTTCCTGACAGGAAAAAAGAGATCCTGCTCTCTTTTTTTCCCGGCAGTTTTCCTATGGGAAAAAATTCAGATGGAGCATACACACAGTTGTAATTCCAGGCCAAAATCCTTCATCGCAGTTTTTCCGACGGGAAAACCGGTCGTGTGTACGGGGCATCAGAGTTCAATTTCTCTTTAATACGGCATTTCATGATCCTTTGCAACAGTTGCCACATGTTATTGAGCTTCCCATCTGCATGTACCCACATTTTTTTACTGTTTGCTTTCCTCAAATATACCCCAATCCATATCAAACGTACCTTATCAAACCACGGCTTAAGTGGTGTGTTATTAAATAACTGATCCATTCTTAGAGGGAAGAGGTAAATGTTGCTATAAGACGACAGGGTTGGAAATTGTTGTTTTGCTCTCTTTCCATCTTCCTCTGTGGTAATATTCTTCAGTCCTTTCATGAAGTAGACCACCGGTCGGTCAGGGTAGACCCGTGCGGCTGATTCAATGGCACAAAGTACCAGGGATGGAGGATTCATTCTGTCCGTGGTCTCCATAAATAAGATTCCATTTTCTTTTCTTAGAACGGTGGAAGCACTGAATGAATTGGCGCTGTTCGAGATTACAAAGTACTTGGAAATGAGGGGATTTGAAATTAGACCAATTTTATATTTAAAAGAGGCCCTGCTTATATAGGCTATAGCCACTGCCATAATGAATATAGTGCATATTTTTAGTTTTTTCTGCATGACTGTGGAGTACTGTGGTTGAGCTACAAGATATATAAGATATACAAGATTTATATTATATAAAATCCAATGTGCACATTTATTAAAGATAAGCATGAGAAATGTTTGGGTCAATGCTTATTGTAGCAGAACAAGAAGCAGTAGCATCACAGCAGTATGTTTGTTCCTGAGTATATCTACAAAAAATAAATGTATTGCAGCTTACCAGTCCCTATAATGGATGCATTCATTTTCTTTTTTAGGCAATTACAGAAAAAATTATATTATACAGGATTTATATAGCGCCAACAGTTTGCACAACACCTTGCAACATGATGGCAGACAGTACAGTTACAATACAGGAGAAATCAGAGGGCCCTGCTTGTTAGAGCTTACAATCTAAAAGGGAGGATCAAAAGTGGTACAAAAGGTAATAACCGTGGTGGATGAACTGATGGAGAAATGCCTATTAATCCTGACAGAAATCCAGTGTCCTTGTGACTTCCTGTGCACTGAGCTGAAATCTCAAACAGTATGTGCCTTCCAAGTTTTCTTCTGTGAAATATAAAATACCTTCCTCCCAGTGCCAGGACAACATAATCTAGGGTCCTCCTGGACGAACATGACAAATTGTCCCCCCCCTTAAAATGTATTAAGCACTAATCTGCATGCTTACCCCTAAGCATAAATCCCCCCAGTACAAATCCACCTCTTGCTGAAATCCCCCCTCCCAGCACAAATCCTTGCTCCAATACCCCAAATTCCCCCACCCAACAAAAATGCCTCTCCCAAATAAAAGTCACCCCACCTAGCACAAATCCTCTACCCCTCAAATTTCCCCACCAAATACACATCCTCTTGCCCCACTCCAAATCCAGCCTCCAAGCACAAATCGACCCCCCCCCCTTCATTTCCCCATCTTGCAAAAATCCCACCAAAACAAAATTTTCCCCTCTTAGCACAATTCCCCTCTGCCTTTCACCTCCTTACAGCACCCCCCCTCCTTACATTAAACAACAATGCCCAGGGCAGCCGCTCCTCCTGCCAACCCCTTGTCCCAGCACTGCGTCCTCCCGTGTAATAGAGAGGAGGAGAGGGGGAGGTGTCCTGAAGTCCCAACATACTTCCTGTCCTGTTGTGAAGTTGAGTTTCCTATGGCACTGAAATTTGAGAAATATCATTTGTGCAGAGATCAAGAGTCATCTTGCCTCTTGCACACAGTGATGCACACTACAGTGCTACTGAGCCACAGGTGACTCCCCCCCCCCATTCTGCAGCTGTGTGGGCATGTTAGACATAGGCAGTGCCATAGGAAAGAGGGAGAGGGTCAAGATAGCAGGGGGAGCTACCTGCTGATATGAGAAGTCCAAAAACCTGGAAGGAAGGGCTACCTGCAGAAATAAGAAGTCTAAGACCCGGGAGAAAAGCTACCTGGAGAAATGAGAAACCTAAAATCTGTGATGGAAAGCTACATTTTGAAACAAAATGGTTTGGGAGAAGAGTTACCTGTGGAAACAAGGGGTTTAAAAAATGGGAGGGAGAGCTACCTGTGTAAACGAGAAGTCACAAGCCCTGTACACACAGGCCAGAATCTCGTCAGGAAAAAAACGTTGTTTTTCCTGACGAGATTCTTGGCAAGAATCTCTTGCCGCTCGAGTGTATAGACACTCCTTTCAAAAGAACCGCGGTTCTTTTGAAAGGCAAGAACGCAGTGATGTCATTGCGTACGACGAGCATGCGCTCGTCACATTCGATGCCGACGCCACCATCTTGCTGAACCCTACCTATGCCTAGGAAGCTACCGCGCATGCGTAAAAGTCATTTCGAGCATGTGTGGGTTTCAGAGGTGACAGGTAAGTATACACACTCTCTGGTTTCTTGGCAGGAAAACACTGCCGAGAATCACAACGGGAAAATAGAGAACATAACAGATTTTTGGCAGTTTTCTTGACGAGAAACCTGAAAGCCTCGTACACACGCTCGGTGTACTCAGCAAGAAAGCTCTGCCAGCCGTTTTCTTGCCGGTTCTTGCCGAGTAAAGCGAGCGTGTGTACGAGGCTTAAGGGTTGGGAGAAGAGCTACCTGCCGAAACAGCAAAATGAGAATTCTAAGAGCTGAGAGAAGAGAGACCTGCTGAAATAAGAAGTCTAAAAGCTGAAGGAGCATACCAGCTTGTAGGGATAGGCGGGTGGTACCTCCTCCCTGTTCCTTTCCTTGTTGGGCACCAAGTTTGAGTCACTTAGGAGACCTACCCTGGGGTGGGTACTTCTAGGCTATGCTAGGCACCTTGAAAAGGGTCACTTCCTTACACATGTGGTACCTTTGCTTGACCGGATAACTGTGCTCTAGTTCAGTGTTTCTCAACTCCAGTCCTCGAGGCGCCCCAACAGGTCATGTTTTCAGGATTTCCAACAGATGAAATGGCTGTGGTAATTACCAAGACAGTGAAACTGATCAAATCACCTGTGCAAAATAATGGAAAGCCTGAAAACATGACCTGTCGGGGCGCCTTGAGGACTGGAGTTGAGAAACACTGCTCTAGTTAACTCTCTTGCTGTTAAAATACACCACCACAGTCACTGCTGCATTTAGGAGAGACATGTAGAGCCAATGTCCTCTCCACCTGTCCAGGGTATCTCCGCTATCTCACTCCCAGTAAAAGAAAGGAGTCCTTCCGTGCACCTAGTGCTGACTTCATGTGTGCACTTTCTTAATTCTTACACTTCCGTACTCTGTGGTGCTTATCTGCTCCCATTGCTATAAATGATGGACTGCTTACAAAGGGAGTGCTGACAACAACTTCTCCTGCAAGAGTCTATTCCACCAGCATGTACACACTTATGACAGGCTGCTGGGGAATTCTTTGTTACCATCAGTAATTACTAGATATGTGCATTCGTTTTTGTCCAAATAAATGTTCGTGCCAATTTGTCACGTCCCTGGTGATAGAGCCTGATGTGTGGAGGACGGCCTCTCTTAAAGCTCTGACTCCGAGCTCCTCATAGAGCAGACAGGAAGCGCAAGAGTACAGAGTCGCACGAGTGCCTGGCAGGATCGCTGATGAGTCGCTGGGCTGGAATCGCTGAAGGAACCGCAGGAGGACACTGGTGCAGGAGGAGCCCAGGAACAGCTGTCAGCAGATAGCGGAAGTAGGCAAGCCGGGTCATACACTATCGGGCACGTCAGAAACCAAAGCGGAGGCAGGAGCAAAGTCAAGATGCAGGCCGGGTCGGTATTGGGCTGGCAGCGAGGTAGCAGGAGCGGCAGGTGGAAGCAGGGTCAAACAAGCCGGGTCGGGTGCAGGCAGAGAGCAGGAGCGTCAGGGAAAAGCCGGGTCGGATAAACAGAAACAGGAATCAGGATAACAGGATCAGGTACACTAAACGCTGTAGAACGGACAGCACCTGAGTCCGGGAAGTGGCCCAGTTTAAATAGCCTGTCTGGCACCAAACGCTCAGGGGGTGCATGCCGCGGCACGCGCACAGGCGCACAGGAGCGCGCATTGGCGCGCACATGTGCGCCAACGGTGCTCCCGCAGGAACAGAAGTCACTGCCCGACTTCTACGGCCGCCATTTTGGGCATTGGCACGCCCTTCCTGACAGAATTTCAGCTATTTTGGTTAATTGTTTTAACAAACGAAAACGAAAGTGCAGAATACTAAAAAAACTAAAAGATCCGACATAAACAAATGCTTTATTTTCATTTTCGTGGGTCGAATGTGCCTAACCTTAACTCTATTAGTCCAAGATTATTCTACATAGAGAGAAAAGATTCGACATAGAGAGAAAAGATTCAACATTATAGAGAGAAAAGATTTGACATAGAGAGAAAAGATTTAACAATATAGAGAGAAAAGATTTGACATAGAGAGAAAAGATCACTGCTGGAATTGGGTGGGGGAAGTAAAATAAAAATAATGATGATGATGAATGTTATTGGCTGATTGTAACCAAAGAGGAGCAGTAAAATATCTAGAACTAACTTGACAATTCAACATGAACGACGAAGATTCGACAAAGCCTCGAAAAACATACAAACATACAAACATACAAATGTTGAATCTGTCATTGAAGGCTTATGGTGTCTGTCGAATGTTCAAAGAAGATTCAACGGAGCAGCTAAACTGTACGACGCCGCAATCATACATTTCTTGTCAAATGCTCGGCCCATAGGCTATAGAAAAATTCTAATGTTGGTTGACTAGTAATAATAATTTATAAATATAATTATTACTAGTCATACAACATTAGAATTCTTCTATAGCTTGTAGGCGGAACATTCGACCGGAAATGTATGATTCAAAGTACAGTTTATCTGCTCCGTCTAATCTTCCTTGAACATTCGACAGACACCATAAGCCTTCTATGGCAGATTCAACCTTAATTCATTCGGATTTTCGGACGAATGCAATTTACAACGAAAAACTAAATAAATAAAAACTAATTTCGGGAGTAACTAAATTAATGTATTTTTCAGACGAAAACAAAATTCCGAAACAAAATATTTTAGTGTGCACATGTCTAGTAATTACTGTCTTCATATCCTAGTGTGTTTCAACTGTAGACTATGGGCCAGATTCACGTAGGAGAGCGTATCTTTAGTTGGGCATAGCGTATCCTATTTACGCTGCGCCGCCGCAACTTAGACAGGCAAGTGCAGTATTCACAAAGCACTTCCCCTGTAAGATGCGGCGGCGTAGCGTAAATCGGCCGGCGTAAGCCCGCCTAATTCAAATGTCGAAGAGGTGGGCGTGTTTTATTAAAATGAGCCGTGACCCCATGCAAATGAAGCGCCGATTGTACGGCGCATGCTCAGTATCACGTCAAATTTACTCCATAAGATACGCCAGGCCCAATGCCTGTGACGTGAACGTAACCTACGCACAGCCCCATTCACGTACGGCTTACGTAAACGACGTAAAAAGATACGCTTGCCGACGTCCATACTTTGCATTGGCTGCGCCTCATATAGCAGGGGTAACTTTACGCCGGATGTAAGCCTAACGTAAACGGCGTAGCGGGTGCAAGTACGTTCGTGAATCGGCGTATCTACCTAATTTACATATTCGACACGTAAATCTACGGAAGCGCCCCTTGCGGCCAGCGTAAATATGCACCCAAGATACGACGGCGTAGGAGACTTACGCCGCTCGTATGTTGGCCAAATCTTTGCGTAACTGATTCTAAGAATCAGGCGCATAGATACGACGGCTCACATTCGGACTTACGACGGCGTACGTGGAGATACGCCGGAGAAAGCCTCTTGAGGGGGGAGGGGGCGAGCAGGCAAGTCAGGAAACTCTCTCCTTTGCAGATAGAGAAAGGAGCTGTGTGTAAGTTGGCTGTCCTGACTATCCTGCTCACCCCCTCCCCCTCAGGAGGCTTTCTCCACACCAGGAAGAAAGCCTCGCATTACTGTGTGGAGTTACAAGAACAGGAAGTGAGGATTTCTCAGAAGAAATAAGGACATTTAAAAGCAAAATGGAAGGATGAGGTAAGTGAAGGAGGACTGCACTAAGGTAAAGGAAGCTATTTAGGGAAAAAAAAAATCCTCTACAACCCCTTTAATGACGTGTACGCAAAGAAAAAAATGCAATTTTTTAAATTGGTCATTAAAAACGACCGTGTGTAGGCTCCAGAGCATTTTTCTCGATGTGGAAAATGGGCATTAAAAATTTAGAACAAATTTAGAAATTTAGGGCCAGATCCTCAAAAGGGATACGCCGGCGTATCTACTGATACGCCGTCGTATCCCTGTTTCTATCTTTGGAACTGATCCACAGAATCAGTTTCCAAAAGATAGGCAGAAGATCCGACATGTGTAAGGGACTTACACTGCCGGATCTTAGGATGCAGTACCGCATCCGCCGCTGGGGGCATTTCGAGTCGAAATGCCGCTTCGGGTATGCAAATTAGCACTTACGGAGATCCACAAAGCTTTCACGCTTCGTTTTTTCCACGTATTTATTAAGTTGCATGTGTAAAATTAGGGCTGCTTTTACAAAGTGTAAACTGTTTACACCTTGTAAAAGTAGACCCTTCTTACCCGCGACGCTGTTATTTTTTTTTTTTTTTCCCGCCGTATCTTTTTTTTTCCCAATTGTTTTGACCCGGCGCGATTCACGAAGCTCGGCGTAACGTAATTTCGCGCTATGCACGTCGGGAAAATGACGTCACGAGCATGCGCAGTACGTCCGGCGCGGGAGCGTGCCTAATTTAAATGGGACTCTCCCCCATTTGAATAGGAACGCCTTGCGCCGGCGGAATTTAAGTTACACACCCGAAAATTTCTAGGTAAGTGCTTTGTGGATCGGGCACTTAGGTAGAGATTTTGCGGCGGTGTAACTTAAATGGGAAAAGATAAGTTACGGCGGCTGGCTGTGGATCTGGCCCTTAGAACCTACTCTATTTTTTCTCATCGTTTTTCCGTAGGCTTTAACGACGGGGAAAAAACATGCATGCTCAGAAGCAGGTTATGAGAAGGGAAATTTGCATAATCAGCCCAAAGGGTGTCGCCAATCGAATGGAACTTTATAGTGCTGTCGTACGTGTTGTATGTCACCGCGCTTTGCTAGAGCATTTTTTTTTCACAATAGTGTGTATGCAAGGCAGGCTTGACAAGAATCACATTGAGAAAAACTTCTTTTTTTCCATGACATTAAAAACGGTCGTGTGTACGCGGCATAACCCTTTGTTTGTACTCACGTCTCATGCCCTGGGATCATGAATGCCAAAGACCAGCCTTTTCGGTGTCAGGGACAGTAGATCCCTGAAACAGAATCTACTAATTCATCCTCTTGAGCTTTAGGTAACAGTAATCTAATAAAGGTTATTAGCAGAAGAAACAAAAAAATACATAAAAAACACACTAAATGTTCTAAGCAATGAAAAGGGACGGAGTTATTGCGGACTCACCTGACCTGTAAAGTGAAATAACAATTGTGCTGTACACGAAGGAGGAAATATATGACACCAATTTAATCGGATAAACTCAGTGAACACATGAATGGATGCCCTGTTTACAAAATAATAGACATACAGTGTGGCTCACATCCTCAGAGTACTTGTAATGTGAAAGGCACGCCTTAGCCAATACATGGTGAAACCTCCTTCAGCAAGTCAAGGTCACCCTCAAATATGTAAATGCGTCCTAAACCCACACCAAAATCCTTTATTTAAATACCAGGAGTTATGTTTTATACTATTGTTTCTATAAAATACAATAACAGAGCTCTCTAAATAAAATACCTGGCAGATGATGTAGAATGCTTTTACATGAGGCTCGTACCTTGCCGCCCATGATTACTGTCTCAAGCTGACAGAAAAATACAGTTCCTCTAAAAAAAAAGTTTAGTGAATATGCATTATTACAACCACGTTCCCTAAATTAAAAATGTGTCAAATACGTATATCAAAAATATATTTACAGTATCTCACAAAAGTGAGTACACCCCTCTAATTTTTGTAAATATTTTATTCTATCTTTTCATGCGACAACACTGCAGAAATGACACTTTGCTACAATGTTGTGTAGTGAGTGTACAGCTTGTATAACAGTGTCAATTTGCCGTTCCCTCAAAATAACTCAACACACAGCCATTAATGTCTAAACCGCTGGCAACAAAAGTGAGTACACTCCTAAGTGAAAATGTCCAAATTGGGCCCAATTAGCCATTTTCCCTTCCTGGTGCCATGTGACTTGTTAGTGTTATTCTATTATTATTATAAGCGATTTATAAGCGCCAACAGTTTATGCTTTATATTTAGGTTTTGTGCTGACCTAGGCCTGACTAAACTCATGCACCCCCTAATTTAAATATGACCCACCCCTTGCTGCCACGGCCACACCCTTTTCCATTTAAGACCCACCCTGAAATTTTTGAGTGGGGAGGGATTCCCTTAATTTGCATAGATTTCCTCTCACTTTCTGTTTGGCTATGGGGCAGGAAGTGAAGGGAAATCTCTGCAACGGGACAGGGATGGTAAAAATAAACTGACCCTCCCTTACTCTATCCAAAATGAAAAAGAAGTGTTGCCTATAGTTCTACTTTAAACACAAATTTCTGATCATTTTATGGAGAGGACTGGGACATGTACACGGACGGCGCATCCACCGTTCGGAAAAAACGTCAATCACGTCGGGTCACGAGTAATTAACATAAAACACGCCCCCTCATCCTCATTTGAATTAGGCGCGCTTACGCCGGCCGCATTTACGCTACGCCGCCGTAAGTTAGGAAGCAAGGGCCAGATTCACAGAAGAGATACGACGGCGTATCTCCTTATACGCCGTCGTATCTCTGAGAGTATCTATGCGGCTGATTCATAGAATCAGTTATGCATAGATAGCCCTAAGATCCGACAGGTGTAATTGACTTACACCGTTGGATCTTAGGATGCAATACTTCGGCCGCCGCTGGGTGGAGTTTGCATTGTTTTCCAGCGTTGGGTATGCAAATGAGCTTTTACGGCGATCCACGAAGGTTTTCGCGTTCGTTACGTCGTCGCTAGTCGTTTTTTCCCATCGCAAAGTTAGGCCTGCTTTAACATGGCTTAAATTTAGACGAGCCATGTTAAAGTATGGCCGTCGTTCCCGCGTCGAATTTCAATTTTTTTTTTGCGTAAGACGTCCGGGAATACATTACGCACATCGCCATTCAAAAAAATGACGTCACTTTGCGCAAAGCACGGCGGGAATTTCAAAACGAAGCATGCGCAGTACGTCCGGCGCGGGAGCACGCCAAATTTAAATGATACACGCCCCTTTTGAATTAGGCGGGGTTTACATTACATATGCCTTTACATTACACCGCCGTAAGTTTACACGCAAGTCCTTGGTGAATCAGGCACTTGCGCTGAAAACTTGCGGTGGTGTAACGTATAGACGATACGTTATGCTGCCGCAGTTATATGTGAATCTGGCCCCAAGTACTTGCCTCTCTGACTTAAGGCGGTGTAGCGTAAATACGATACACTACGCCGCCTTAAAGTTGCGGCGGAGTCTATGAATCTAGGTAAAGGTTTGTAAAAGTTATAGATGGCTAATTCAATTGTTAATGTCCTGGATACTTGGCAAACATGAGCTAAGGTGTGTTTTTTTTTTCTTTTCTGAAAGGCTTCCATTTACAATCATTCACCTCAATTTTGAGGCCTACGGGACGTTCATATTTCTGCCAGTAAATATTGAATGTATTATTCTTATTTGTAATATAACCGTGCAAGGTCTCTAACATCCACCAGCTCTGTGATGTCATCATGGAGGAGGGGAAGAGGATCCAATGGCAACCTGTGAAGCTCTGGTGAACTCCATGCCCAGAAGGGTTAAGGCAGTTCTGGGAAATAATAGTGGCCACACAAAATATTGACACCTTAGGCCCAATTTCGTTGAGGGGCACATCTTGGAAGCCTCTGAGCCACACTGCTGCCTTCTTGCATTACAGATTGGATGACAGTGTCCACATACAAGCAGCTTCCTGGTGCAGCTCTGCATTTTTCACCCTGCTGACCTATGCAATAGCCCATGGCTCCCCAAGTGGCTTCACTCGAAGTTTTATGATGACATGCTGCTTAAAGCGGAGGTTCACCCTAAAAACATGTATATACCATTCCATCCAGCATACTGCCGACATGTACAGTATGCTGGTTTTTTTTCGCTGTACATACCGCCGTATTGCTATTTTCCCCCCGGCTTCCGGGTAGTGGCTCCCGCGGGAGTGGGCGTTCCTATTTAGAGACTAAGGGCCAGATTCACAAAGCAGATACGACGGAGTATCTCAGATACTCCGTCCTATCTCTCAGAGTATCTATGCGACTGATTCATAGAATCAGTTACGCATAGATAGCCAGAAGATCCGACAGGTGTAATGGACTTACACTGTCGGATCTTAGGATGCAATACCGCGGCCGCCGCTGGGGGGAGTTTGCGTCGTAAACCAGCGTCGGGTATGCAAATTAGGAGTTACGGCGATCCACGAAGATTTTTCCCGTCGTTACGTCATCGCAAGTGTTAGATTTCCATCGCAAAGATAGTGCACCTTTAACATGGTGGAAAATTACTCCACCATGTTAAAGTATGCCCGTCTTTCCCGCGTCGCTTTTGATTTTTTTTTGAATTTTTTATTTTTCCCGGCGTAAGTGCTTTGTTGACGTCGCGATTCTCAAAACGTCGACGCGTCGTAATTTCGCGCAAAGCACGTCTGGAAATTTGCGACGGGAGCATGCGCAGCACGTCCGGCGCGGGAGCGCGCCTAATTTAAATGGTACTCGCCCCATTTGAATTGGACCGCCTTGCGCCGGACGTGTTTACGATACACCGCCGCAAATTTCCAGGTAATTGCTTTGTGGATCGGGCACTTAGACTGAAAACTTGCGGCGGTGTAACGTAAACGGTTTACGTTACGCTGCGCCGCGGGTATGTGAATCTGGCCCTAAGTGATTGACGTGATGACAAAAGCTTCTCCCCGGCGCATAATGCGTGTCCCCAGTTTCCGAAAGAAGCCGAACGTCGGTGCGCAGGCGCTGTATAGCGCCGTTTAGAGCCGACTCGCAGTTCGGCTTCTTCCGGAAACTGGTGACGTGCATTATGCACCGTGGGAAAGCTTTTGTCATCACGTCAATCACTTAGTCTCTGAATAGGAACGCCCACTCCCGCGGGAGGCACTACCCGGAAGCCGGGGGGGGGGGAAATAGCTATACGATGGTATGTACAGCGGAAAAAAAAAACAGCATACTGTACATGTCGGCAGTATGCTGGATGGAATGGTATATACATGTTTTAGGGTGAACCTCCGCTTTAACCACTTTCATTTATGAATGCATCTGTACCCCCCTTTTTAAAATGTTCTAATAAATCCTCTACGATTAGATGCTGGTGCCCTCTTCTAATTTTATTTTCCTTTTATGAGCTCTCCTAGCTACTTATGAAGGCTGCAGTAAGCCTTGAAGAAGGAGATCATTGAGCCCACAAAATGTGTTGTTTTATGGATTAACTATTATGAATTATGCATACTTCACCATGAATATTTCTTCTGTTCGTTCTGGCTTGGTCTGCTGATACATCTGACCTGTCGGGGAGTCTCCATTTTCCTGAAGCCCATCACAGTCTGCATCAGATACCTGCACACAGCAACCACGTTCTGCCTGAGAGGCTGAAATGCAGCCATTTAAAGCTGTTTTTTCCTTGTTTCAAGGTAGGCGCTCTGTGAGCCCACTATCAGGAAGATTTCTGCTTGATTGTCAAGATACACAATATGGACTGTTTATGATACACCTTATTGAATGCACCAGCAACCAGTGACAAGGATTCATTGTTGTTTATTGACATTTTTCAGGACACAGACATTGTTGTTTATTATCAGTTTGTTATGTTTTTTTGTTCATATGATTTGATTGATGGTTTGAACACTGAGTTTTGACTCAATGCCATAATTTTGGAACACATTTAAAGGCACACTATGGCCCGGATTCAGACACATTGGTGTATCTATTGGCGGGCGTAACGTATCTCAGATACGTTACGCCGCCGTAAATTAACCACTTGACCACTGGGCACGAAAACCCCCTTAATCACCAGACCAATTTTCAGCTTTCGGTGCTCTCACAATTTGAATGACAATTACTCAGTCATACAACATTGTACCCATCTGAAATTTTTGTCCTTTTTTTCACACAAATAGAGCTTTCTTTTGGTGGTATTTGATCACCTCTGCGGTTTTAATTTTTTGCGCTATAAAAGAAAAAAGACTGAAAATTCTGTAAAAAAAAAAAAAAAAAATCTAGTTTCTGTCATATTAGCAGGTTATTTCTCACACACAGCATATGCATACTACAAATTACACCCCAAAACACATTCTGCTATTCCTCCCGAGTATAGCGATACCACATGTGTGCGACTTTTACACAGCGTGGCCACATACAGAGGCCCAACATGCAGGGAGCACCATCAGGCGTTCTGGAGCACCCAGGCCAATTTTGACATTTCTCTCCTACATGTAAAAATCATCATTTATTTGCTAAAAAATTACATAGAAACCCAAAACATTATATATGCTTTTTTTTCAAAGACCCTAGAGAATACAATGGCGGTTGTTGCAACTTTTTATCTTGCACGGTATTTTCGCAGCAATTTTTTGAACGCGTGTTTTTTAAAAAAAAACAGTTTTGTGCTTAAAAAAAAACAAAACAGTAAAGTTAGCCCAATGTTTTTGCATAATATGAAAGATGAAGTTACGCCGAGTAAATAGATACCCAACATGTCACCCTTCAAAATTGCACACGCTCGTGAAATTGCGCCAAACGTTGCTACTTAAAAATCCCCATAGGCGACGTATTGCAAGGTATTGGAGTATTGAGGGTATTGCAGAGTATTGGGGGAGTATTGCAGAGTATGGGGGGGTATTGCAGAGTATGGCGGGGGGGTATTGCAGAGTATGGCGGGGGGGTATTGCAGAGTATGGGGGGGGGGTATTGCAGAGTATGGGGGGGTGGGTATTGCAGAGTATGGGGGGGTGGGTATTGCAGAGTATGGGGTGGGGTATTGCAGAGTATTGCACTCATACTTTAGCGCTTATTATTTTTATATTGCAGAGTATTGCGCAGGGATGGCTGGATCTGTGACTGCAATTGTCACAGATCCAGCCCACAGTGCGGCAGCTGCTGCTGCCGCCCGCTCCCCCCCCCTCCCTCTCCTCTCACACTGTACCGAACGGGTAAGGAGCCGCTTCCATTGGCTCCTTACCGCGATCCGTGTTGCTGCGGGTCCCGTGGACCCGCCGAGCGCCGGTGATCACGTGTGCGCGCCCGCTCGGGCGTGCAATTCTGACTCTCTGGGAGGACGTATATTGACGCCCTCCTAGAGTTAGGGAACCGCCTTGTAGCCGTATTTCGGCTATAGGGCGGTTACCAAGTGGTTAAGGTGCAAGTTCCGTATTCAGAAAGAACTTGCGCCGTAAGTTACGGCGGCGTAACGTATGTGGTCCGGCGTAAGCCCGCCTAATTCAAATGTGGATGATGTGGGCGTGTTTTATACAAATTTAGTGTGACCCCACGTATTTTACATTTTTTACGAGCGGCGCATGCGCTGTTCGTGAAAGAATCTCAGTGCGCATGCTCGAAATTACGCCGAAAATCGTCATTGCTTTAGACGTGAATGTAACTTACGTACAGCCCTTATTCGCGAACGACTTACGCAAACGACGTAAACATTTCAAAATTCAACACGGGAACGACGTCCATACTTAACATAGCAGGGGTAACTTTATGCCGAAAAAAGCCAAACGTAAACAACGTAAAAAAATGCGCCGGGCGGACGTACGTTTCTGAATCGGCGTATCTACCAAATTAGCATATTCCTCGCGTAAATCTACGGAAGCGCCACCTAGCGGCCAGCGTAAATATGCAGCCTAAGATACGACGGTGTAAGACACTTACGCCAGTCGGATCTTAGGGAAATCTATGAGTAACTTATTCTATGAATCAGTCGCATAGATATGACCCCGCAACTCAGAGTTACGACGGCGTATCTGGAGATACGCTGTCGTAAATGCTCTCTGAATCCGGGCCTGAGTCTTTATAGTCATTAATAGACACCTTAGGTGTAATTGTTATTGCGCTCATCAACCACTTTTTCTTTACCTATTCACAGTGATTTGTATTCACATAGGTTTGAGCGGCAGTTTCATTTATTTACACTTATCCACCATTCCTTCATTTTGAGTTTTTCATTCATTTTCACTTTGGCCAGCGCAGAAGACCCCTATACACATTATGAATTAACTACTTACATACCGTAGGATGTCATGGACTTGAAGTGGAGATATCTGAATAAGGCCGTAGACTGATGGTCCCTGGCCATCTCTATGACCTTCAGAAACCTTGCGCGATGTTATGATGTCACTTCCCGCGTTGGCAGATGTAAATACTGAGGGTATTTTTGCTGATAAGCTGAGATTGTTTTTTTTTTTTTTTTATCTCAGGCTTTCCAGCCCAGAGGAGAGATCTGGGGACTTATAGACCCCAGATATCACTGTAAAGAAGACCTGTCATTTTTTTAAGTGAAATTAAAAATAAGAAAAGTAAAATAAAATCGCTTCAGCATGTGCTTGCATGTTGAAGCGAATGCATATGTTCTGTAGGCCGTGCCTGTATATGTAAATGGTGTTCAAACCACACGTGAGGTATTGCCGCAAAAATTAGAGGGCAATAATTCTAGCACAAGATCTCCTCAGTAACTCTAAACAGATAATGATTTTTAGGTACCGAAGTTTGGCGCCATTGCATGAGTGTGAGTAAATTTAAAGCATGACATGTTAGGTATCTCGTTATTCTGCGTAACATCATCTTTCACATTATACAAGAAAATTGGACAAACTTCTTTAGTGTTTTGTATTTTTTTAATTCATGAAAGTGTTTTTTTTTTCTTAAAAAAAATTGTGTTTGATAAATTTTTGTGTGATATAAAAAATTGCGACTGCTATTTTATTCCCTGGGTCTCTGCTAAAATATATATATATATATATATATATATATACTGTATTTATCGGGGTATTGCGCGCTCCGGCATATATAGCGCGCACCACCTAATGTGGACCTGCATTCCTGTAAAAAAAAAAACATTTTAGTACTTACAGTTTTGGTGTCTTGCGCGGCGTCCATCGGCGGCCTCGTCGAGTCCGGCGTCCTGTCTGCGGCTTCGGGTGTCCTCTTCGTCGGGTCCGGCGTCCTTCTGCGGCTTCGGGTGTCCTCTTCGCCGGGTCCGGCGTCCTTCTGCGGCTTCGGGTGTCCTCTTCGTTGGGTCCGGCGTCCGTCTGCGGTTTCGGGTGTCCTCTTCGTCGGGTCCGGCGTCCTTCTGCGGTGTCCTCCCTGCTCGATCCCCGCTTTCCCGCGCCGAGTTTGAACACTGCGCCGGCATATACCGAGCGCAGTACACTCGTATATAGTCGGGCAGGCTCGGCTCCTCTCACGCTCACGTCTTGGACGTCCTGTACATCCAGGACGTGAGCGCGAAAGGAGCCGAGCCTTTCTTGCAGTGTGTTCAAACTCGGCGCGGGAAAGCGGGTATCGGCGTATATCGCGCACCCACGATTTTGCCCTGATTTTCAGGGCAAAAAAGTGTGCGGTATACGCCGATAAATACGGTATATATCAAATATACTGCCACTAACTAGTCTGTCTGCCCCTTATCTAGCTCAATCTATCTCCGTCCACACACTATACACGGCCGCTGTGTAAGAAGCCTTATATAGTGTGGGGCGTGGACTTAGCCCCCCTGAGCAATGATTGGCCAAAGGCACCCTGCTTTTGGCCAATTATGTCTCTCTCAGCAGAGCACGCTGTGATTGGCCAAAGCATGCAGGTGGGTGCATGCTTTGGCCAATCATCTAGCAATGCACTGCATTATGGGGCGTTCTGGGGGGGGGGGGGGGGGGGTATGTTCACTTTGTTTTAAGAACAAACGATTAGCTCGTCCCTACTGATAATGAAGAAGAAGTGCCAGCACAGTACAGAGAGGATTAATTATATTAAACATTACTCCATAGTCCCCCTTCTAAATCTTACAAAAAAGCTTGTTAGGATTTCTAAGCAAAGAAAAAGCACCTAAAAAGGTAACCAGTTCTTTTTTATTTTGTTATGCTGTGTCATTGGGAACAGTTCAGAATTATAAAAATTGTGTTTTCCCAATTTGGCTGAAAAACGGTAAATGTACTTTGAGATGTCTTTCTAGGACCTCAGTACACTTCCGGGTTGCTTATTTGGTTGCTTTATGTTATCACATGTGGTCACTAAAATCCAGTCTCAGTGCGGTAAAAAAAAAAGATGGGAAATTGAAGGTTGGGAAAGGATTTTACAGACACGGATGACCTTGTTTCATGTGATGCCTTTCGGCTTGCCATATCTTTGGCTAGAATATCTAACCAAACGGGAAAGTTTTGTCAACAGTCATTAATTATTATTTGTATATTTGAGGGAAATTAGTTTGCACACGAGAAGCTAGAATCATAATCCCATAAGTCCTGGATCAACTAATATATTTACTGTACATAAAAAGGGCGATAAAGCAAAAGTTCTGTAAGTACCGTATATAATCGAGTATAAGCCAACCCTGAGTATGAGTTTAGGCACCTAATTTTACCACAAAAAAACAGGGAAAACTTATTGACTCAAGTATAAGCCTAGGGTGAGAATGCAGCAGCTATTTTAAGCGGAAAAGAGGGTCAATAATGCCCATTTGCACGCCTCACTCTGCCCAACCTCACTGTGCCCATTGCAACCTCACTGTGCCCATCCTCACTGTGCCCATTGCAACCTCACTGTGTCCATTGCAACCTCACTGTGCCCAATACAACCTCACTGTGCCCATTACAACCTCACTGTGCCCATTACAACCTCACTGTGCTCATTACAACCTCACTGTGGACATTACAATCTCACTGTGCACAATTCCAGTGTACCTGAAATTCTTGACAGGCTGCGCTGTGGGCGTCTAGTTTTTAAAACTTGCGGCTTCCTCCTGGTCCCGTCCCGTTCCGTGATAGGCGTTTAAAACTGTGTTCAGTGTTCCACCTATCACGGATGTTCTTTCATCCTCGGACAAGAGAAGGTCCGTGATAGGCGGAACACTGAATACAGTGGGGCAGATCCACATACATCTGCGCCGGGCGAATCGTATGTCAGATACGCTACAGCGCTGTAACTTACTTGGCTTTGGTTTGAATCCTCAACGAATTCGCGCAGTAAGTTACAGCGGCGTAGTGTATCTCTCGCGGCGTAAGGGCGCGGAATTCAAAATCGGCGGGTAGGGGGCGTGTTTCATTTAACCTCCCTGGCGGTATGATTCTGTCTGGAATTACGTACCAAAAGCGGTACAATTATTTTGCAAGGAAATTTGGTGTTTTATACTGTAGGCCTGTAATTTTTAGAAATAACTCACTTAAATCTGACCAAGCAAGAGTCTTGTAGGCATCCCGGGTATGATTTTTTTTTTAAAACAAAATTATAAATTATAATATAATAAATAATTATAAATAATTATAACAAATAATAATATAATTATAATAAAAAGTATTCAATAATGTAATCAACTCAAAATCACTGAAATTTGCTCAGTTGCAGAATTGTCGCTGTCATTATTATTTTTTTTTTATGACGAATTTCCCCGCAAATCGCTATCGCACATTTCTGCAAGTGATTATAATTTATTATCGCTGTTTTCTAGCTGATCTAAAACCATTTTTGACATAAAGGGACACTTTTGGACAATCTACAGTTTTTAGGCAGAAAGAACATTTTTTATTATATAAAAGTACATGCAGGACACTGGGCAGACCACTAGGGACAAGGGGGGTGTGTATTTTTTACATACAGTACTGTAATCTATAAGATTACAGTATACTGTATGTAAAGTGTTTGTTTACTTTTTTGAATTTGGCGCCGTTCTCCGCCCCCGTGCGTCGTAACGTCGCAGGGAACGGAGATTGGCGGCACACGGGGACTGTGAATCGAGCGAGGAGGTCCCGCTCGCTCACACAGCGGGGTGGCATCGCTGGATCCAGGGACAAGGTGAGTAACTTGCCTGTGGATCCAGCGAAAGGTAAGCCGCGCCGCTGCACGTCCACCCCGAGCGTGACTCGGGGATACCGATCTTAGCATTGAAAACCAACCCCGAGTCACGCTCGGGTTTACCGTCAGGGGGGTTAAATGAAGTGCGTCCCCGTGCCAAACGAACGGCACATGCGCCGTCCATAAAAACTCCCAGGGTGCATTGCTCCAAATGACGTCCCAAGGACGTCATTGTTTTCGACGTGAACGTAAATGGCGTCCAGCCCCATTCACGGACGACTTACGCAAACGACGTAAAATTTTCTAAATTATACGCGGGAACGACGGCCATACTTAACATTGAGTACGCCACCATATAGCAGCTTTAACTATACGGCGGAAAAAGCCGAACGGAAACAACGTAACAAAATGCGACGGCCGCGCGTACGTTCATGGATCGTCGGAAATAGCTAATTTGCATACTCAACGCGGAATACGACGGAAACTCCACCCAGCGGCCGGCGAAAAATTGCATCTAAGATCCGACGGCGTACGCCTGTCAGATCTAACCCAGATGCCGTCGTATCTTGTTTTGTGGATACCAAAACAAAGATACGATGCGGGAAATTTGACGGATCTGCCCCAGTGTCTGCTGGGAAACTGAGTCCGAGGATGAAAGAACGTTCTTGATAGGTGGAACACTGAACAGTGTCATACGTCTATCACGGGACGGGACCAGGAGGAAGCCACGAGTTTTAAAAAATGCATGCCCAAGGAACACTGACTCGAGTATAAGCCGAGAGGGGTATTTTCATACCTAAAAAAAAAAGGGCTGAAAAACTTGGCTTATACTCGAGTATATACGGTACCTTCCCTTGTGGTGGTTTCTTAAAAAGGTGTAGGCAAAGGAATTTGTACTCAGAGTTCAAATGAAATGAGAGTAAATTTGATTGCAAATTTGATTGCTCTGTGTTCATTTGGAATGGCTACATAAGAATATTGGAAAAGTGGGAAAAATGACTATGCGCTTAACCAATGTGAACCAAGCAGCTAACACTGAAACAAACAAAGTCCAAAATACATGTGAAAACAAACGTGTATCGCTAAAATTTCGTGAAAGAATATGACATCGTTACATGAGAAATGTTTGTATATAAACAAGTGATGTGTGGACACAATAACGTGTACAAAATAAAGGTGTAGTCCAAAAGAAATGGATATTCAATTAGAACCACAAATGTGGTGAGCTTCCATTAGGTTTAGATTTAGATTAGATTTTGGAAAATATAAGGGGAACAAATTCTTTAATCACTTCCTGCCTAGTCTATAGACCAGGGATCCTCAAACTACGGCCCTCCAGCTGTTGTAGAACTACACATCCCATGAGGCATTGTAACACACTGACATTCACAGACATGACTAGGCATGGTGGGAATTGTAGTTCCTGAACAACTGGGAGGGCCGTAGTTTGAAGACCCATGCTATAGACAACTGGCGACCAAGCAGGGGGCACTGCTATTCCAGGTGGACGTCATATTATGCCCTCCCGGGGCACACAGCAGAATAATCAGTCACGGTCACCCACTGTTCCCGCCGGACAAAACGGAAGACCAGTGATTTTACCAGGCAGATCAGAGATCATATGACAGTTGTACTCAGTAAATTATTGTAGACATAAAGGCACCTGCTTCCCTAAGATAAACAACAAAGCTGTTTCCCTATAGTAAAAATACAATTAAAAAGTGAAACCAAAAAAAGGGGAAATCGGCACTAAATGAACTTCAACATAAAACAGCTACAAAAAGAAAATCCATAGCTCAACCGTGATGATCGCACACCATAAAACAAATCACTGATAACAACCATCAATGTGAGAAGGATATTAATTTGCCCATCAGAATCGATCACAGTCTTCCATTAGATGTCCAGATATTTTCCTAGTCTCCCTCTCTCTCTTCAAATGATATCACCACCATAAGCCAAAGGGATACTTTAGTGTAGTATGTTTATT
The DNA here is from genome assembly GCF_905171775.1 of Rana temporaria. Taxonomy (NCBI): domain Eukaryota; kingdom Metazoa; phylum Chordata; class Amphibia; order Anura; family Ranidae; genus Rana; species Rana temporaria. The sequence goes on along the minus strand of NC_053492.1, from coordinate 31,578,518 downwards.
CACCGATTTAAAAGGTAACAAAAGGTATTTCACTTGCATGTATCGGCACAAATGTATACAGCCTTTGTCACGATCAGGCGTCAGGCTTGAAGACCAATTGAAGTGGCAGGACAGGGATACTGGCAGTCACTTCTGGCAGATGACACAAGCTCATCTAAGGTGCGGAGTCTAAAGCCCCAAACACACGGTCACACTTTTTGCCAACCAACTTCAAAATCTGCAAGTTTTCTAATTTGTCCGACCGTGTGTACGCTGCATCGGACCAACTTTTTCGGGTTTTATCTGACAAAAAGTTGGGTCTGCAAACGGACCAACTTTTCGGCAACAAAAGTCCGATGGTGCCTTGTCTGACCGTGTGTACAGCAAGCCAACCAACTTTTGTACAAAGTGCAAATACGCATGCTCAGAACCAATATTAAAATCAACCAACAATAGCAGAAGTTAACCAAAGGGTGGCGGTAAAGAGCAGAAAAGAGCAGAAAAACCACGTGATGTTGGGTAACTTTTTGAAAAGTTTGCTGAAAAGTCTGAGCGTGTGTCTGCTATGGGTGTGACTGGACAAATCAATTAGGACAAAAATCCAAGGGAATGTTTGTTGGATGTCTGACCGTGTGTACAAGCCTTAAGGCTGGGTTCACACTATACTACACGACAGCAGTACAACTTTCATCCTACTTTGCTCTGCGACATCAGTCCTACATTGGTCATACATTGGTCCTACATCCATCTGACTTTCATGAAAAGGATACTACTTTGATCCGACTTTGTGATAGTCTGACTGTCTAACTTGTTCTTTGACCAATCAAAATAATCCCAGAGTAAGATAAATTTGTTTTACTGCTGCAGTAATCACATGTCGGATGTCAAAAGTCGGATGGTAAGGACAAGGCTCCTACTTTGGTCTGACTTCAATGATATTCAATGGGCTGAAGTAGGATCAATGTCGGACCAAAGTAGTACAGGGAGCATTTTCAAAGTCGGACCGACTTGTGTCGGACCAGTTAAGACGGCTCTCATAGGGAAACATTGATTTTCACACGTCATGCGACATGAGCTCCCAATGTCGGAGCGTTTGTCGGACAAGTGTGAACCCGGCCTAAGTACTAGCTGGTTTTCCCCAGAGCTCCTGATGGTGGATATGGATTTAGCTGCAAGCTAGTACCAGGTCACGGTCCTCAAGTTTGCCCCACCAGGGTGTGAGCAAGCCGGGGTCCAATAGCGGATAAACAGACAAGGATGAAACAGCAGCATGGTCAGTAAACAAGTCAAGGAATGAATCACGAGTGGCTGCAGGTTGGGATCAAGCAGTAGAGTAGTCTAAGAACAGACCAAGGGTCAAACACAAGTGGTTGCAGATTGGGATCAGGCAGTAGAGAAGTCTAGGAACAGGCCGAGGGTCAAACACGGGTGGTTGCAGGTACAGATGGCGGCAGGAAAGACAACAGCAAGGCACTGGCAGGGAAGGCACAATAACCTGGCAAAGAGGAAGTGCTGAGACAAGGCTTTTATAGGAAGTTCATGGGAGGAGCAAGGGGTTCAAGGTTCAACACCAATCAAGACACCAAGCAGAGTAGTCTAATGGATCAAATAGGTTTATCCAGCAGATCAGGCAGGGAACTGTCCAGCATCCCAGATAGCTCAGTGGGAAGAGTCAATGCCAGACACAGAAGAGGTCCCAGGTTGAAGCCAGGCCTCTCCCTTCTGGGATCTGCATGTGCTCCACCCCCAGGAGGTCCGGGTCAGATGTAACCGGAAGGGATGGTGGCTTTTCTGAAGTCGTGATTTCATCAGAAAGCTTTACGACCACCGTCTTTTCCAGTTATATCTGTTGTCACGCCCGGTCCTGACTTCCTAGTGGTGGAGCGCACACCAATCCCGGGAGGGAGAGACGTGATGTCAGATGTAACTGGAAATGACGGCTGGCCATGAGGCTTCTGACTAGCTTTGCAAATCGCGTCTTCAGGAAAGCCACTAAGGCTGCCGTCACTTCCAGTTACATCTGACATCACTTCTGGCCCAAACTTCCTGGTATTGGAGTGCATGCCGATCCTGGGAGGGAGAAGTGGAAGTTCATTCAAATACAAAGGCTGTATACATCGGTGCTGAGTCAGGGCATATACTGTATACATTTAAGTGCAATACCTTTGTTGTGAATAAACATACTACACTATAACATCTCTTTGGTTTATGGTGGTGATATCATTTTAAGAGAGAGAGGGAGACTAGGAAAATATCTGGAAATCAAAGTTAAGACTGTGATCGATTCTGATGGGCCAATCAATATCCCAAAGCGCTTACTGACCTTTATTTGTTTAGAGGTCATTGAAGCTATAATGAGTGGGCACTTCTCACATTGGTGGTGGTTATATGTGATTTGTTGGAGGATCACTCTTCAGATATAAAAAGATCACAAATTTTTATGGTGTGGGATCATCACGGTTGATCTATGGACTTTATCTGTGGACTTCCTTTTTGTAGCTGTTTTATGTTAAACTTAATTTACCGCCCATTTCCCCTTTTTGGTTTCACTGTACTCAATGAATGCTTTTATTCATAGCCATTCATTGTGTCCTGTTGTTATCATCTATGTGATTGGTCACAGTGATCACATGGTACAGAGAGGGCCTTTCACAATGCATCTGTACCATGTGAAAGCTGTGGCAAATCACAGCTATCACAATAGCAAACAATGAATGGATGCCATTCATAACAATTATTGCTTATAATTATGATCATCACTGTTATAGCAATCATAGTGTACACAAAAATCGACAGTGTTGAAAACTGAAAATTGTCCTAGGCAAGAAGGGGGTTAAGGGGGATAATTCCATTTTAACTTACCAAAATTCACAATAATGTGACCCCCCATGGGGCCTCTTTCAAGAATAAAGGCCTATGTTATACCACTGCTCCGCAGTCCTAGACTGTTGTCACTAAACCCAGTGTGATGTCATGATGGCACCAGTGTTGCCAACCATCCGTATTTTTGCGGACAGTTTGTAAAAATGGGCACCTTTTTTTCCCGTTCGTAAATGTCCGTGGTTGCGGGAATGTGCTAGTAAAAATAGCCAAGATCGGTTCGGCTTTGAACTGCGCATGGAGATTGGAGGCAGGGGGTGATTGGAGGCAGGGGGTGATGGTGGCTGCAGTGGCACTGCAGAGGGAGATGGAGGCAGGGGGCAATGGAGGCAGGGGGAGATTGGAGGCAGGGAGTGTTAGTGGCAGGGGGTGATTTGAGGCAGGGGGTGTTGGTGGCACCGCAGAGGGGGGTGGTGGCACCGCAGAGGGTGGGGGATGGAGACAGGGGTTGTTGGTGGCACCGCAAAGGGGGATGGAGGCCGGGGACGATGGAGGCAGGGAGTGATTGGAGGCAGGGGGCCTGGGGGAGATTGGAGGCAGGGGGAGATTGGAGGCAAAGGGAGATTGGAGGCAGAGGGAGATTGGAGGCAGGGGGAGATTGTGGCACCGCAGAGGGGGGTGAAGGCAGAGGGTGTTGGTGGCAGAGGGGGGTGGAGGCAGGGGTGATGTGACTAAATAATTTGCCCTTGTTATATCGAAAATAACAAAAATATGTTTTTTTACCTTAATATCTATCTTAAATCACATTGCTATTTGCCTAGCGTACTTGTTTGTAGCCTAAATACTGAAATGTGCACCTAAAAATGTGATTTAGTAACTTTTGTGAAATGCCAGTAAAAACGTGGCTGTGCCAGTACATTTCAATCTGGTAGGTTGGCAACACTGGATGGCCCCCGCTGGAGACTTCAGGACTTTATGAAGGACCACCAATGGACCCAATGCAGTCTAAAAGTGGGAAGACTCAGGACCCTGCATCACCCTAAATATGAATGAGTACTTGGAGCATTTTGATCATTTTGTTTAAACTGCAGATGCTTGCAAGGGGATGTGGAAAGTATTGTTTGGGCTTCTTGGGAAATTTTATTTTAAATGTTTTCATTTCAAATGTCGTCGCCAGGACCTACTTACTGTATTTGTTTTGCTCAGGAAGCATTCATCATTAAATTAAAAGAGGCTCTTGTTACAGTATTAAGGTTAGAAACTTGGAATTCTATTACATGTTGTATGTCTTTCTGGAGAAGCTCCTCATTATTAATTGCACCATTGTCTTCTTCTTGGCAGGAAAGCCTGAATTATTTATTTTGGATTTAAGTTATGAAACATCATTATAATTTGGGCTGGGAGACTCACAATACGTAAGTAAAAGACAAACCTAAATATAGTTTTATAGATTTATTCCTAGTGTATCAGTTTTTATGCACAAGTTTTGCATTTTAACATTAAAGCTCAAAGCAAAAGTTTTTTTATGACCTTCGACGGCAGTGCAAAAACTTGACCAAAAAATGTGTCCAAAGAAATGCAATGCAAGGCAGGTCAAATGCAGCTTCATGCTGCAATATTGAAGTACAGCATTCAATATACACACAACACTGCCTAACAAAAGTATTCACCCCCCTTGGCTTTTTACCTATTTTGTTACATTGCAGCCTTTAGTTAATATGTGTTTAATCTGAATTATATGTAATGGATCAGAACACAATAGTCTAAGTTGGTGAAGTAAAGTTAGAAAAATATACACATAAAACTATTTTTCAGAAATAAAAAACTGATAATTGGCATGTGCGTATGTATTCACCCTCTTTGCTATGAAGCCCATAAAAAGCTCTGGTACAACCAATTACCTTCAAAAGTCACATAATTAGTGAAATGATGTCCACTTGTGTGCACATGATCTGTCATTACATATACACACCTTTTTGAAAGGCCCCAGAGGCTGCAACACCTAAGAAAGAGGCACCACTAACCAAACACTGCCATGAAGACCAAGGAACTCCCCAAACAAGTAAGGGACAATGGGCCAGATTCACATAGAATTACGTTACGCTGCGGCTGTGTAACGTATCCCATTTACGTTACACCGCCGCAGGTTTACAGCGTAAGTGCCTGATTCACAAAGCACTTACCTGTAAACTTGCGGCGGCGTATCGTAAATCCGCTCGGCGCAAGCCCGCCTAATTCAAATGGGGCGGGCACCATTTAAATTAGGCGCATTCGCGCGCCGAGCGTACTGCGCATGCTCCGTCCGTAAAATTACCCGACGTGCATTGCGCTAAATGACGTCGCAAGGACGTCATTGGTTTCGACGACGGACGACTTACGCAAACGACGTGAAATTGAAAATTTCGACGCGGGAACGACGGCCATACTTAACATTGGTTACACCACCTAGAGGGCAGCCTTAGTTTTACGCGATGCATCGCTACGGAAACAACGTAAATTTAGATCGACGGGCAAAGCGGACGTTCGTGAATCAGCGTAACTAGTCATTTGCATATTCTACGCCGACCGCAAAGGAATCGCCACCTAGCGGCCGGCCTAGAATTGCAGCCTAAGATCCGACGGTGTAACACAGTTACACCTGTCGGATCTTAGGGCTATCTATGCGTAACTGATTCTATGAATTAGGCGCATAGATACGACAATCGTATCTCAGAGATACGACGGCGTATCAGGAGATACGCCGTCGTATCTCTTTTGTGAATCTGGCCCAATGTTGTTAAGAAGTACAAGTCAGGGTTAGGTTATAAAAAAATCCCGAAATCTTTGAGGATTCCTAGGAGCACCATCAAATCTATCATAACCAAATGGAAAACATGGCACAACAGAAACCCTGCCAAGAGACGGCCGCACACCAAAACTCACGGACCGGGCAAGGAGGGCATTAATCAGAGAGGCAGCACAGAGACCTAAGATAACCCTGGAGGAGCTGCAGAGTTCCACAGCAGAGACTGGAGTATTTGTACATAGGATGACAATAAGCCGTACACTCCATCCATAGAGTTGGGCTTTATGGCAGAGTGGCCAGAAGAAGACATTACTTTCAGCAAAAAACAAAATGGCACGTTTTGAGTTTGCGATAAGGCATGTGGGAGACTCCCAAAATGTATGGAGGAAGGTGCTCTGGTCTGATGAGACTAAAATTTTACTTTTTGGCCGTCAAAAAGAAAAAGCTTTGTCTGGCACAAACCCAACACATCACATCACCCAAATCACACCATCCCCACAGTGAAACATGGTGGTGGCAGCATCATGCTGTGGGGATGTTTTTCAGCAGTCTGGACTTAACTGGTCAGAGTTAAGGAAAATATGGACGGTGCTAAATACAGGTATATTCTTGAGCAAAACCTGTACCATTCTGTATGTGATTTGAGGCTAGGACAGAGGTTCACCTTCCAGCAGGACAATGACCCCAAACACACTGCTAAAGCAACACTTGAATGGTTTAAGGGGAAACATATAAATGTGTTGGAATGGCCTAGTCAAAGCCCAGACCTCAATCCAATAGAAATTCTGTGGTCAGACCTAAAGATTGCTGTTCACAAGTGCTAACCATCCAATTTGAAGGAGCTGGAGCAGTTTTGCAAGGAGGAATGGGCAAAAATGCCAGTGGTAAGATGTAACAAGCTCATAGATACTTATCCAAAGTGACTTGGTGATAGCCGATATGGGCTCTACAAAGTATTGACTTTAGGGGGGTGAATAGTTATGCACATTGACTTGTTTCTGTTATTTTGACCCTATTTGTTGTTTGCTTCACAATAAAAAAACAAATCTTCAAAGTTGCGGGCATGTTCTGTAAATTAAATGATGCAAATCCTCAAACAATCCATGTTAATTCCAGGTTGTGAGGTACAAAAACATGAAAAAATGCCAAGGGGGTGAATACTTTTGCAAGGCACTGTAAGTTTAGGAGCAGTTACTAGACCTTGACATTCAGTGCATGTGCCCAGGTCTTCTACTGACTGCCTTGGGTCTCTTTTTTGATATGGAGTTGAAAACTTGGTGCTTGTGAGCTGCTGTGTGATGAACGTACTGTCTGTGAGCTGCTTCCCCCTCAACACATGCAAATGTGCAAACAATGATATAATCAACAATGGTGTAGTGAAACGCTCATATATTCAGTGCAAAACAAAAAGAAAAAAATAACAGTAAAAAATGCCAAAAAATACTGCAAAGAATGTTCATAAATGTTCAGAAAAAAAAGTCTTCCCAAAAATATTGTGTTTGTGTATATTTCCTTTCACCATAAATCACGCATTCCTCTGATCTGTGTCATTAACATCAGTTGTGCCCCCACCTGGTCTCCATGACCTTACATATCATGTACGTGTAGCCAGGAGCTGGCTAATGTTGCCTGCATTGGCAGGAGACACTCTGCAGCATCGCTGCTGTGAAGCTGTTCTCTTCTAGTGTTCAGCCCAGACTATGGGTTGTCATATTCTGAAGATAGAGTGACTGAGTTTTAAGGGTAAAGCAAAGCATCTTGGGACATGTAGTCCGGGGGGTGCCAAAATTTGCATTCAGCTGGACCATTTTGAACTACAAATACCAGCCGGCTGGAGAAGAAGAACAGGAGGCAGGGAGAGGTGATAAAAAGCCTGTGTGTGGGTGAGATGGCTCTCTTGGAACTGCAAGCAAGTGACTCGGAGTCAGTGTGTGCTGTGGCCAAGTCATGGACTGTGCTATGGGAGAGGGAGAGTCATAGCGTGCAGGTGCAGGAGCATCCACTGCCAGCTACTTCTGACCACCCAGTGGCAGTTCGGAGTCCACTCTTCACATGTCCGCACCAGATGCAGATGAGCTGCATTGTGGTGTGTCACAGAGATGCACTATCCCTTGAGCAGGGATCTACATAGGCCTATAGCATAAACCCATGCCACTTTCCAATGCTGAGAGTCATTGGGACTGGTGAGTGGGCACTTGCCCATTCTAATACCACAAGAGACACTGCAAGCAGACATCATTGTCTTGTTATTTTGCCTAAACCTGTAGGGCCTGGTGCTACACTTATGCTGCGTACACACGATAGGTTAGTCTGATGAAAACGGTCTGATGGACCGTTTTCATCAGACCAAACTGATCGTGTGTGGGCCCCATCGGTTATTTATCCATAGGTTAAAAAAATAGGAACTTGTTTTAAAATGATCTGATGGATAAAAAACCTATAGAAAAAAACGATCATCTGTAGGTACGTCCATCGGTTAAAAATCCACGCATGCTCAGAATCAAGTCGACGCATGCTTGGAAGCATTGAACTTCATTTTTTGCAGCACGTTGTTGTGTTTTACGTCACCGCGTTCTGACACGATCGTTTTTTTAACTGATGGTGTGTAGGCACGACTGACCATCAGTCAGCTTCATCGGATAACTGATGGAAAAATCCATCAGACTGTTTTCATCAGACTAACCTATCGTGTGTAAAGGGAATTACCCTTTGTAGAGCAGCGATAGCGTTTATCTTTCCACAGGACACCGCAAGTACACTTTGGTATACACTGCTTGTTAAGACATCACCGGGCTACTTCACCTCCTCCTTATTACCAAGATATCTTAAGCACTTCACTAAAGAGCTAGCTGAAGACACATGGGGGGTAATTTACTAAAGGCAAATCCACTTTGCACTACAAGTGCAAACTACAAGTGCAAAGTGCACTTGAAATTGCACTGAAAGTGCACTTGGAAGTGCAGTTGCTGTAAATCTGAGGGGTAGATCCGAAATGAGGGGAAGCTCTGCTGATTTTATTATCCAATCATGTACAAGCTAAAATGCTGTTTTTTTTATTTTCCTTGCATGCCCCCCTAGGATCTACAGTGACCAGGGGCGGACTGACCATTGAGTCCCTCAGGCACTGCCCGAGGGCCCCATGCCACTAGGGGGCCCCATCAGGATTGCCAGGCTCAGTAAAACCAGGGACAGTATGTAAAAATCTATGTTTTTTTTAGATATGTCCCTGATATGTCCGAAACCGACATGCTTTTGATGTGAAAATCCCGAGATTTTATCTGCCCCGCCTCTGCACTGCCTCCTGGCGTGGTGGCCATCTGTAAGCCCAGGGGCCCCATAATCTTCTATTGCCCGGGGGCCCCATGAGTTGTCGCCCCTGACAGCGACTGCACTTCCAAGTGCACTTTCAGTGCAATTTCAGGTGCACTTTGCACTTGTAGTTTGCACTTGTAGCGCAAAGTGGATTTGCCTTTCGTAAATAACCCCCATGGTGTTCTGTCCTTTGAGAGACTACAACAGTGGCGGCCCGCCCATAGGGGGCGCTCGGGCGCCGCCCCCCCAAGCTGTGGAAGAAAAAAAAAAAAAAAAAAATTTTTTTTTTAAAAAAATGTCACTTTAAGAGTGACCAGGCGCCGGACATGCGGCGGTCTATGGGAAGCTTCCCAGCCTGCAATCAGCTGATCGCAGGCTGGGAAGCTGATTTGCCTGTGTTTAGGGCGTGTGCAGGGCGCAAGCTGTGCGCCCGCACACACTCCCACTTCATTTGATTTGCTAGCATGTCCGCTAGCTATCATGGGATTGGCAGGACCGGAGCAGTGGGCGGATCGTCACATGACTTCCGGCGGCATCTCTCTGTAGCGTGTGGGGGCATTATTGAGGAGCGGCGCCAAGAAGGTAAGTGTTACTTCCCGGCTCCATCCCCCGCATCAGCACTCCCGAGTCCCGCCGCCGCTAGTACTGCCAGCCAGCTCCGCCACCACCAGCATAGCTGTGTTTGTGGCCACGGAGCTCTCTTCCAGCAGCGGCACATTGAGATGGAGGGGGGAATTTCAAGCACGCACTGTGCTTTGGACTGGTGAGTGCTGTGGCTGCAGGACTCGGAGTGAACTGCGGGGGGGGGAGGGGGAGGGGGAGGGGCCGCTGCTGGATTGTAGATGAGAGCCCACGGCCAACACAAACACAGGTATGCGGGGGGGGCCGGCCGGCCGGCCGCTGCAGTGGATTCCAGCAGCAGCCCCTCCTCACCCCCCGCAGCATACCTGTGTTTGTGTTGGCCGTGGGCTCTCAGCTACAATCCAGCAGCGGCCCCTCCCCCTCCCCCCGCAGTTCACTCCGAGTCCTGCCGCCACAGCACTGATATTCACTCAGCTAATGGGATCTCTAAGGGGGGGGCCTGCTAATGTTAAGGGACTCACCCCTCAGCACTGATCCCACCACCCCCCAGGCACTCATCCCACCATCCCTCCCCCCGGGCACTCATCCCACCCCCCCGGGCACTCATCCCACCATCCCTCCCCCCAGGCACTCATCCCCCCCCCGGGCACTCATCCCACATCCCTCCCCCCAGGCACTCATCCCCCCCCCGGGCACTCATCCCACCATCCCTCCCCCCAGGCACTCATCCCACCACCCCCCCGGGCACTCATCCCACCATCCCTCCCCCAGGCACTCATTCCACCACCCCCCCCGGGCACTCATCCCACCATCCCTCCCCCCAGGCACTCATCCCACCATCCCTCCCCCCGGGCACTCATCCCACCATCCCTCCCCCCGGGCACTCATCCCACCCCCCCCGGGCACTCATCCCACCATCCCTCCCCCCAGGCACTCATTCCACCACCCCCCCGGGCACTCATTCCACCATCCCTCCGCCCAGGCACTCATCCCCCCCCGGGCACTCATCCCACCATCCCTCCCCGGGCACTCATCCCACCACCCCCCCAGGCACTCATCCCACCACCCCCCCCGGGCACTCATCCCACCATCCCTCCCCCCGGGCACTCATCCCACCCCCCCGGGCACTCATCCCACCATCCCTCCCCCCAGGCACTCATCCCCCCCCGGGCACTCATCCCACATCCCTCCCCCCAGGCACTCACCCCCCCCCCCCCGGCACTCATCCCACCATCCCTCCCCCCGGGCACTCATCCCACCATCCCTCCCCCCAGGCACTCATCCCACCACCCCCCCGGGCACTCATCCCACCATCCCTCCCCCCAGGCACTCATTCCACCACCCCCCCTGGCACTCATGGCACTCATCCGCCCATCCCTCCCCCCGGGCACTCATCCCACCCCCCCCCCGGGCACTCATTCCACCATCCCTCCCCCCAGGCACTCATCCCCCCCCCGGGCACTCATCCCACCATCCCTCCCCCCCAGGCACTCATCCCACCACCCCCACGGGCACTCATCCCACCATCCCTCCCCCCGGGCACTCATCCCACCCCCCCCGGGCACTCATCCCACCATCCCTTCCCCCAGGCACTCATCCCCCCCCGGGCACTCATCCCACCATCCCTCCCCCCGGGCACTCATCCCACCATCCCTCCCCCCAGGCACTCATCCCACCACCCCCCCGGGCACTCATCCCTCCCCCCAGGCACTCATCCCACCCCCCCCGGGCACTCATTCCACCATCCCTCCCCCCAGGCACTCATCCCCCCCCTGGGCACTCATCCCACCATCCCTCCCCCCAGGCACTCATCCCACCACCCCCCCGGGCACTCATCCCACCATCCCTCCCCCCAGGCACTCATCCCACCCCCCCCGGGCACTCATCCCACCATCCCTCCCCCCAGGCACTCATCCCACCCCCCCCGGGCACTCATTCCACCATCCCTCCCCCCAGGCACTCATCCCACCACCCCCCCAGACACTCATCCCACCATCCCTCCCCCCAGGCACTCATCCCAACCCCCCCCCCCGGGCACTCATCCCACCATCCCTCCCCCCAGGCACTCATCCCACCACCCCCCCCCGGGCACTCATCCCACCATCCCTCCCTCCAGGCACTCATCCCACCACCCCCCCGGGCACTCATCCCACCATCCCTCCCCCCAGGCACTCATCCCACCACCCCTTCCGGGCACTCATTCCACCATCCCTCCCCCCAGGCACTCATCCCCCCCTGGGCACTCATCCCTCCCCCCAGGCACTCATCCCACCACCCCCCCAGGCACTCATCCCACCATCCCTCCCCCCAGGCACTCATCCCACCCCCCCCCCCCCCCGGGCACTCATCCCACCCCCCAGGCACTCATCCCACCCCCCCCCCCGGGCACTCATCCCACCATCCCTCCCTCCAGGCACTCATCCCACCATCCCTCCCTCCAGGCACTCATCCCACCACCCCCCCGGGCACTCATCCCACCATGGTTAATTGGATTTGGGGATAGTGGCGCTGCTTATATTTAAGTGTACACAAGATGTCCTATATTTTGGGGCGATGTTATATTTGTAGGGGTGCTCCAATTACTAGGAGAGACCAATTGGGTTGGGTCTCCTAGACCTTATTATCGTTTATCCAAACGACCAGGTGCTACCCCCTGTTATTGCTTGTAATCCACACTGGTATCCCAATGATCCGTTGGTTCTTCCAGTGGAATTAGTACGTGTACTTCAGAGGGAGTATGAGATCAGCCAATAAGTTAAATTGTATTCTGGTAGTGTCCTATGTGCTAGGTATCACAAGTGCTTTTAAAGTATAGCCTTGAAGTGATAATATGTGCAATATGTGTTCAAATCCAATATTCCTTAATATCCAAATAAAATATAAATACAACACAAAAAAAATATATATATAAAGTGTCCCCCAGGGCACTATAAGTGAAAATTAGGGGTTTACCCCCCTTTGGTGGCTAAACAAATATAAATGAATGCCAACCAGATAATATGTGAATAGTTGGTGCCTAGTTCCAGGGCACTGTGCAGGCAAGACGTAAAGATTATATGGTGAACCTTAGTGTGGTCGCTTCTACCAAATGGTGAAAAACAAAACAATATATATATGTAAATATGTAAAGAAAAAATAATAATAAAAAATATTGCCAATAAGGACAATACTGTACGGTTATGACCACCCGCAAGAAGTATTAACCTGGTATAAGGGTTAAGTGCAAAGCTAAAGTTGTTACATAAAATAGGATAAACAAATGTGAATAAATATATAACCCAGCTGTGGTTATTTAAAACACAGTCCCAAACGAAGTGAACATGTGAGGAATGAAGTGGAATGTCCAAGTTCACATATATAAATAATCAAAAAATGAATGAGCATAGACACCCCTCAGTGGGTGTGAGCAATAGTGTTGCTAGAAAAAATCTCTTAATTAAATAGGATCTCAAGAACCAAACAATAGTTCAGTTTGGAAACAATGTATCGCTGGTATTAAAAGTGCATGATTGGAGAAACAAAATAGTGACTTCATGTGATTTTCTTCTCGATTGATTTAAACGTGACTTTTGTGCTCCCCCTGTTGGGTCCCCACTCACCAGATGTTGGCACCCCTAGGGGCAAAAGGCAATGGTGGTGGTACCTCGATACTTGTTGTTGTGCTGGTGTATAAAACGGCAAACCAATGCTTTATCACCTCTCCAGAGGGGGAGGAAAGAAAATCCAAGCAGCTTCCAGGTGTCCGAGGGATATTGATTAAAGGAGAAAAAAAGAAAAAATCCACATAGCGTGACACTGCGTTTTGTAAAAGAAAAAGACCTTTCGTCTTTATTTAAAAATTATATATTGGGTGGTATAGCAAACCAATCAACAATCCCAAATCCCCGTGGGATATATGTACAGGTAAGCTGTTTTAGGAAACCACTTCCATGGAATAAAAAGGGGTTTTTTTGAAGATCAGAAGACCAATCAAAAAAAAGGATTTTGCAGAAAAATTAAAAATAGAAAAATAAAATAAAATGTGGAAGCACAGTAAGCCCTGTTATCTGTTCCTACTCTCGAGCTAGCTAGCGAAGCCTGTGCCAATCGGTGCCGCCGTGCAGCAAGCAGAGAGCGTCCGTGGCTTCCCCTGTCAGGCAAATCGCGGCTCGGAGGACAGCGATGCAGTCAGCTGCTGGGCCGTGCGTACGTGTGTGCTTGCGTCTATGGTCACCTGACGCGTTTCGTCGTATGACGTTCTCAAAGGCGATTCACTGTTTTGGTTTGCCGTTTTATACACCAGCACAACAACAAGTATCGAGGTACCACCACCATTGCCTTTTGCCCCTAGGGGTGCCAACATCTGGTGAGTGGGGACCCAACAGGGGGAGCACAAAAGTCACGTTTAAATCAATCGAGAAGAAAATCACATGAAGTCACTATTTTGTTTCTCCAATCATGCACTTTTAATACCAGCGATACATTGTTTCCAAACTGAACTATTGTTTGGTTCTTGAGATCCTATTTAATTAAGAGATTTTTTCTAGCAACACTATTGCTCACACCCACTGAGGGGTGTCTATGCTCATTCATTTTTTGATTATTTATATATGTGAACTTGGACATTCCACTTCATTCCTCACATGTTCACTTCGTTTGGGACTGTGTTTTAAATAACCACAGCTGGGTTATATATTTATTCACATTTGTTTATCCTATTTTATGTAACAACTTTAGCTTTGCACTTAACCCTTATACCAGGTTAATACTTCTTGCGGGTGGTCATAACCGTACAGTATTGTCCTTATTGGCAATATTTTTTATTATTATTTTTTCTTTACATATTTACATATATATATTGTTTTGTTTTTCACCATTTGGTAGAAGCGACCACACTAAGGTTCACCATATAATCTTTACGTCTTGCCTGCACAGTGCCCTGGAACTAGGCACCAACTATTCACATATTATCTGGTTGGCATTCATTTATATTTGTTTAGCCACCAAAGGGGGGTAAACCCCTAATTTTCACTTATAGTGCCCTGGGGGACACTTTATATATATATTTTTTTTGTGTTGTATTTATATTTTATTTGGATATTAAGGAATATTGGATTTGAACACATATTGCACATATTATCACTTCAAGGCTATACTTTAAAAGCACTTGTGATACCTAGCACATAGGACACTACCAGAATACAATTTAACTTATTGGCTGATCTCATACTCCCTCTGAAGTACACGTACTAATTCCACTGGAAGAACCAACGGATCATTGGGATACCAGTGTGGATTACAAGCAATAACAGGGGGTAGCACCTGGTCGTTTGGATAAACGATAATAAGGTCTAGGAGACCCACCTCCATTGGTCTCTCCTAGTAATTGGAGCACCCCTACAAATATAACATCGCCCCAAAATATAGGACATCTTGTGTACACTTAAATATAAGCAGCGCCACTATCCCCAAATCCAATTAACCATGGTGGGATGAGTGCCCGGGGGGGTGGTGGGATGAGTGCCTGGAGGGAGGGATGGTGGGATGAGTGCCCGGGGGGGGGTGGGATGAGTGCCTGGGGGGAGGGATGGTGGGATGAGTGCCTGAGTCCCCAAATCCAATTAACCATTACTTCCAGGTTTCATTGAAACCTGTCAGGGAGGCAGCAGCTTAATTAATCCTTTTTATCCTAAGCGCGGATCCCCCCAATCCATCACTCATCCCACCATCCCTCCCCCCAGGCACTCATCCCACCACCCCCCCGGGCACTCATCCCACCACCCCCCCCAGCACTCATCCCACCATCCCTCCCCGGGCACTCATCCCACCATCCCTCCCCGGGCACTCATCCCACCATCCCTCCCCCCAGGCACTCATCCCCCCACCCCCTGGGCACTCATCCCACCATCCCTCCCCCCAGGCACTCATCCCACCATCCCTCCCCCCAGGCACTCATCCCACCACCCCCCCCCCCCCCGGGCACTCATCCCACCATCCCTCCCCGGGCACTCATCCCACCATCCCTCCCCCCAGGCACTCATCCCACCACCCCCCGGGCACTCATCCCACCACCCCCCGGGCACTCATCCCACCATCCCTCCCCGGGTACTCATCCCACCATCCCTCCCCCCAGCACTCATCCCACCATCCCTCCCCGGGCACTCATCCCACCATCCCTACCCCCAGGCACTGATCCCACCATCCCTCCCCGGGCACTCATCCCACCATCCCTACCCCCAGGCACTCATCCCACCATCCCTCCCCGGGCACTCATCCCACCATCCCTCCCCCCAGGCACTCATCCCACCACCCCCCCGGGCACTCATTCCACCATCCCTCCCCCCAGGCACTCATCCCACCATTCCTCCCCCCCGGGCACTCATCCCACCATCCCTCCCCGGGCACTCATCCCACCATCCCCCCAGGCACTCATCCCACCATCCCTCCCCGGGCACTCATCCCACCATCCCCCCCGGGCACTGATCCCACCCTCCCCCCGGGCACTCATCCCACCATCCCTACCCCCAGGCACTCATCCCACCATTCCTCCCCCCCGGGCACTCATCCCACCATCCCTCCCCGGGCACTCATCCCACCATCCCCCCAGGCACTCATCCCACCATCCCTCCCCGGGCACTCATCCCACCATCCCCCCCCCGGGCACTGATCCCACCCTCCCCCGGGCACTCATCCCACCATCCCTACCCCCAGGCACTCATCCCACCATCCCTCCCCGGGCACTCATCCCACCCCCCCCCGGGCACTCATCCCACCACCCCCCCCCCCCGGGCACTCATCCCACCATCCCTCCCCCCAGGCACTCATCCCACCATTCCTCCCCCCCGGGCACTCATCCCACCATCCCTCCCCGGGCACTCATCCCACCATCCCCCCAGGCACTCATCCCACCATCCCTCCCCGGGCACTCATCCCACCATCCCCCCCCGGGCACTGATCCCACCCTCCCCCCGGGCACTCATCCCACCATCCCTCCCCCCGGGCACCGATCCCACCATCCCCCCCCGGGGCACTGATCCCACCATCCCCCTCCTCGGGCACTGATTCCACCATCCCCCCCCCCCCCCGGGCACTGATCCCACCATCCCCCCCGGGCACTGATCCAATCACCCCACCATCCCCCCCCCCCCGGGCACTGATCCCACCATCCCACCATCCCCCCCAGGCACTGATCCCACCCCCCCGGGCACTCATCCCACCATCCCTCCCCCCAGGCACTCATCCCACCATCCCTCCCCGGGCACTCATCCCACCATCCCTCCCCCCAGCACTGATCCCACCATCCCTCCCCGGGCACTTATCCCACCATCCCTCCCCGGGCACTCATCCCACCATCCCTCCCCCCAGGCACTCATCCCACCACCCCCCCGGGCACTCATTCCACCATCCCTCCCCGGGCACTCATTCCACCATCCCTCCCCGGGCACTCATCCCACCATCCCTCCCCGGGCACTCATCCCACCCCCCCCCCCCCGGGCACTCATCCCACCACCCCCCCCCCGGGCACTCATCCCACCATTCCTCCCCCCCAGGCACTCATCCCACCATTCCTCCCCCCCGGGCACTCATCCCACCATCCCTCCCCGGGCACTCATCCCACCATCCCCCCAGGCACTCATCCCACCATCCCTCCCCGGGCACTCATCCCACCATCCCCCCCCGGGCACTGATCCCACCCTCCCCCCGGGCACTCATCCCACCATCCCTCCCCCCCGGGCACCGATCCCACCATCCCCCCCCCGGGGCACTGATCCCACCATCCCCCTCCTCGGGCACTGATTCCACCATCCCCCCCCCCCCGGGCACTGATCCCACCATCCCCCCCGGGCACTGATCCAATCACCCCACCATCCCCCCCCCCCCGGGCACTGATCCCACCATCCCCCCCAGGCACTGATCCCACCCCCCCGGGCACTGATCCCCCCCCCCCAGGGCACTGATCCCACCACCCTCCCCCCCCCCGGGCACTGATCCCACCATCCCTCCCCCAGGCACTGATCCCACCATCCCCCCGGGCACTGATCCCACCATCCCCCCCCCAGGCACTGATCCCACCATCCCCCCCCCCCGGGCACTGATCCCACCTTCCCTCCCACCCGGGCACTGATCCCACCATCCCCCCTCCCGGACACTGATCCCACTATCCCTCCCCCAGGCACTGATCCCATCTTCCCCCTAGCACTGACACTGACCCCACTGCCCCCCCCCCCCAGCACTGACACTCATCCCATCCCCATGTACCGGAGTTGCAGGGGTCACAATTGCATGCTCCAGGTTTCTCGTGCAGCCCCCTGTACACCTGGATAGGAGGGGAGAGGCATATATAGAAACCAATGAAAATAAGTATAATCCTGCGCTTAGGAAAAAAGCAAACAAGAAAGGCTGCATTCCCATAGAGTCCCCCCCCTAAGGGGATACTACAGTAAATATGAAAAAATGGGGAATGGGGGTGGTGGCGCTTACAATGAAAAAAGGGGGAGAAGGCCCCTCAGATGTATCTACAGAAGTGTGGGTTTTAATGACTGGAAATAGCCCCATCCGTGTTACTATATACCGTCTACCCAAAAGTGCATATACAAAGCTGTGTAAAAGGCACATACATAAGAAATGTGGGCGATATTCATGTGCCTGTGCCCTGACTCAGTTATGCTAGTAATGTCAGCTGTTACCAAACTGTGTGATACAGGTATATGTTGTGAACTATAAGTGCAATAATGCTATATTGGATATGAGTTATGACCTCATATGAAATATAATTGCAACTAGGGTTGTCCAGATACCGATACCAGTATCGGTATCGGGACCGATACCGAGTATTTGCGGGAGTACTCGTACTCGCGCAAATACCCCCGATACCTAAATAGAATACTTCCCCCCCCCTTTCCCCCCCGCCGCCGCATCGCGCCGCCGCATCGAGGGACATGGCTAGAGGGACATTGCTGCATATGTGAGGGACATGGCTAGAGGGACATTGCTGCATATGTGAGGGACATGGCTGCATATGTGAGGGACATGGCTAGAGGGACATGGCTGCATGTGTGAGGGACATGGCTAGAGGGACATTGCTGCATATGTGAGGGACATGGCTAGAGGGACATTGCTGCATATGTGAGGGACATGGCTAGAGGGACATGGCTGCATATGTGAGGGACATGGCTAGAGGGACATGGCTGCATATGTGAGGGACATGGCTAGAGGGACATGGCTGCATATGTGAGGGACATGGCTAGAGGGACATGGCTGCATATGTGAGGGACATGGCTAGAGGGACATGGCTGCATATGGGGGGGACATGGCTGCATTTGGGGACACATTTAAAAAAAAGTATCGGTATTCGGTATCGGCGACTACTTGAAAAAAAGTATCGGTACTTGTACTCGGTCCTAAAAAAGTGGTATCGGGACAACCCTAATTGCAACTATGTGAAACACATGTGATATAAAGTAAAGAATAAAAAAAATATATATGTAAACTGGCATCTCATGCCCTCAACTAGGAAAAACAATCATAAGGTCCTTATAAATTGTCAATGAAGAAAAGAAGAAAAAATAGTGAAAAAAAAGAGTCCATCACACAATGTGATTAAAGGGGTGGTTCCACCTAAAACTCATTTCTAACAATATATTCGTAAGACCCGTTACACTGCGGGTAGGCTGGCTTCTTTTTTTTTTCCCCGTACATACCGAGATCTCGGGGGTCTCGTCCCTAGGCGGTGGGCGTTCCTATTTGATTGACGTTCCTCGGACGGGCGCATACGTGACGTCACGACTTTCCGAAAGAAGCCGAACGTCGCCGCGCAGGCGCCGTATAGAGTCGGCTCTATACGGCACCTGCGCGGCGACGTTCGGCTTCTTTCGGAAAGTCGTGACGTCACGTATGCGCCCGTCCGAGGAACGTCAATCAAATAGGAACGCCCACCGCCTAGGGACGAGACCCCCGAGATCTCGGTATGTACGGGGAAAAAAAAAAAGAAGCCAGCCTACCCGCAGTGTAACGGGTCTTACGAATATATTGTTAGAAATGAGTTTTAGGTGGAACCACCCCTTTAATGTCCCATACACATAAATCTTGAAATTCCTTTCGTCAGGGACCCAGGTGGGGGAGCAATATGGCAATATGTGATCCTGAAGTGGTTCCGGTGCTCCCCCACCTGGGGCCCTGACGAAAGGAATTTCAAGATTTATGTGTATGGGACATTAATCACATTGTGTGATGGACTCTTTTTTTTCACTATTTTTTCTTCCTTTTTTTCATTGACAATTTATAAGGACCTTATGATTGTTTTTCCTAGTTGAGGGCATGAGATGCCAGTTTATTGACTTTTTATTGAGATTTCTATACATTAGGGAAGGGCTAGGCAACCCCCAACACGCGTGTCTGACATGGCATGTGGACACCCTTTGGTTGGCACTGGAGAGCGATCCGGGGAGACCCACCTCGCACACGTGAAAACTGGTCCAGTTCAGCCAGTCAGTGGCAGTATAGAGGAGAATTAGCAGTGGGGCTGGTCCCCGCCCGCCTTTCTTCCCGCCAGCATCAGTGAGCACGTCCTATTGCTTCAAACTGTGCAGTGAGGGAATGGAGTGCCCTGGGGCCAGCAGCGCTGCTCATGGTGGTATTTATGCACTTTTTTTCCCTCTGTGGCAGTCTCCTAATCAGCAGGCTTATGGCTGGGCTTTTCCATGTGTGCACCTGTTGTCTCTGAACCCTCCTCTGCTTAAAAGGGTAAGTTCACCTTTACATAAAACTCTGTACGGTGAACTTACACAGGTTCCCCCTCCTCACCCACCCCCCGTCCCGCTGACCGCAATCTCCGGTTCAAAGCCCCAGTATATCCGCGTCAGGTCTGAATGTCCAAAACATCCCTCATCAGGGGGATGTTTTGGCATTCTAATTGGTCTGTGCCTTCACATGGGAGAAATGCTATATGCCAGGCTTTGTGTGAAATGCTATACACCAGGCTTTTTGAGACATGCTATATACCAGGCTTTGTGAGCAATGCTATATGCCAGGCTTGTGAGAAATGTTATATACCAGGCTTTGTGAGACATGCTATATACCAGGCTTTGTGAGAAATGTTATATACCAGGCTTTGTGAGAAATGTTATATACCAGGCTTTGTGAGCAATGCTATATGCCAGGCTTTGTGAGAAATGTTATATGCCAGGCTTTGTGAGAAATGCTATATACCAGGCTTTGTGAGCAATGCTATATGCCAGGCTTGTGAGAAATGTTATATACCAGGCTTTGTGAGACATGCTATATACCAGGCTTTTTGAGACATGCTAACTAACCAGGCTTTTTGAGACATGCTAACTAACCAGGCTTTGTGAGAAATGTTATATGCCAGGCTTTGTGAGAAATGTTATATGCCAGGCTTTGTGAGCAATGCTATATGCCAGGCTTTGTGAGAAATGTTATATGCCAGGCTTTGTGAGAAATGCTATATACCAGGCTTTGTGAGCAATGCTATATGCCAGGCTTGTGAGAAATGTTATATACCAGGCTTTGTGAGACATGCTATATACCAGGCTTTTTGAGACATGCTAACTAACCAGGCTTTTTGAGACATGCTAACTAACCAGGCTTTGTGAGAAATGTTATATGCCAGGCTTTGTGAGAAATGTTATATGACAGGCTTTGTGAGAAATGCTATATGACAGGCTTTGTGAGAAATGCTATATGCCAGGCTTTGTGAGAAATGCTATATGCCAGGCTTTGTGAGAAATGCTATATGCCAGGCTTTGTGAGAAATGCTATATGCCAGGCTTTGTGAGAAATGCTATATGCCAGGCTTTGTGAGAAATTCTATATGTCAGGCTTTGTGAGAAATGCTATATGTCAGGCTTTGTGAGACATGCTATATACCATTTTTTTGAGACATGCTATATACCATGCTTTGTGAGCAATGCTATATGCCAGGCTTTGTGAGCAATGCTATATGCCAGGCTTTGTGAAACATGCTATATACAATTTTTTTTGAGACATGCTATATACCAGGATTTGTGAGACATGCTATATACCAGGTTTTCTTTGAGAAATGCTATATACCAGGCTTTGTGAGACATACTTTTTTTTTTTTGAGAAATGCTATATACCAGGATTTGAGGTCTGAAGGGACAGGAATTGGGACTGATATGAGGGGTGAAGGGACAGGAATTGGATTGATGGTCACAGTAAGGCTGCATTTAATGAGCACATCTTGATGAAATAGACACTTTCATTTGGCAGCGCACTACCTATCTCTCTTTTAAACTTACCCAGATTGTCATTTGACTCATAGGTATTGAATTGATCATTGTCATGAAGGAAAATTCAGTTTTATCACTGAAACAATTGCCCTTTACAAGGCGTCCTGATGAAGAGAAAAAAAGGATAAAGGAGCTTGGACCAGATCGACCCAACTTGCAGATTAATCAGCAGTCGAGTGATCGTGGTAGAGTTTACACTCGAAGCTTTTCCCCCGCAAATTATCAGACACGGAGTTGGTTAGCTGGATGTGACGCGAGTCATGCCTTTTATTGTTTTCCCTGTTTGCTATTTGAAAGTTCTGGCACTGACAAGTGGACAAAAACAGGGGTTTCTGACTTGAAGCATCTCAGTGAAAAGTGCAAGCGGCATGAAAGTACCCGAAGTCATCTTGACAACGCTCTGAAGCTCCAGTTTTTTGGGAAGCGTAGCATTGTTGAACAGCTAGATGCAAGCTACAGAATTGGAATTAGAAGGCACAATGAAGAGGTCACAAAAAATCGGCACATCCTGTCTAGAATTATAGACTGTGTAAAATTTTGTGGTGCATTTGAGCTAGCTTTGCATGGCCATGACGAGAGCGAGAGATCGGAGAATCCCGGGATATTCCGTGGCTTGGTCGATTTTGTTGCTTCGCTTGATGGAGTTTTGAAAGAGCACCTCGAGAATGCCACTGTGTTTAAGGGAACTTCCAAAACTGTGCAGAACGAGCTGTTGGACTGTATGTTGTCCGTTGTGAAGGAGCACATTATGCAAGAAGCACGGAGCAGCAATTTTCTCTCAATCCAGGCCGACGAAACCACCGATATTGCCACTCATTGCCAACTTGTGCTTGTACTGCGCTACATCGATGCCAAAAACAACGTACAGGAGAGGTTTTTTGAGTTTATTCCTCTGCATTCAACCACAGCGGATTCCATCGCTACAGCACTACAAGAGCGCCTTGCTGTCATCCTACCAGAAGATCAGAAACATAAGCTAATCTCCCAAGCATATGATGGAGCCAGCGTGATGAGGGGTGCCACTGCAGGTGTGCAAAGGAAGATTCAAGATGTGTACCCAAATGCCCATTACATCCACTGCTATGCACATCAGCTGAACCTAATAATGCAGCAAGCCACTTCTCAAATACCCAAAGTGAGAGTTTTTTTTTCTACCCTTGGAGGATTTGCCAGCTTTTTTGCAAGATCACCCAAGCGCACAGAAGTTCTTGATAAAGTTGTTGCCCATAGATTACCAACATCAAGCAGTGTACGATGGAACTTTCACAGCCGTGCCGTCAATACCGTGTTTGAGCACAGAGAGGACCTCATCCACTGTTTTGAAACTATGCGAGATTCAGGTGACTTTGACCCTATTACCGTCAGAGAGGCAGTAGCCTTTGCCATGCTGTTGGAGGATCAGGATTTTACATTTTTTCTGACGCTTTTCCACAACATCATGCCGCATGTGGACCTCCTCTATGCCAAACTCCAGAAGAAGAACATAGATTCAGTCCACATTAAGGGGAGCATTGAGCAGTTCCAGCAGGACGTACAGAAGATCAGGTAGCAGCTGTATTCCTCCTTTTCTATGTGTTGTTGCTGTTATATTTTTTGTATTATTATTGATATTATTATTACTCATACATTTTGCAGAGATTCTTTCACATCCCTGGTTGACAGAAGCAGTGAAGGTGGTTCTCAACCGAAGAGGCGGTGCTCACTCGATCCAGAAGGTCATAAACGCATTGCAGCCGAGGTGAGTTTTATTTTGTTGCAATATTTGTCTTTTTTGATGGCTTCCTCTTATAGATAGGAATATTGGAAAGAAAAATATTTTTCTTGCAATATTAATCTAAAAATTATGATGATTTGTTATTCCCTCTAGTGGATAACATTAGTATTACGGCCTTCATCTCTGTTGGCTCCCTGAGCATCAAAAATGCACGAAACGTGATACATTTACTAAGAATGCTTTGTCCATGTGTATGGAGTTCTGAGAAATGATGCATTCAAAAAGACTGAAACTGATCTCCCTTTATAACTTAAAACTGAACATTTTAAAGGTTGCAGTCTGCAACCTTTAAAATGACCAGTTTTAAGTTATGAAGGGAGATCAGTTTCAGTCTTTTTGAATGCATCATTTCTCAGAACTCCATACACATGGACAAAGCATTCTTAGTAAATGTATCACGTTTCGTGCATTTTTGATACTCAGGGAGCTAACAGAGATGAAAATTTACATTTTTTCATCATTACCAAATTTGTTTTTCATTTTATAGGTCTGTGATACCATATTGGTACACACCAAGGAACGCTTCTCCTTCACAAACCACCTTGTTAGTGCCACCTTGCTTCAAGCAGACAGGTTTCAACACTACACAGTGTCGTTTCCTGAGGATGCACTGAGCAAGACTTTGCAGGCCTATCCAGTGCTCAATGGGAGTAAATTGAAGACAGAACTTAGTCTGATCTACAGCAAAGAAGATTTCAGAAAGTGTGATGGTGCTTTGGACCTATTCCAGTTATTTATGGAAAACAATCTTGAAGAAATATTTGGAGAGACTGTCACACTCCTAAAAATCCTCATCACCACACCCATGACCACAGCAGAAGCTGAGAGGTGCTTCTCAACATTGAAGAGAATAAAGACTTTTCTAAGAAATAGCATGACCCAGGAGAGACTGAATGCATTGGCCATGCTGTCAATGGAAAAGAGAGTGGTGACTGAGATGACGGACTTCAATCAGAAGGTCATTGAAAAATTTGCAAATCAGAAAGAAAGGAGAGCAAAATTTATTTTCAAATAGTACTACTGCTGGCATGAATGAGAATGTGGCGTGCATTTGTATTTTGTTACCTTTACTCTAATTCAGAGATTTTTTGTTGTTGGTTGTTGTACAATAAAGTTTGTTAAATGTTTTTAAAAAAAAAAATACTGATTCGTGATACCTTTATTGTATTCTTTAACAGTTGACATAAACATTAACATCTTCTATATTTTATCTAGCAGAAATGATACATAATCGCCTGATAAATGGCTTGGCTATTTACAGTTCTGCATTACGAACAGTTGAATTTTTCAGTTTGTTTGCGCCCCCCCAAAAATTTTGAGCACCAGCCGCCACTGGACTACAACATATCTCCCCCACTAAGGGGTTAAAGCAGTTGGTGCTGTAAGGACAAGTATTTTCACTCAGGACTCTATTTGCTAATTGAGCAGGTTTAAGCACTCAAAGTTTTAATTATACACATTAACCTGCCTGGCGGTGTTCCCGAGTCTGACTCTGGGTTGGATTTTCCTGCTGCGAGCAGTAACCCCGAGTCAGACTCAGGCTTGCCTCGCTAGATCCACAGGCACTGTTTACTTACCTTGTCCCTGGATCCAGCGATGCCACCGCGCTGTGTGAGCGAGCGGGACCTCGCTCGATTCACACAGCGTCCTCCTGTGCCGCCGATCTCCATTCCCTGCGACGTTACGACGCACGGGGACGGAGAACGGCGCCAAATTCAAAAAAGTAAACAAACACATTACATACAGTATACTGTAATCTTATAGATTAAAGTACTGTATGTAAAAAAAACACACCCCCCCTTGTCCCTAGTGGTCTGCCCAGTGCCCTGCATGTACTTTTATATAATAAAAACGTTTCTTTCTCCCTGCAAACTGTAGATTGTCCATAGCAACCAAAAGTGTCCCTTTATGTCAAAAATTGTTTTAGATCAGCTAAAAAACAGCGATAATAAATTATAATCACTTGCAGAATTGTGCGATAGCCATTTGTGGGGAAATTCGTCATAAAAAAAAAATAATAATGACAGCGACAATTCTGCAACTGAGCAAATTTCAGTGATTTTGATTTGATTACATTATTGAATAATTTTTATTATAATTATATTATTATTTGTTATAATTATTTATAATTATTTATTATATTATAATTTATAATTTTGTTTTTAAAAAAATGTCATACCCGGGATGCCTATTAGAATCTTGTTTGGTCAGATTTAAGTGAGTTATTTCTAAAAATTACAGACCTACAATATAAAACGCCAAATTTCCTTGCAAATAATGGTACAGCTTTCAGCATGTTTTTTCTGAAAGAATCATACCGCCAGGGAGGTTAAATTAAGTACAGTGTTGTGACCTTCTGTCTTTTCTGGGCCTGTGGCGTTGAGGTATAGAAGGGAGTAGTTTGACATTAAAAAGGCCATTCCTCTGCCCTTCTTCTGCCTGTTCACATAGGTTTCCAACTAAATGGAGTATTTTGTATATGACAGACTCACCTGGAACAGAGGCTTTTAGAGGGGACTACAAGGTGGCATCTTACCCATGGGCTATGGGCCCTGGATTTTAAGGCAACACTACTCTTTTGGAGGTGTATGCCTGGGGGACCCTTGGAGTGGTCTTGTTTCTGATTCAAGTTCATGTCTCCCCAAAACACAGTCACTGGCAATCTAGGCCCAGGATCCATGTATAAGGCCTAGATACCCCATGACCAACAATGACTGCTTCACACTGAGACCCATTGCAGAGACACTGAGACAAGAGACACTGCATGCAGACATCATTGTCTTCTTATTTTGCCCAAACCTGTAGGACTTGGTGCTAATTACCCTTTGCGGAACAGCAACAGCGTACATCTTTCCACAGGACACCACAAGTACACTTTGGTATACACTGCTTGTTAAGACATCACCGGGCTACTTCACCTCCTCCTTATTACCAAGATATCTTAAGCACTTCACTAAAGAGCTAGCTGAAGACACATGGTTTTCTGTCCTTTGAGAGACTACAATATATCTCCCTCCACTAAGGGGTTAAAGCAGTTAGTGCTGTAAAGACAAGGGGGTGGATTCAGGTAGGGGCGCACACTACTACGGAGGCGCAGCGTACCGTTTTAACGCTGCGCCTCCGTAAATTACCTGTGCTACGCTTCATTCACGAAGCAGTAGCTCCGTAATTTGCGTGGGCGCTCCGTAAAAATGGCCGGCGTAAGCGCGCGTAATTTAAATGATCCCGTAGGGGGCGTGGATCATTTAAATTAGGAGCGTTCCCGCGCCGAACGTAGTGCGCATGCTCCGTCGGGAAAGTTTCCCGACGTGCATTGCGGCAAATGACGTCGCAAGGACGTCATTTGCTTTAACGTGAGCGTAAATGGCATCCAGCGCCATTCACGATTCACTTACGCAAACGACGTAATTTTCAAACATCGCGCCGCGGGAACGACGGGTATACTTAGCATTGGCTGCCCCTGCTAATAGTAGTGTTGAGCAGAATACGCCATATTCGATTTCGCGATATATCTCGAATATATAGTCGAATATTCGAGATATATTCGCTAAATTCGAATATTCGTGATATTTTATCGAAATGAAATGATTGCGAATTTTCGCTATTGCGAATGCGAAAATAATTGCGAAATTTCGATAACTGCGGTAGGAGCACTCTGATTGGCTCAGAATATTCTTGATATTTTTTCGAAATTTCCCAAAATGCGAATGCGATATTTACTGCGCAATTTCGACCAATGCTGTAGGAGCACTCTGATTGGCTCAGAATATTCTTGATATTTTACAATACAAAATAATTGCGAATATTCGGCAAATGCGGAAGGAGCACTCTGATTGGCTCAGAATATTCTTGATATTTTACAATACAAAATAATTGCGAATATTCGGCAAATGCGGAAGGAGCACTCTGATTGGCTCAGAATATTCTTGATATTTTACAATACAAAATAATTGCCAATATTCGGCAAATGCGGAAGGAGCACTCTGATTGGCTCAGAATATTCGTGATATTTTACAATAGAAAATAAAAAGTGTTTTGCATTGGTGGTGATTCTTTACTCTATCCATCTGTCACAGCCGTTTGTCAATCAAACACCTTGAAGATTGAACACGTTCATGCTGCATGCTTTGGACTTTTTTTCACTTCACATATCAAAGACATTTTTATGAAAGATTATTTTTCTATTATTGGGACTATATTTCTTTATATATTTGTTTCACTGTGTATTTCATAAGTTATTTGCGCTTGCTTATTTTATAATTTGCCCACATGTCTTGTCACTAGACATATTTTTTATTCTTGTAGAGCGACTCAATTTTCTGTCTTGTATTAATTTATGTTGTATAACATTTTTGAGTTGCTGCTGTATTCTCCCCTTTTTTTAAGGTATGCGCAATTTTTTCCTTCTTACAAAAAAAAATAATATCAAACATACAAATATTCATAACAGAAACATACACAAAGCCCCCCCCCCCTTTTGCATCAGAGACAATCAGAGTTCTCCTACCACAGTTATCGAAAATTCGCAATCATATTCGCATTCGCATTAGCGAAAATTCGCAATTTCTTTTTTTTTATATTCGGCAACATAAAAGGATCGCCTCAACTTAGCTACTCGGCCCAGGGTCTCTAATCATACCTGCAATGCTTTTAGACGTCGATAGGATGT
The DNA here is from genome assembly GCF_905171775.1 of Rana temporaria. NCBI lineage: Eukaryota > Metazoa > Chordata > Amphibia > Anura > Ranidae > Rana > Rana temporaria. Next base: position 31,550,349 of record NC_053492.1, on the reverse strand, counting down.
GATCTGTTTTAAAAATAAAATTGAAAAAATGCGAATATTTGGAATCGCGAATATTCACCGCGAAATTCGAAATATATCGCGAATACTCGAATATGCCATATTCGAGCCGAATATTCGCAATACGAATATTCGTGAGCAACACTACTGGTGATTGCTCAGATTCCTGTGCCAAACAGATTATGTGAGTTAGACTGGTGTGAACAAGTCCAATTAGAGCATGTGAGCATAAAATTGAAAAGATAATAGTCCTCAGGGTTTGAAGAAAATTGTGTGCTTCCAATCAAATCAAATAGTGTTCCACCTTCACCATTTAAGCAGACACCCGAAATGCGTCCTGGCAGTGATAGTTGTTGCAGTCGTTGTTAACCCGATATATGCATGTAAAACAGAACGGTGCCAGACATAGTGTAATCCATTTATTAAAATTTAAAAGAATATATGCAGAGGGAGCCAAGTGGCCGCCTACCGTTTAGGGTGTTAAAATTTAAAAGAATATATGCAGAGGGAGCCAAGTGGCCGCCTACCGTTTAGGGTGCACCCTAAACGGTAGGCGGCCACTTGGCTCCCTCTGCATATATTCTTTTAAATTTTAATAAATGGATTACACTATGTCTGGCACCGTTCTGTTTTACATGCATATATCGGGTTAACAACGACTGCAACAACTATCACTGCCAGGACGCATTTTGATCATACATGTGATCCTGTCATAAGCTTTAAATGTCCCCTTCTTTGGTATCAAATTAAGGGGCATTTTCATCTGGTAAGAAGCCATCTCATTTATTCACTTCGGGTGTCTGCTTAAATGGTGATGACGGACCATCAGTCAGATTCATCGATTAACCTATGACAACGGTCCTTCAGACCGTTGTCCTCTGGTTAACCTATCATGTGTACGAGGCTTAAGAGTACTCACAGTAATGATTCCTTCACAATTTTTACACATGTTACAATGTAAAGCAATACAATTTATTTGGAACAAACTCAGACCAAGTTTACCTAAACCAACCCTATATACCCCCTGAATCCGCGGAGAACTTGGGGTACCAGACTTCACCAAATATTACTACGCAGCTCAATTGGCACAACTCCCCAAATACCATGCTACTAAGGAAACTCCACTATAGGTAGCTAGAGTCAGTTGACTGTTACCCCCTCTCTACTGCAGATATCTTATGGCTCACCCCTGCTCAATGACGGACAATCAACAACCCCATTACTAAATACTGCCTATCTATTTGGGACAAATTAAAAACCTCTTCAATCCAAGCATAACCCTCTCCTCTTCTTCCTTCACAATCCTTCCTTATACCCAGCCTGGTCCTCTCCAATCTCCTTCTCCGCTTGGTCTAATGCTGGTTTGGTTCATGCCCACCATTTCTTTCAATTTCATATTATTACTCCCTTCCATACCTTACGTGAATCACATGATCTCCCTTCTTCAGAAACCTTCCTTTATTTACAGATTAAACATTTCTTAAGTTATTACACACCCCCTAAGGCCCCTTTCACATGTGTGGATCCCAGGAGAATCCGTTTTTTGACATCCGATCACTCAGCAGGGATCGCTTCGTTGATCCCCGCTGAGCCGGAGGATGACTAGTCCGTCTGCACACTGTGCAGAAACAGACTGGTCAAATCTCTGCTTTCCTCTATGGGGGGATCAGATGAAAACTGACCGTCTGTCCGTTTTCATCTGATCCGATCTGCAGACGGATAAAAAAAATAGTGTTTTCCTCTATCATCAGTTTCGGAGCATAGTGGAGGCTGACGTCATCGGATGTCAGCAGATGTTCATCCGCTGACATCCACTATCCCATAGGGATACATGTATGTCTGTTTTTCATCTTAAAAAGGATGGATGAAAAATGGACATACGGTCCGTGTGAAAGGGGCCTAACTCGACAACCCCAGACTTCACAGTCTTTGAAACGCTGCTGTACATCAGACCCACACAGAGGTCTTATTTTAGATTTATATGCACACCACCTCTTTTCAAACAAATGGGAGACTGACCTTCACCTCCAACCAAAAGATCTGAATTGGGTGAAGATCTGGCATGCAATCAAATCGGCCACTCCAAATATAGTGGCTCTTGAAACAACCTATAAAGTTCTTACCAGATGGTATTTAGCCCCTGCCAGGATATTCAAATTGTGCCCTCAATATTCCTCTCATTGCTTCCGTGGTTGTACAACCCCGGGCACACATGTCCACATCTGGTGGGAATGCCCCATTGTCAGTTCCTTTTGAATGGAGGGTTTTCAAATCCTTTCTACTTCATTTTCTACCCCCTTACCTCCTGACCCTGCTGTAGCACTCTTAAATAGCAAACCCCATTACTCACTGCCAATTTAAACTTCTGCTTTTTGTAACAATGGCAGCAAAGCAAACCATAGCGAAAGCATGGAAATCTGCTGTACTCTGCATAGTATCTGTTAAACACAGAGTAACGCAAGCCATGATACATGCAAAAAAAGGAAGCTATTCTTCTTGATAACATACCCAAATTTGAATCAATATGGAAACCTTGGGTTGACCATTACCTAACCCCAGGCTTCAATAATTCACTGGGTAATATTCTCCTCCCTGTTACACTTACCATATGAGTGGATATCTTGACTCTTAGGCCTCGTACACACAATAGGTTAACTAGAGGACAACGGTCTGATGGACCGTTTTCATCGGTCAAAACCGATCGTGTGTGGGCCCCATAGGTTATTTATCCATAGGTTAAAAAAAAGCCAACTTGCTTTAAATTTAACCGATGGATTCCTAACCGATAGGTCAAAACCGATCGTTAGTAGGCACAACCATCGGTTAAAAACCAACGCATGCTCAGAATCAAGTCGACGCATGCTTGGAAGCATTGAACTTCGTTTTTTTCAGCATGTCGTTGTGTTTTACGTCACCGCGTTCTGACACGATCCTTCAGACCGTTCTCATCGGATGGACTGATCGTGTGTACAAGGCTTTATACCTTACTGGAGACAACTTTCTCCCTTATCCCACCCTACACTTAACTTAACCCTTCCCTTTTTTGTCTACTATATTATTTCAGTGGCGTCACTAGGGTTGGTGTCACCTGGTGCGGTAAAATATGGTGTCACCCCCCCCTCCCCCAATAACATTTTAAAAATATTTTTTACCCTACTGTTTGCTTTCTGTTCTCCTTTCTTCCCCTTTTCTCTCTCTCCCTATCCATCTTTCTTGTTCGTTCTATCCCTTCTTCTTTCTCTCCATTTTTCTTTGTCCCCTCCCCCCCACCTCTCTTTCTCCAGAACCGGAATTCACATCTCAGGAGCCTATAGGCCAGGGGCGTACCTAGAGCATTTGGCACCCGGGGCGGATCCAATATCTGGCACCCCCCACACGTTAAAATGTAAAAACACCCCACTGTGCCCCCTGCATACCTCTGCATCCTTCAATATCTCTTTGTTACTAGTGTGTACCCCTCTCCACAACTGCACCTCTGGACCCCTTTACATTGCACAGCACCCTGCATCACTGGACCCCTTTACATTAAACAGACCCCTGCATCACTGGACCCCTTTACATTACACAGCCCCCTGCATCACTGGGCCCCTTTAAAATTACACAGTACCCTGCATCACTGGACCCCTTTAAAATTACACAGCACCCTGTATCACTGGACCCCTTTACATCTCACAGCCCCCTTCACCTCTGGACCCTTTTACATTACACAGCACCCTGCACCTCTGGACCTCTTTACATTACACAGCCCCCTGCATCACTGGACCCCTTTAAAATTACACAGTACCCTGCATCACTGGACCCCTTTACATCTCATAGCACCCTGCATCTCTGGACCCTTTTACATTGCACAGCACCCTGCATCACTGCACCCCTTTTACATTACACAGCCGCCTGCATCACTGCACCCCTTTACATCTCATAGCACCCTGCATCTCGACCCTTTTACATTGCACAGCACCCTGCATCACTGCACCCCTTTTACATTACACAGCCGCCTGCACCTCTGCACCCCTTTACATCACATAGCCCCCTGCACCTCTGGACCCTTTTACACTACACAGCCCTCTGCACACCTTTACATTACACAGCACCCTGCATCACTGCACCCCTTTTACATTACACAGCCACCTGCACCTCTGGACCGCTGCATGTTACACAGACCCCCCTTCAGTGCAGACACCCCCTCAGTGCAGACATCCCCCCCTTAGTGCAACCCCCCCCTCAGTGCAAATCCTCCCCTCAGTGCAAACCCCCCCTCAGTGCAACCCCCAGTGCAAACACCCCCCCCTTAGTACAACCCCCCCTCAGTGCAAATCCCCCCCTCAGTGCAAATCCCCCCCTCAGTGCAAATCCCCCAGTGCAAACACCCCCCCCTTAGTACAACCCCCCCTCAGTGCAAACCCCCCTTAGTGAAAACCCCCTCAGTGCAAACACCCCCTTAGTACATCCCCCCCACCCCTTCAGTGAAATCCCCCCAGGTGCAAACACCCCCCCTCTCCATTCAGTACCTCAGATCATCGCAGGCAGCGCCACGGCACATGGACAGAAGGTCCCCTCGGCCCCTCCCCCTCTGTACACACAAACAGAGAGGAGGGGGCTGTGCCTATGTGCCGACTGCCGACCACCGCTAACAGCCCGTGGCTGTGAGAGGAGGGGATGGATGGTGCTGCGGTGTCACCCCGCAACCCCCTCCTCTTTTACCGTGGTGCTCGGCGCTCCGATTCCGCGGCGCTCATCGCTGCAGTCGCGCGGGGGGTGGGGAGCCGGCCCCCCCCACATGTCAGCTAAAAAAAAAAAAAAAAAAAAAAAATGTTTAAATCGGGATGGTGTCACCCCTCTAGTGGGTGTCACCCGGGGCGGACCGCCCCCCCGCACCCCCTAGCAACGCCTCTGTATTATTTGATTTCAGAAGGAAACATTAAAGACGGATAACATTATTGGTCCTCTCACCGGGATAAGCCAGGCCATCGTGTCGGAAACTGGCCCTGATGAGATCTGACAACCTTCCATTCTGTCCCCAACTAACTACGCCTAAACACCCACTGGCTTCCTTTCCCTCCTAATTTATCTGTTTTGCATACATCTAGAATGTTTTTTTCCATTCTCATTGTTAAAGGATCACTAAACAAAAAAAAAATTTGGGCTAAATAGCTTGCTTTACCTTATAGCAGTCTTGATTTCATGTCCTCATTGTCCGTTTTTGCTTTGAAGCAGCTGTAATCCTTTGCTGAAATCCTCACTTCCTGGTTCTCTGGCTCCATAGTAAATTTCTCATGGGAGCTTCTCACTGTGGTCTAAGATGTGTGTCTAAAACTCCTCAGAACCAATCAGATTCATTTTAAAAACAAAACACTGCCCTGGATTTGTTTGTTTTTGTTCTGTGTGTCTCTTTACTTCACATAAACATGAAATCAGTTTAAACGCGAAAGTGAAACTAGAGGCACATTATATGATAGAATTTAATCTATTTTTCATCATTTTTAAAAGGAATCAGTTAACTTTTATGTTTCTATACCCTGTAAACAGTCATTTCAGCAAAAAAATTTTTTTCCTTTAGTAACCCTTTAACGCCTTTTGGAACCACAGCTCACAAAGTTCCCAACTGATATTTGATTATATCACAATATCATATTCATTGATTCAGTTTGTAAACTCACCTCTGATTGATAATGTTTAATTATCTGTACTTATTTTAATGATTGTACTGATTTTGTTACCAATGTACGAATTTTCTTGTACCTTGTAAAACTCAAATCAAAGCTTACATCTCACAAACATGAAAAATACACTCACCAACTTTATTGGGCAGAGGAGCCATGGGGCCACTTCCTGAATGTTACCAACCATGGCTGCTGTTAGAAATCACGGGAGCCCCATACAGCCTACTTGACAGACCCCCCCCCCTCCACTCCCTCAGCTGGACGTGACTGAGGACATATATTTATCATTCCCTTTCCCATGCAGCCTCAGCTGCACAGATGAATTGGAAGCGCTCTGGGACTTCTTGCTCATTCACTGACGAAAGCATAGTAAACACAGTTTACTATGCTTCAGAGATGAATGGACACATGAGTGATTGGTGCCAATCACTCACTGTGTTTATTCAGGAAAGGAAGAGGCCAATAAATGATATGTATACTGGTCGCTTCCCTTGCTTTCTATCTTGAAACATCCCCCTGTGTTCCCCTCAGCAGCTGTTGGTAGGAGAGGCAGGGGGGAAGCCGGCAGCTCTGCAGGGGAAAAGGGGCACACAGGGAAGCCCGGACAGCAGATAGAAGGGGCACATGTTTTGTTTGACACTTTTTTGGGAACCATTGACACTAATACAGTGATCAGTACTAAAAATATGCACCGTCACTGTACAAATGATACATGCTGGGAAAGGGTTAACATCTGGGGCGATCAAAGGGTTAACTGTGTGCCTAGCCAGTGTTTTATTACAGTGTGGGAAGTGCTTTTACTAGGGGAAGACAATGATCTATGCCCCTGCTTTGCAGCGACACAGGATCCATGCCTTCCCTCCTGTCAGAGCAGCAATCTGAGTTGTTGACATAGGCATCACTGCGGAGGATCTGCAGGATGATCGGTGGGTGCCGGTGGACATTGAGTCCGCTGTACCCGTTGATCAGCTATGTATAATTATAATATATAATCAGAAAAATCACAGATAATGTACAGGAAGGCTAGGTCCTTAACCAATTGACGACCGCCGCATGACGGTATAAGTAGACAGAATGGCACAGCTGGGCATATGAGCGTACAGGTATGTCCCCTTTAAGATGCGAGCCGTGGGTTGTGCGCGCTCCGCCGCGCTCAGGACCCGGTTGGGAGCTCCGTGACCGTGCATGCGGGATCCACGGATCTGATCACCGCCAGTGTCCCGCGATCGGGTCACAGAGCTGAAGAACGGGGAGAGGTAAGTATAAACAAACATCTCCCCGTTCTTCCTAGTGACATGTCACTGATCGTCTGTTTCCTGTTATCGGGGAACAGGGATCAGTGACGTGTCACACCAAGCCACGCCCCCTAACAGTTATAATCACTCCCTAGGTCACACTTAACCCCTTCAGCGCCCATACAGGTTAACCCCTTCACTGCCAGTGTAATTTTTACAGTAATAAGTGCATTTTTATAGCACTGATCGCTGTAAAAATGACAATGGTCCCAAAATAGTGCCAAGAGTGTCCGATGTGTCCGTCATAATGTCGCAGTCACGATAAAAATGATCGCTGCTGTAACCGTCACCACCGTTTACGATATTCCCATTCCATCGCCCCACAACAGCTTATCTGACACTCCACAATCTAGCAGACACGATCCATCCCATTTCCCAGAATAACCGAGACACAAGCTCTAGCTCTGGTTTCAAAATGTATGAATGCTTTTAATGGTATCTTAGCTTTCTTATATACAGTACAAGCATGTTAAAGTTAATCACAGGGACAAAGGAACTCTCCACCCACACATCACACAATGGGGCTTCAATCACATTCTTTTAGATAATGACATCCAGTTGAGCTAATCATTAGTCATCCCCCAGACGTCACGTCTCCGCAATTAGAGGAGGTAATTACTACAGCTTGACAAGTCACATTCCTTTACTAAACATAATTGACATGCTAATTCCCTACCCCTGAAAGGAGACATCGGACCCTTCGGACTTAGTTAGCATCACACAATGGACAATGGAATGTCTAGGAGCAGCCCCAATTAACATCTCAAAAGCATGTGTCCTCACATTGAATGAAAACACTCCACTGACCTGGTGGGGTCAGAATAACCACTTGTAATATCTCAAGATCTCCTGCAATATGAATTATCAGTTATCAGTCCCATCTCATGTAATTTATAATTAATATTTCTCAGTCACCCTATGCCCAAAAGGGGCACAGGATGACCCAAGAGTCATTAGTGACGCTGGCACAGGAGTACCCCACATCCTTCAAAAGTCTCTGGGTGTCATGGGTCATTCTGTTACAGCTGCCATTACTAGTAAAAAAAAATAATACTAAAAATGCCATACAACTATCCCCAATTTTGTAAACCCCTTTAACTTTTGAGCAAACCAATCAATAAATGCTTATTGCGATTTTTTACCAAAAATATGTAGAAGAATACGTTTCGGCCTAAACTGAGGAAAAAATATGTTTTTTATTTATTTTTGGGGGATATTTATTATAGCAAAAAATAAAAAAATATAGATTTTTTTTCAAAATTTAAACTCTATTTTTGTTTACAGCGCAAAAAATAAAAACTGCAGAGATGATCAAATACCACCAAAAGAAAACTCTATTTGTGAGAAAAAAGGACGTCAATTTTGTTTGGGAGCCACGTCGCAGTTAAAGCGACGCAGTGCAGAATCGCAAAAAGTGGCCTGGTCTTTGACCAGCGAAATGGTCCCCCAGATGGAGGTTCCCTCCACAGTCTAACACTCCATCCTTCAGTTCACACAGCCAACAACTCCTTCCCCTGCCAATCCTAGTTGGGGATTGGTCAGAGCTCACCACATGTACCCCATGTCACTCCAGCACTCTGCACTGCCCCTTTTCCAGAACATTCTCCCTGTAAAAAGAGGAGGTGCCCAAGAGCTGAAGTACATGTCAGTCACCCACTGCTACACTAAACCACTCCCTGCCCCCAGATCAAAACAAACAGGCCTAACTTGCAGTATAGGCCTGCTTAAATTTACCTGCACTGGCAGCTTACACAAAAACCCTTACACTTAGCACCTACCTAAGGTAGAGGGTGCTACACTTACAAAATGAATGTAGGTGGATTCACCAACTGAAAGCCTATGAGGAACCTAGGTTAAACAACGTGTTTTGCTAAGCTTTTTTACTGGTGACTGCTTATTTGGGTAATGTTGACATGCTGACCTGGCAGCCTATTAGCAGATTGTATCAATGTATGAAATATAGGATTCAGACATGCACAATTAATAAAAAAAAAAAATGAGAGAGATACGTCTTTATTGTTGAATGTTATTTGATATTAATTTAGGAATAAGGAAAATCATGTTCAATGTTATAAATTAATTATATTATGATATGTAGGATTGATATTATATAACACATTGTTTGCCAAAAAAGCTAATTTTAGGTTATTTGTGGAATATTACATTTATGGGATACAACCCCTTCGCGCCTAAGGGTAAAACAAATCTTAATACCCAAGCCCAATTTTGCAACTTTAAGATGTGTTGGTAAAACTGTACATATTACAACAACTTTGTACATCCAAGATCAAGGATTATACCTTGCTTTTTTTTCCCAGGACAAATTGGGCTTTCATTTGGTAGTAAAAATGGTACAGGACCATTTATCATCTTTAACATTATACAAAAAAATTGGGCCAACTATACGGTTTTGTAATTTTTTATGTCATGAAACAGTTTTTCCCCCCAAAAAAAGGCGTTTTGAAAAATGATTGCGCAAATACCGTGCAAGATAAAAATGCAATGACCACCATTTTATTCCCTAGGGTGTCTGCTGAAAAAAACATATATAATGTTTGGGGGTTCTGAGTAATTTTCTAGCAAAAAAATTATGATTTTTACATGAAGGAGAGAAGTGCCAGAATAGACCGGTATGGAAGTGGTTAATATTATTATGTTTTTTTTCCTTTTTATTTCCCTCTCTTTGCAAGGACAGAGAACGATACAATGTACCTCTCTTGTCTATTCACAGACAGAAAACACAGGGACGGACTTCATGGTAACTGATCACTGTGATAGCCAATCAGAGTCTATCACAGCAATTAGGTGGCACAGAATCGCACGTTCTGGGTACCAATCATTAGAACGGGGCCCAGGGGATCTTGGTAAGACCCCAATCTCTGTGCTGGGAGTGTGCAGTGCGGCACGCTCCCAGCACAAAGAGAGATATGCAAATATGCAGCCCCACAGAAAAAAGCCCAGTCCAGTGGTGCCACATATTTGTGTTACGTTGGCGCCAACGGGGTTAATCAATGAATGTTAAATGTTTTTCTTCCCACTACAGCTAGAGGTTCCCTTAGTTGAACATCCATTCTTTTGGCCACTCACATGGGAATCCCCCTACTCTTTATACACAGTTTAGAGGTATCCATCATTTTATCTCCTCCTTTTATTTTGAATGTTCTTAGCTTATAGTGCTATTTTTTATAGTGGTCAAATATTCTTGAACTCTACTGGTTGATTTTTCTTAGGCCTAGTACACACGAGAGGATTTATCCGCGGATATGGTCCAACGGACCGTATCCGCGGATAAATCCTCTCGAGGATTTCCACGGATTTGGATCCGATGGAGTGTACTCACCATCGAATCGAAATCGCGCGACGCTGTCATAAAAGGAATTCCACGCATGCGTCGAATCATTACGACGCATGCGGGGGATCCCTTCGGACGGATCGATCCGGTGAGTCTGTACAGACCACCGGATCGATCTGCTGGTTCCGATTCCAGCGGATAGATTTGTAGACATGTCTACAAATTTTTATCTGCTGGAATTCGGAAATATCCGCGGATAAATATCCGCTGGAATGTACACACCATAGAATCTATCCGCTGAAACCGATCCGCTGAGATTTTTCAGCGGATGGATTCTATCGTGTGTACGGGGCCTCAAGGCTACTTTCTCCTGGGGTTGGATGTTAGGGAATGTTATATTTATTTATTTTTAACATTTTGTCATGTTGTCAAAAATGTAAATGTATTTTATTGGGATTTTATGTGATTCAGCCCCCCTGAGTCAATACTTTGTAGAATCACCTTTCAATGCAATTAAAGCTGCAAGTCTTTTTGGGGATATCTCTACCAGATTTGAACATCTAGAGAAGGACATGCCCATTCTTTGCAAAATAGCTCAAGCTCTGTCAGATTGGATGGGGAGTGTCTGAACAGCAATTTTCAATTCTTGCTACAGATTTTCAATTGGATTTATGTCTGGACTTTGACTGGGCCATTCTAACACATGGATATGCTTTGAACTAAACCATTCCATTGTAGCTCTGGCTGTATGTTTAGGGTCATTATCCTGCTGGAAGGTGAACCTCCTCCCCAGTTTCAAGTCTTTTGCACTCTAACAGGTTTTCTAAGATTGCCTTGTATTTGGCTCCATCCATCTTCCCATCAACTCTGACCAGCTTCCTTGTCCATGTTGAAGAAAAGCATCCCCACAACATGCTGCCACCACCATGTTTCACGGTGGGCATGGTGTTTTCAGGGTGATTCATGGTGATGCACGGTGTTAGTTTTCCGCCACACATAGGGCCAGATTCAGATACATTGCAGTATCTGTCGGTGCGGCGTAACGTATCTCAGATACGGTACGCTGCCGTAACTTAGGGTGCAAGTTCCGTATGCAGAAATGCAGAAAGAACTTGCGCCCTTAGTTACGGCGGCGTAACGTATATGTGTCGGCGTAAGCCCGCCCAATTCAAATGGGGATGATGTGGGCGTGTTTTATGCAAACTCACTGTGACCCCACGTATTTTACGAACAGCGCATGCGCCGTTCGTGAAAAAATCCCAGTGCGCATGCTCCAAATTACGTCATCATTGCTTTAGACGTGAACGTAACTTACGTACAGCCCTATTCGCGAACGACTTACGCAAACGACGTAAAATTTGCAAAACTCGACGCGGGAACGACGTCCATACTTAACATTAGCTACGCCTCATATAGCAGGGGTAACTTTACACCGGAAAAAGCCTAACGTAAACGACGTAAAAAAATGCGCCGGCCGGACGTACGTTTCTGAATCGGCGTAAATACCTAATTAGCATATTCCTTGCGTAAATATACGGAAGCACCACCTAGCGGCCAGCGTAAATATGCAGCCTAAGATACGACGGTGTAAGACACTTACACTGGTCGGATCTTAGGGAAATCAATGCGTAACTGATTCTATGAATCAGTCGCATAGATACGACGGCCCACACTCAGAGATACAACGGCATATCCGGAGATACGCCGTCGTATCTCCTTTCTGAATCCGGGCCATAGTGTTTTGCTTTTATGCCAAAAAGTTAAATTTTAGTCTCAGCTGCCCAGAGCACCTTCTTCCACATGTTTGCTGTATTCTCCATGTGGCTTCTTGCAAACTGCAAACGGGACTTTTTATGTCTTTCTTTCAACAATGGCTTTTTCCTTGCCACTCTTCCATACAGGCCAGATTTGTGGAGTTGCACGACTTATACAGGTGATGCTCGAAAAATTAGAATATCGTACAAAAGTTAATTTCACTAATGCAACTTAAAATGTGAAACTAATATAAGATAGACTCATTACATGCAAAGCAAGATAGTTCATGCTGTGATTTGTCATAATTGTGATGATTATGGCTTACAATTCATGAAAACCCCAGATCCACAATCTCAGAGTGTCCCACTCTAATAAACGAATGAAGCCATAACACCTGCAAAGGGTTCCTGAGCCTTTAAATGGTCTCTCAGTCTGGTTCAGTAGGAATCACAATCATGGGAAAGACTGCTGACCCGACAGTTGTGCAGAAAACCATTAATAGAAAGTTATGTGGAAGGGAAAAGTGTGGAAGAAAAGGGTGCACAAGTAGCAGGGATGACCGCAGCCTGGAGAGGATTGTCAGGAAAAGGCCATTCAAAAGTGTTAGGGACTTTCCAAGGAGTGGACTGAGGCTGGAGTGTATTCTCTTCCATTTTCAGGTGATGGATTGAACAGAGATGTTTTGAGCTTGGAATATTTTTTATAACCTAACCCTGCTTTAAACTTCTCCACAACTTTGTTCCTGACCTGTCTGGTGTGTTCCTTGGCCTTCTTGACGCAGTTTGTTCACTAAGGTTCTCTAACAAACCTCTGAGGGCTTCACAGAACAGCTGTATTTATACTGAGATTTAATTCTACACAGGTGAATCCTATTTACAAATTGACTTCTACAGGCAATTGGTTCCACTAGATTTTAGTTAAAAATATTAGAGTATGAGGGACTGAATACAAATTCACGCCACACTTTTCAGATATTTATTTGTACAAGACTTTGAAAAACATTTATCATTTTCCTTCCACTTCACAATTAAGTGCCACTTTGTGTTGGTCTATCACATAAAATCCCAATAAAATACATTCACATTTTTGGTTGTAACATGACAAAATGTGGAAAATTTCGAGAAGTATGAATACCTTTTCAAGGGGAAGAAGCTAGTAAACCACTGAAAAACCTCAATACACCTGCCAACATCCCAATATGCAACTAAAAAGGAAATTGCCCCAACGTGGACTTTGTGAGTGAGTGAGTGAGTGAAAAACTTGTAAAGCGCAACACATGCAAACTGAATCGCCTCTGGGCGCTGTTTCCATTCCATGGGTAAGGAAGCCCCCTTGACCTCAGAAGAGATGGGTTTTAATCTTTCTCCTGAACGCCAAGTGGTCCGATTCCAGTCGGATGTTAGTTGGTAGCGCATTCCATACCCGAGGTCCCTGGACTGCAAATCTTCGATCTCCTCTGGACTTGTATCTGGTTTTGGGTATTTGGAGTAGGTTTTGATTTGTGGATCGCAGAATGCGATTGGTGTTATGGGCTTTTATTTTTTCGCATAGATATTGGGGGGCGTTTTCTTGAATACACTTATGCGTTAGGCAGCGTGCCTTGAAAGTGATTCTGTCTTTTACTGGCAACCAATGAAGGGATCTCAGCGAAGGTGAGATTGACTCCCATATTTTTTTGCCAGTCACTAATCGAGCGGCCGTATTTTGAACGACTTGCAGACGAGTGATTTGGTATTTGGGGAGTCCTAGATAGAGGGTATTTGCGTAGTCAAGTCTGGAATTGATAATTGTTCCCACCACGACTGCAATGTCCTCTTTCGGGATAAAGGTGGTGAGACGGCGTAGTAGGCGCAGCAGATGATGGGATCCGCTGACTACTGACCCTATTTGTGCATCCATTGTCATGTAGGTGTCAAAAATGACTCCGAGACTTTTGACTTTGGTGCTAGGGGTGATGGTTTTGCCCAGAATGGGTGGGGGGTCCACGTTGACGCGGGGTGACTTTTCCGGTTTGCGTGAAACAGAAGAAGTTCTGTTTTTGAACCGTTGAGTTTAAGATTCCTGGATGTCATCCAGTTATCTATCAGAGTAAGGGATTTCTCTAGTCCAAGAGAATGATCCTTTTTGTTGCAGATACGGAAATATAGTTGTGTGTCGTCTGCATAGAAGTGGTAGAGTAACTTCTGGTTACTGATGATTTCAAAGAGGGGGCGGAGATAGATATTGAACAATACGGGCAACAAGGGAGATCCCTGAGGGACTCCGCATGATACCGTACGTTTTTCAGAAGTGAAAGGTCCCAGTTTCACTGTTTGTGATCGGTTTTCCAAGAAGGAGGAGAACCAGGGTAAATCATCTTCCGCGACTCCGGCCACTTCAACTAGTCTAGCTAGTAGTAGTCTGTGGTCTACAGTGTCAAAAGCCGCGCTTAGGTCCAGCAGGATCAGAAGACAAGATTTTCCTTCATCTGCGGCCTCTAAGGCCCCGTACACACGACCAAACATGTATGCTGAAACTGGTCCGCGGGCCAGTTTCAGCATACATGTTCGGTCGTGTGTGGGCGCGAGCGGGCCGAATTCCAGCAAACATTTGCCCGCCGGGCCTTTTCCCAGCGGGCAAATATTCCTGGACGTGTTTTAAAACCGTCCGCTGGAATCCTGCCCGCTCGGACATGTACGGTCGTCAGTACAGACCTACCGTACATGTCCAGGCGCCCGCCGTCCCTCGCATGCGTCGAATGACTTCGACGCATGCGTGGAAGCCTTTAAATGGCAGGCCCGCCCACGTCTCCGCGTCATCGCCGCGTCATCGTCGCGGCGACGACGCGGATACGCCCCGCGTATTGTTTACGCGCGGACTTCTGTACGATGGTGTGTACAACCATCGTACAGAAGCCCTCTGGCAGACATGTATGGTGAAAACGGTCCGACGGACCGCTTTCACCATACATGTTTGTCCGTGTGTACCCGGCCTTAAGCGTCATCCCATATTTTAAGCAGCACCGTTTCTGTTCCGTGACCAGGACGGAAGCCTGATTGAAACGTAGGCAGGTTAGGGGAGTATGAAAGAGTATTACAAAGGTATACCCCTGTAATACTCTTTCACACTCCCCTAACCTGCCTACAAAGTCCACGTTGGGGCAATTTCTTTTTTAGTTGCATACCTTTTCAAGGTACTGTATTTGTTCTTTTCTGAGCTTTTTTTGGTTGTACAATCATTTTGTAAACTGGTGCACCAAATCTAAACTTTAGGCTACTCATCATTTCAGACTAATATTGGCTTATTAGTTTAGATAAATTGAAATTGTGTTTTCTGCTGCGCCCATGTATTAGTATTCTCTAATTCTGGAGTGTGCTTTTTTATTCATAGTGATATACAGCAGGCTGCTCAAAGACAAATAGAGGTAATCCATCTGAAGCTGGGAAAACAGGTTCATCACTTCCATTCTCTCTCCTATTTATGTTATTATGTACAGAAAAAAAATATATCAATGATTATTTTTACTCTTCTTCCAAAATCTAAATATTATTTTAAATATATTCTTTAAATACAGTAAAATAAGACAAATTTAGGGACAGTTCACACCGGGAGGGATGTAGTGCTGCAAAGATGTATTGTGTGCAGGTTTTTCACAATGTGCTGGGACACACTGATTTGCAACCTGCTGCGGGTGCCAATGTACTGTTAATGGCACCCCAAATGCAGATCATGAACGCCGTGTGTTTGCGGACACCAGATCGCATGGTACTGCAGTATCGAGTGATTGGGTGCATTGTACATGCACTACTTCTTCAACATTAAGGTGAGATTTACAGCCCATTCAACTGTGGCGTGTGATTTTTTTTAAATACTATTTTCATTCAATATTTGACATTTATAAAGATATTTTGTATTTACTTAATTTAAAGGAGTTGTAAAGGAATTTTTTTTTTGCTAAAATGACTGTTTACAGGGTATAGAGACATAATAGTTAACTGATTCCTTTTAAAAATGATTAAAAATAAATAGATAATAGATATTCTAGTTTCGTTTTTGCATGTTGTTTCCTGCTTCTGTGATGTACAGAGCCACAGAGCCAATACAGAGCAGTGATGGTTTTGAAAACAAAACTGATTGGTGCTGAGGGGTTTTAGACACACAGTAATCACACCTCCTTGATTAGTGACCACAGAGGGAAAGCTCCCAGTACTGTGGTTATCAGGAAACAGACAACCAGGAAGTGTGGAGATCGGAGAAGAATTACAGCAACTTGAGAGCAAAAACGAACAATGAGGACATGAAAACAGCACTGCATTAAGGTAAAGGAAGCTATTAAGATTAAAAAAAAAACAAAAAACTTTTTGATGTTTTTGATACACCACGTGTGTCCTGTGAAAGCAGCTTCCCTTTGACTGGTATTCTAGTTACCTCTTTTCTTTTGTAGTAATACATATACTGCAGGAACAGAACTGACTTGCAGTGAGTTGGTATATTTCTACTGTTTAAACCATTTTACCACTTTTTTAGTCATAAAAACTGACAGGGGTTCTAATTCTTCTCCACTGTATCCATCCCACTGGATATCGCATGAGATAGATGACATACTGCAGGTTTCATGGGACAAATAACTAAATTTCATGCAGTATTTTAGAAGAGTTTTTTCTTGATTTTTGAAAAACGCTGAGCAGTATTTTACCTAATCTCTTAAAGCAGTAGATACAGCTTTGTGAATGGAGCACATTATGTCCTATAGCAGCATAGGAGTCAGCAAGGGGAACCATTAATAGTAGTGGGACACAGTAGGTTGACACTCCCAGAAGTGTCAGCTTCTGAAGATCCTTCAGGGGATGATTTATCTTCATTAAAGCAATGACATGAGCAGGGGGAGTGGTAATCATCTACCATTTTCTTACAGGGAACTATTATGCTTACACTTTCAGTTTAGAGACAGCGGATAAATCCTCTGGCGGATTTTGATCTGATGGCTGTACACACCATCAGATCAAAATCCCCGCGGAATACATCCGCGGTGACGTTCCGCGCCGTCGCCGCGACGATGACGCAGCGACGTGTGCGACCCTGGAAGGTAAATACTTCCACGCATGCGTCGAATCATTACGACGCATGCGAGGGATGGGAGCGGACGGACTGATCCGGTGAGTCTGTACAGACGACCGGATCAGTCCGCTGGACTGGATTCCAGCGGATAGATTTCTTAGCATGCTAAGAAATTTTTATCCGCTGGGAATCCGTCAGCTGGATTTTTATCCGCTGGGAAATGTCCGCTCGGACGTACACACGACCGGATCTATCTGCTTGGACTGATCCGCGGATCAATCCCAGCGGATCGATCCGGTCGTGTGTACGGGGCCTGACTTTTCCAGAATCTCACTGGAAGCCTTGTGAAGTCGTTGCAGGCAGAAGCCATGCTTTTAGGTAAATACTGTATGCTAAATTCATTTCCTCTTGGGTATTTTTTTTTTTTGTGCAAAGTTTAATGCCACGTTTGTACATGGTAGGGGTTTAATTTTGATGTAAGGTCCACATTAAAGGGACCCTGCCAGCACAAGGACACCTGTATATAAAAAAGCACACCTGCTAAAAAAAGAGGCAATGTACACTATTTCCCTTTCTGGTGTCTCCACTATTCTAAATTATTATTATTATTATACAGCGCCAACAGTTTTCACAGCCCTTTACAACATGGGGGCAGACAGTACACTTACAATACAAATCAAGGGATCAGAGGGCCCTGGGAATAAAAACCAGCCCTGGAAAACATTTCACAACAGCCCCATAGCATTTGTATACCAGCCCAACAGCATAATATCATTATTTTCTTGTTCATAAAAGGGAAAACCATGCATTTTAAAGCATATATATGTAGCACTACCCCCGAAGGAGCTGCTGATTATTTTTAGGTGACATGTTACCTCTATTTCCTCGCCGTCTAGGGTATCAGATGAGAGTTGAGAAAAAGTTCAATATCCACACTTTAGACTTATTTTTCTTTGATTTATTTGCTGAACTTGGTAAAATAATAAAATAAGTAGTTGAAGAGGTGGAAGGCTAACAGGTAATAGGTTCAGGTGCACACTTCTGTCCGGAAACACTCCTGCTTCCAGCAACACAGCTTTCGTTGCCACTCTAGCCAGAGTGGGTATTGCGCACCCGGATAGGCCTCTCTCACTAGCCTAGCAGCCAGGATGGCACACGGAAATTGGTAAAGTCTCTGCCACAGACCTGCCCACAGATGGAGGTATGTTCGGTCCAAAATCCTCTCAACACAGGATTCAGCACCCGGATCTCTCCCGATAAACTTCTTGTAAACTTAGAACTGACAGGCGACCATCATTCAGCCTTTCAGTAATGGTGCGTCCTTCGATGAAGTTCAAGGCCTCTCCTGAGATACCAGCCTCGTGCTTGGTGCTCTCCAAGATAGGTTCTTCATCGAGTGGCTTCCTCACTCCAGGACGGACAGCACAGGACCTCTCTGCAAACGTAGACCCAGTCTGACTACCGGGCCTACTTAGTAGATCACAACCCCAGACCAACGTGGTCCCGGAGCCAGGAACACATGAACATGCACCCCCGGCCAGGAGGGCCACTCACGGGGGATGGTGGGACGACAGACCAGCGATCGACGACCCCAGTCCAATGGCATCTGTTTCTTAAATACTCCTCCCCAGCATGCACAGCGGGACGATCAACCCCCACTGATTGGCTGCCAAAGGGGAACATCCAAAACACCTTGACCTGACTGCTGCCACCCTTGGCCTGGGGTGGTAATGGCACCTCAGACAACAATAGTGGTCACTCACAGCATAGCCATGGCTGGAACAGAGGCCCAAAATTTGGAAAAATCATACAGTCTGAGTCAACTAACTCTCAGACTACGCTCTAAATTTAAAGCAGCGCTGGCTAAAAAGTAGCAGACCGCTACATATATATGAGCAAATTACGGTTAAAAGTGGTAAAAGTGGAGCAATCATCAAGGGGGACCCTAGTAATATGGGGGGGGGGGACTCTGGTGACCAGAGACCGCCTTCCGAAGAAAGAATACACTGAGTCAAGGGGGGTGAGGTACTGATATAAGGGTGAAACCTTTATATCAGTGCCCCCTTACATTATTGTATTCACTACCCCCTTACATCAGTGACACCTCCCTCAGACTGGCCTGGCAACGCTGTCACTGACCTCCTCTCAGGTGCACCATGCAGGGATCAGTCAGACGGCTTCAGCTTGGTGGCTTTGGTTTTATCCTATAGTCTCCTCTCCACAGTCCACACACACCTGACTCCTCCCGTGACCCCATCCTGGCGGTACTCTCACTCCTCTCCAGACTCCCTCAGAGACTGCAGACATGATACAAGAGATGATCAGAGACTGCGGACACGATACAAGAAATGGTTAGAGACTGCAAACATGATACAAGAGCTGGTCAGAGACTAAAGACATGATACAAGAGATGGTCAGAGACTGCAGACATGATGCAAGAGATGGTCAGAGACTGCAGACATGATGCAAGAGATGGTCAGAGACTGCAGACACGATACAAGAGATGGTAAGAAATTATGCAGCCCCACTGTGCCCATCTGCAGTCTCACTGTGCCCATCAATGCTTCCGAACTGTGCCAACAATGCAGCCAAACTGTACCCATCTGCAGCCTCATCAGTGCCAATAATGCAGCCTGTTCCCATCTGCAGCCTCATCAGTGCAAACAATGCAGCCTCACTGTGCCCATTTGCAGCCTCATCAGTGCCAACATTGCAGCCTCACTATGCCTACCTGCAGCCTCACTGAGCCATCAATGCAGACTCACTGAGCCATCAATGCAGACTCACTATGCCCACCTGCATCCTTACTGTTCCAATCTGCAGCGTCGTCAGTGCCCATTAATGCAGCCTCACTGTGCCCATCAATGCAACCTCACTGTGCCCAAAAATGCAGCTTCACTGTGCCCAAAAATGCAGCCTTGCTGTGCCCATCTATATCATTATTGCCCATCTGCAGCCTCACTGTGCCCATCTGCAGCTTCACTAGTGCCCATCTGCAGCCTCATCACTCATCAGTGCCCATCTGCAGCCTCACTGGGCCCATCTGTATGCTCATCAGTGCTCATCTGCAACCTCACCATTACCTTGATCACAAAAGGCGGGTGTCTCCCACTGTGTCATGCAGCTGCAAAATCCAAGGCTTAATCCAAGTATCAGGAACGATCCAAGTCAGCAACCAGAAAAAATAGCATCCACAAAACTAGCACAAACAGGAACCTATACTAGGGCAAGGACAGGAAGGGGAAGTAGAGATTTATAGGGACACTGATGAGATGACTACTAACAGCTGGTCCCAGGGTGGCGCCAACATCCAAACTCATGAAGTAGAAAAAATACAAATAGGCCAATGGAAACACCAGGTTCCTGGGATCAAATCCTGGACACGCCGTGACAATTGACAGAGAGACACAGAGCGATTGGTAATGTGGATGAATCTGGTAGCAGCATTCATGATGGACTGAAGAGGTGACAGACTATGTAGAGGTAAGCCAATGAGAAGGGAGTTGCAGTAGTCGAGGCGAGAGATGACCAGGGAGTGAATTAAGAGCTTTGTTGTGTCATTGGTTAGAAAGAGACGCATTTTGGAGATGTTGCAGAGATTCAGGCGGCATGAATATGATTAAAGAGGAGTTCCACCCAAAAGTGGAACTTCTGCTTAATCCACTCCTTGCCTCCTTACATGCCACATTTGGCATGTAATTTTTTTTTAGGGGGGGAGTGGGGGCTTCAGGAGGAGTGGGACTTCCTGTCCCACTTCCTCCTTCCGTCCAGGGACCGCTTAGGCAATACGTCATATCGCCCACAGTGACCCCTCCCTGTAGGCAATCGCCTGGGACACGTGACAGGTCCCAGGCGATCGCCTGACCAATCACAGTGCGCAGTGCCGCTCGCGCATGCCGAAAGCTGTCACGGCCGAGTGCCCACACTAATGCCCTGTACACACGATCGGTTCATCCGATGAAAACGGTCTGATGGATATTTTCATCAGATATCCGATGAAGCTGACTTTCATCTGTCTTGCCTACACACCATCAGTTAAAAAAACGATTGTGTCAGAACGCTGTGACGTAAAACACAACGACGTGCTGACAAAAATTAAGTTCAATGCTTCCGAGCATGCGTCGACTTGATTCTGAGAATGCGTTGATTTTTAACCAATGGATTTCCCCACAGACGATCGTTTTTTTCTATCGTTTTTTTAACCATCAGATAATTTTAAAACAGGTTCTAAGTTTTTTCACCGATGGGAAAAAAAACTGATGGGGCCCACACACGATCGGTTCGTCTGATGAAAACGGTCCATCAGACCGTTTTCATCAGACGAACCGATCGTGTGTACGAGGCATTAGAATGAAAACACCGGTCGGAGAGGGGGGGAGAGGAGCGGAGCTCCGGCCGGCGCGTCACTGGACCGTCGAGCAGGTGAGTGTCTGTTTATTAAAAGCCAGCAGCTACACTTTTTGTAGCTGCTGACTTTTAATAAACAGTAAAAAAGCCTGGATCTCCCCTTTAAATAATGAGAGTGCTGTCCTTTAGAGGTCCATTTATAGAATAATCCCACATTTTGGGAAAAAGACGAGCAAGCGACTTTACACGTTTCATTGATTTCCAACTTCTTCAGGAGTTAATATTGAGAAAACAATCTAAAGCATACAATACAAGAAGAAACTATAAATAATTACAACTATCAATATTATCTACAAAATACAAATTAAAGTACAGACATCTTATTTTTGAATGTCTACTTACAGACACAGAACGATGAGCAAATTAACTCTACGCTTTTTGTTGTTTTCCATTTTCTTCAGTAGTTAATGGTAGGTAAACAATCTAAAGTATACAACACAAAAAGAAACAATAAATAATTACAAATATCAATAATATCCACAAAATACAAACCAGAGTACAAATTTCTAATTTTATCATGTGTACCTACAGACATGGTAAGCCAGTCAAGCAATCATGTGAAGATCAAAAGGCGGCAACCTTGTTTATCCAATAATGTTGCAATTATGCTAAAAAAGGAACTTTTAGAAGATGGAGATCTCATCATTTAGAATAATAGACAAGCACAGTGGTGTGGCGTTTTACTAGGTGAGTCTTGTTGTATCAGGCTAATTTATGCACAATTTTATAACTATTTAAATAAAAACTCTCAACATTTATTATACTGTATGCACTTTATGCCTCTTTCGCACACCTTGAACCTTGGTTCAGACTAGTGCAATGCAGGAACGAGCGCGATTACATCGCCAGTTCCCGCATCGTTCCTCTCCCACAGGCGATTCACACTGTGGTTGTCAATACAATCTTAATAGCACCCCCATAACAGTTCACAGATCACAGTGCTAATTGTGGATTTGTACAGGAATTGGATCACGTGGGTGAGAACTCCCATGCAATCTGATTCCAGTGCAGGGAAAAAAAGTCCCTGCACCTTTTCCTGTGCGAATTCAATGCAAGTTCAGCCATACAACTTGAACTCTCATTGCTCAGACATCACATGTGATCGGCACCTGCGGAGCGGGTGCGAATCACATGCAATGTCTGATGCCGCGTACACACGACTGTTTTTCAGGTTGTAAAAAATTAAGTATTTAACCACTTGCCGACCGCGCACCGTCGTTATACGTCCACAAGGTGGCTCGGCTGGGCGAGAGCACGTAGTATGACGTCCTCTCTCCCAGCCGCCACTAGGGGCGTGCGCGCCGCCGGAGGCACGTGCGCGCGCCCCCCGCTCGCCCCCGACTCCCGTGCGTGTGCCCGGCGGGCGCGATCGCCGCCGGGCACACGCGATCGCTCGTTACAGAGCGGGGACCGGGAGCTGTGTGTGTAAACACACAGCTCCCGGTCCTGTCAGCGGGGGAAATGCTGATCTTCGGTTCATACAATGTATGAACCGAGGATCAGTGTTCCCCTAGTGAGGCCACCCCACCCCCCACAGTAAGAACACACCCAGGCATACTTAACCCCTTCCCCGCCCCCTAGTGTTAACCCCTTCACTGCCAGTGGCATTTTTATAGTAATCCAATGCATTTTTATAGCACTGATCGCTATAAAAATGCCAATGGTCCCAAAAATGTGTCAAAAGTGTCCGAAGTGTCTGCCATAATGTCGCAATACCGAAAAAAAAACGCTGATCGCCGCCATTACTAGTAAAAAAAATATAATAAAAATGACATAAAAATACCCCCTATTTTGTAAACGCTATAACTTTTGCGCAAACCAATCAATAAACGCTTATTGCGATTTTTTTGTACGAAAAATATGTAGAAGAAAACGTATCGGCCTAAACTGAGGAAAAAAAATGTTTTTTTATATATTTTTGGGGGATATTTATTATAGCAAAATGTAAAAAATATTCATTTTTTTCAAAATTGGCTCTCTATTTTTGTTTATAGCGCAAAAACTAAAAACCGCAGAGGTGATCAAATACCACCAAAAGTAAGCTCTATTTGTGGGAAAAAAAGGACGCCAATTTTGTTTGGGAGCCACGTCGCACGACCGCGCAATTGTCTTTTAAAGCGACGCAGTCCCAAATGCAAAAAGTACTCTGGTCTTTGGGCAGCAATATGGTCCGGGGGGTAAGTGGTTAAAGCGGAGTTCCGGCCACAATTTCACTTTTTAAATATAAATACCCCTGTAATACACAAGCTTAATGTATTCTAGTAAAGTTAGTCTGTAAACTAAGGTCCGTTTTGTTAGGTTGTTACAGCATTTAGACACTTTATAAAATAGAAATTGACTGGGGCCATCTTATGTGTGGGCATCATGAAGCCAGACTGTATGACTTCCTGGATTTCCGCCATTACAAGCAGTGTAATAGGTTTCAGATCA